>NC_072773.1:8876255-9209504 GCF_022539595.1 Amphiprion ocellaris | reverse complement strand
GACAGCGAACACTGTGCGAGGAACGACAGGTGAGTATGAAGCAATGAGAGGAGAATGAGAGGAGGACGAGGAACACGAGATAAACACAAGCAACCTCTCAGCGCCGAGGAGTTTTCGCGGCCGAGGAGGTCTCGGAGCAGACCGGGCCCGTCCCTCACCCTCTGTCTCTGATGAGCAGCAGGAGGAGAAAATGACAGTGAATGCTGTGCGATGAACGAGAGGAAGAAAACGCAGGAAACAACACACACAAGCAACCTCTCAGCGCCGACGCGTTTCACGGCCTAGGAGGTCTCGGAGCAGACCGGGCCCGTCCCTCACCTTCTGGCTCTGACTCCGAGCAGGAGAGTGATGAGTAGCAGGAGGAGGAAATGACAGCGAACGCTGTGCAAGGAACGAGAGGAGGAAAACGCAGGAAACAACACACACAAGCAACCTCTCAGCGCCGACGCGTTTCACGGCCTAGGAGGTCTCGGAGCAGACTGGGCCCGTCCCTCACCTTCTGGCTCTGACTCCGAGCAGGAGAGTGATGAGCAGCAGGAGGAGGAAATGACAGCGAACGCTGTGCAAGGAATGAGAGGAGGAAAACGCAGGAAACAACACACACAAGCAACCTCTCAGCGCCGACACGTTTCGCGGCCTAGGAGGTCTCGGAGCAGACTGGGCCCGTCCCTCACCTTCTGGCTCTGACTCCGAGCAGGAGAGTGATGAGCAGCAGGAGGAGGAAATGACAGCGAACGCTGTGCAAGGAATGAGAGGAGGAAAACGCAGGAAACAACACACACAAGCAACCTCTCAGCGCCGACGCGTTTCGCAGCCTAGGAGGTCTCGGAGCAGACCGATCGGCCTTATCGGGGGGCGGTCGGATGAATGAAACTATGTACCTACGTCCCTCACTCTCTGGCTCTGACTCCGAGCAGGAGAGTGATGAGCAGCAGGAGGAGGAAATGACAGCGAACGCTGTGCAAGGAACGAGAGGAGGAGGAAACAACACAAGCAACCTCTCAGCGCCGACGCGTTTCACAGCCTAGGAGGTCTTGGAGCAGACCGGGCCCGTCCCTCACCCTCTGGCTCTGACTCCGACTCCGAGCAAGGAGAGTGATGAGCAGCAGGAGGAGGAAATGACAGCGAACGCTGTGCGAGGAATGACAGGTGAGCATGAAGCAATGAGAGGAGAATGAGAGGAGGACGAGGAACACGAGATAAACACAAGCAACCTCTCAGCACCGAGGCGTTTTCGCGGCCGAGGAGGTCTCGGAGCAGACCGGGCCCGTCCCTCACCCTCTGGCTCGGACTCCGAGCAGGAGAGTGATGAGCAGCAGGAGGAGGAAATAACAGCGAATGCTGTGCGATGAGCAGCAGGAGGAAGAAAACGCAGGAAACAACACACACAAGCAACCTCTCAGCGCCGACGCGTTTCGCAGCCTAGGAGGTCTCGGAGCAGACCGGGCCCGTCCCTCACCCTCTGGCTCTGACTCTGAGCAGGAGAGTGATGAGCAGCAGGAGGAGGAAATGACAGCGAACGCTGTGCAAGGAACGAGAGGAGGAGGAAACAACACAAGCAACCTCTCAGCGCCGACGCGTTTCACAGCCTAGGAGGTCTTGGAGCAGACCGGGCCCGTCCCTCACCCTCTGGCTCTGACTCCGAGCAAGGAGAGTGATGAGCAGCAGAAGGAGGAAATGACAGCGAACGCTGTGCGAGGAATGACAGGTGAGCATGAAGCAATGAGAGGAGAATGAGAGGAGGACGAGGAACACGAGATAAACACAAGCAACCTCTCAGCACCGAGGCGTTTTCGCGGCCGAGGAGGTCTCGGAGCAGACCGGGCCCGTCCCTCACCCTCTGGCTCTGATGAACAGCAGGAGGAGGAAATGAACGCTGTGCGAGGAACGAGAGGAGGAAAACGCAGGAAACAACACAAGCAACCTCTCAGCACCGATGCATTTCGCTCTCAGTGGTCCTGGTAACCTCGCTCTGACTCCGAGGAGGAGGAGAATGAGGAAAGGACAAAGCTAACCCTGTGTGAAGAACGACAGGTGAGTATGAAGCTAGATGACTAGGAGAACACGAGGCTGCCGGCTGCCACAAACAACCTCTCAGCACAACCGAGTTTCGCAGCTCACAAGGTTGTGTAAGATCTCGCTCTGAGGAGGAGGATGACAAGAAGTACGAAAGGGCAGAATGAACTCGGTGCAAAGAACGACAGGTGAGTAGGACGCAAGAAGAGGAGGACAGCGAGAGGTGAGAGGCGCCGCAAAACAATCAAACAATAAAATCCCTAAAAAGTTTTTCAAAAATGTTTGTAATAAAATACAGTTCTTTTTTGTCTGTGACTTTCTTTTGGAGGGGATGGGATGAAACACACGCACACAGAGAGAGAGGGAGAGAGAGAAAGAGAGAGAGAGAGAGAGAGAGAAAGAGAGGAAAAGATACAGAGATACAATGGAGCCGGTGCAACAAAACACACAGGTACATGGGAGCCACAGAATGTTCCAGAAAGTCCAGGAAGATTCCAGCTTGTTCCTTGGCGGCTTGCAAAATTTCTTTTGGAACTGAGAAAAGATGAAATGGAGCCTGTGCAAGGAAACACAAGTGCAGAGATGAGCCACAGAATGTTCCAGAAAGTCTAGGAACATTCTGGCTTGTTACTTGGCAGCATCAGGAGGAAGAAAGGGCAGAGCTAACGTGTGCAAAGAATGACAGGTGAGTACGGAGCAAGAAGAGTAGGACAGCGAACGGCTGCCGCCAAAAAACCCTCTCAGCCGTGAGACATTTCGCTGCCAAAAAGGTAGCTGTCGTGGAATGGACGGGAGGGGAAACGAAGACATGTACTAAATATATCACCCCTTCCACCGCCGAGTTACCCGTCTCTTCCATCACACGGTAAGCCTACAGCAAAAACAACCATGATGGCGCGGCAACGTTTCGCCGCTCAAAGGTTCATGCAACAGCTTTTTTCCAGCTTGCCGTGTGAAGAATGCAAAGATAACGAAGATGAAGTTATACAAGAAGACGAACAGGAAGAGGACGAAGAGGGTCGGGGGCGAGGGAATGGGAGGAGAAGAGGGTGGCGAAGGAAGGAAGAGGAGAGGAATCAAGAGCGCGAAGAGAGCATTTTGCGACGACGAGAGCGAGAGGCCGGGAGGACGAGACAGCTGCGACGGCAGCGGGAAAAGAGTGATAGGGAGCGAGAGGAGAGGAGAAGGGGATGGCGAAGGAAGGAAGAGCAGAGGAATCGAGAGGAGAGCGTTTCACGACGGCGAGAGGACAGGAGGATGAGGCAGCTGGGAGGACAGCGGGAGAAGAGCGGTCGGGAGCGAGAGGAGAGCAGAACGGGATGGCGACGGAAGGAAGAGCAGAGGAATCGAGAGCGAGCGTTCCTGTCGAGAAACAGGAAAATAACTTGGTCCTCTACACCGCGGCCACCGCTGCAGCAGCAGCCCTGGCCGCCTGGACCCACAGCCTATGCGGCTTCCAATGCCCGAGACATCGTCTCGACATTCTTCCTCTTCTTCACCTGGGAAATAGACAATCATTCTGGAGGAGACTAATCGCGATGGTCTTAGGAAATACGGAAGAGACGGTTGGAAGCGGATGGACGAGATCGACCTGCACGCCTACATGGGGCTGCTCATCCTAGCCGGCGTGTACAGGTCCCGAGGCGAGGCTACCGCCAGCCTGTGGGACGCGGAGAGCGGACGTGCGATTTTCCATGCCACGATGTCCCTCAAAGTCTTTCACATTTACTCGAAGCTGGTGCGGTTCGACGACCGCACGACAAGAGCAGAGAGATGAGCCTCGGACAAGCTGGCGGCCGTGAGAAAGGTCTGGGACCCATGGGTCAAACAGCTACCGATCCTGTACAACCCCGGGCCTCACGTCAGGGTGGATGAGCAGCTGGTTCTGTTCAGAAGTGATGACACAAACAATAAAATCGATAAAAAGTTTTTCAAAAATGTTTGTAATAAAATACGGTTCTTTCTTTTGTCTGTGCCTTTCTTTTGGTAGCGATGGAGTGAAACACACACACACACTGAGAAAAAGATACCGCGGTGGTGCAATAAAACACACAGGCACACATAAACCAAAGAACCAGAAAGTCCCAGAGCCTTCTGGCTTGTTACTTGGCAGAATGCCAATATTCTCCTGGGACTGCATACGGTGGTAGTGGAGTGATACCTGTTCTGTAATCTTCTCTCTCTCTCTCTCTCAATTCCCTCAAGGCCGTTGTCCCTTTTGACAGTATATGCCCAGTAAGCCTGCCAGGTACAGGATCAAATCGTGGATGGCCTGCGATGCCAGATCCAGCTACGCTGGAAAATGCAAGTTTACACGGGGAAGAAGCCCGCAGCGGCCGCCGCCACGGAGGGTGAGAAGGGACAGGGACGAGGAGGCTCGGAGAGGAATCTGGCAGCCCGCGTGGTGCTCGACATAACGGAGGGCCTGACGGGCCATAACGTCACCTGCGACAATTTCTTCACTTCCTACGAACTCGCGCAGCAGCTCCTCCGCGATAGGAACAACACCATGGGTAGATTGCCCGAGATGCTGTGAGATCGCGAGATTCAGTGAGAGTGACGAAATTCAACATGGCGGCTCCCAGCTGCTAGATGAGAAGTAAACAAATCGCCGTTGTTCAACATATTTATATTAAAAAAAACAACAACAACCTAACTAAATAGCCTGCTCAAGATCGGAAATGGTAGTGCTCACAGTGGAGGACCTTGAGAACTTTATTGACGACTACTTCGTCCGGTGCACTATGGAAGACGCCAACTCCGCCAACCCGAACAAGAGGAAGAAGGCAGACTCCTCGACAGACACACAAGACTTTGAGATCACAGATATCCAGGTAAGTGTTCTCGAGTCTATTAATAAGAAGCTCGATATCCTTTGTTTGCTTCACCAGGAGATAAAGGACCTGAAAGCAAGCCTGGAGTTCACCCACCAGCAGATAGAGGACCTGCAGAGGGACAACACCGAACTCCGGTCCACACTGACAGCTGTCACTTCAGAGGTGAGTACATTTAAAAAAGAAAACAAAACCCTGAGGGAGACCGTCCTCCTCGACTGGATAGTCGAGGAGCATGCGGGACAACCTGATCTTTTCTGGTATCCCTGAGTCCACACCGGATAACCCAGAGACCCTTGTTAAAAACTTTATGGTGTTGGCACTTAAAATCCCTGCGGAAGTGGTTAAAAACATCACTTTCCACCGTGTCCACCGGCTCGGACCCCGAGGAGGAAACCGACACCATCCTATCATCGCAAAGTTGAGCACTTCCAGCAGAAAGTGCTCGTAAGAAGCAAAGGACGGGAGCTGAAAGGGACGGCGTTCGGGATGAACGACCAATTTCCCAGGGAAATCAACGAGAGGTGCAAAGTATTATACTCCATCATGAAAGAACACAGACAGAAAGGTAAACGGACTGCACTGGTTGTGGACAAACTGCACATAGATGGGCAGCTATTTTGGGAACCCTCCATTACCCCCTGGCTCTTCTTAAAAAAAAAAAAAACTGGCTTAAACACTTAATATATCACTTAGTAATTTATGCTAGAAAATGTAATAAAAAAAATTAATCTCACAGGTGTAAACGTCTCACTCTCCTAATATACACTCCCCACTGGAGAACCCCCTCCTCCTTCTACTTTTCTCTCTCTCCCTCTCTATGTCTCCCTTTAGCCCTCTCCCCCTCTCACACACTCACCCCCCACACTCTCACTCACACCCTGTGTACCCCCCATGTTTATTGCGCTTGTATGTTTTATAATGTGTTTGTTGATAGTTTTTCAGGCAATGATGTGCTATTATATAATGTAAATATAGATCCTGACCTCCTGTATACATCTCTCTCCAACACTCACAGCTCACAGACAGCAACAGACAGCTCACAAGGACACACACAGATGTTATATTACATTGCTACATACTCAGTGACAGAACATCTTCTCTCTCTATGTTCAAGTTTAATATCGTAGCCTGGAATGTTCATGGCATACGCTCACAAACAAAAAGAGTTAAAATCATGGACTATTTCTCTAAATTAAAAGCAGATATTTTGCTCCTCCAAGAAACGCATTTACTACAGTCGGAAGAAAAATCTTTATCAGGCTCGAATTATAGTATTATTTTTTCATCTTGTTATAACAGCAGACAAAGAGGGGTCTCCATTCTAGTCCATAAGAGAGTACCATTCACTTTAAAAAGTACAGTAACAGACTCAGAGGGCAGATATATTATTATCCAGACAACAATCTTTAATAAATTACATTCTATTGCAAACCTCTATGCTCCGAATAATGACGATCCAGCCTTCTTTCACACTGTTTCCCACATCAAAGTGGTTCCAATTGTTAGACTCTGCTATTTTTAAATTCTACTCAAAGAATAAAAAGGCTAAAATCAGTTTGACTACCCTCCAGAAGAATAAATCCAAAGGGGGACTGGAGGCTCCCAACTTCATGTATTATTATTTATCCAACCAAATACAATATCTCACCAAATGGATATATCCAAATGAAGAATATAACTCCTGGCTGGAACTAGAACAGTTAGATTGTAACCAGATCAGAATCTCTGACCTTCCCTTTATCACTTCTGCCCTTAAGCATCACTCCTGCTTCAAGAACGCTATGATCGCTTCCACCTTGTCTGCTTGGTGGAAAGCACTGGAAATCACAGGTTCCCAATTAAAACCCAGTATACTCTCCCCAATCTGGCACAACCCTGATTTTGCAAACAACAAAATAGCTCTTTATTGCAGCACATGGGCAGAGAGAGGAGTCACCCACCTCCATCACCTTCTTGATGATAACACATTTAGGACATATATAAACTTATTCCAAACATTTGAAGTAAGAAATGGAAATTTTCTCCAGTACCTACAGGTAAAGAAGATGATTACAAGTAGAATTCCATCGCTTCAGACTACTTTACAGCCAACGGATTTACAGCCACCTGAATTTGTCAAATACATTGTGAAACTGTCTCCAAGAAATAAGAAGAATCTCTCAAAAATTTGTAGTTTACTTTCAAAGACACACTCTATACACCTACCAACTCAAAAATGTGAAAAAGCCGTATCCAAATCTTTTGACTCAGATTTTTGGACCCAGATCTGTGAAACCACATTTAAAATGACTAAAAACACCAATTTACAATTAATCCAATTTAAGGTGCTTCACAGAACGCATATAACGCAATATAAACTGTATAAAATGGGCTTCTCGCGCTCAGACACATGTACGCAATGCACCCAAAACATGACTGCCACTTACTTTCATGCTCTGTGGCTTTGTACACTCGTCTATCAATTCTGGGTAACAATCACACAGAAACTCTCCAATATTTCGGACTGCGGGATTCCGCATTCCCCAAACGTTTGCCTAATTGGCGATCTAACGCAAACAGCCCTACCAGACATTCATATCCAACCCACACTTGCAGCTATCGGCATTGCCAAAAAAACTATTTTAGTTAACTGGAAAGATAAGGAAGCCCTCAACATCATCCATTGGCTGAACCTCCTCACAGAACACATTTCACTTGAGAGAATATCTGCTATCAGAAAAAAACAACTGGACTCCTTCAAAGAAAAATGGTCTCCATTTATTAAATCAATAAATATTAATCTGTAGCCTCCACTTGTATGTGGGCGTATGCCACTTCCCTCATAAAATTGTGATACTTATTCTGTCTGTGTATGGTCTGACTTTTCTCTGCTTTATTTCAGTTTATTAACCCTCTACCTTTTTAAGTAGGATGGCACCGTGGACTTCAAGACAGTGTGCATGCACTGGTGGTGTCCTTTCCCTATTGTTCCTGGGGTTGCTCTCTGGCTCTGCGGGGCCTGCGTGGCTCGGGCCCCTCTGCCTGGGGGTGGGTGTCCCCAGTGTCTCTCCCTTTGAGCCCTGGGTCTGCTGGGTCTGTGCGCTCTCCCGGGGCCTTGGGGGTGGTGGCGGCTGGTCTCTTCTGGGGCGCCCTGGCTGGCTCTGGGGTTTGAGGTGGGTCGGCCCTCCCGTCGCTCCCCTGTCCCTTCCCGCTCTGCTTCCCTCCTCCTCCTTCCTCTCCTACCTGGCCACTCGTCCTCGCCCCTCTCCCTCCCCTGGGGGGGGCCTGGGGCCCTCCGCTGCCTGGGGGTCTGGCATGGGTCTCTCTGGGGGGGTGGCACTGGCTCATCTGGGCACAGGCCTTGGTACTTGCCTGTGTGCTGCCACTGGAGATCAGTTTCTGCTGGCTGGGGGCTTCTGTCCAGGCCCGGTGCTGTCCTGAGGAGTGGTGGGGTGGGTGGGGTCTCGGTGATGCTGCGGGGTGGGTGCCCTGCATCCTGGACGTGCCGGCTCCGGGGTGGGTGTTGACTGCTGCAGTCAGGTTTATTCTTCTATGGACGTCCACTGACTTTTTCAAAAGAACCGTTTTGCCTTTTTTTTTTTTTTTTTTTTTGTTAATGTTTCATGTATGTTTTTTTTTTTTTGTATGTTGTTGAAAGCTTACTTACCTCATTGTGATTTGTTTGAAATTACCCACTGTTGAATACTGATATGTGAATTTGGCTTCATAGATGTTCTTGTGTTGCAGGTACATGGGCCAGACGTGGCCATCGAACAGGCCGGGGGGGTCTGGCACCGTGTAGTTCCTAGAGCACCTCCTCTTTTTGCATTCTTCATATGGGATGGAAATAAAGTAACGTTGGTTTAGCACGTCGATCAAAGGCCTGTAGGTGTAAAGCAGGAAGCCCTCCACAATGAGGATGTGAGTCTCCTCCTCCTCCTTGTGGTCGGACTTCGGGACGATCTCTGTGTCCAGGGTGTTATTAACGCCATGAGACTTCTCAAACTTCACCGGGTTCTCCAGCCACGCGTAGATCGTACTCATCATGGCGTCCATGTCCAAAGCAGTGATGACATCGTACTGCTTAAAGCCATCTTCACCAACTTCAATCTGATCTTGGGGCTTGAAGAAGTCATCCTGATGTACCACGCAGCAGTTGGGCCTTGGGTCCCTCATGGGCCCTCAAGGGCCCTCATGGCCCTTGGTTCCTGGTGGTGCGGCCTGGTCCTCCCTCCGGGGCGGGGTGCTGCATGCGGCTGGCCCGTGGTGGGGCTATGGCGTCTGCTGGGGCACTGCTGTAGCGCTGCAACTTCTGGGGGTTTTGGTGCTGGCTGGGCCGGTCGGGTTCGAGTGGGCCCACCTCGGCCTCTTGCCTCCGGGCTCTGGGGGCCCTCTGCATCAGTACTGGTGCTCTTACTACCTGTCTCCCCTGCTGCTCTGTCCTCATGGACCGGATCCACACCAGACTGCCTCTTACTGTGCACTTCACATACTTCACATGTCACTGTATATAGCTACTCTTAGGCACATATAGGGACACGACAGAGCAGGTGGGGCTCTGTGGTGGGGCGGATGGGGTGGGGTGGGGGGTTTGGTGGGGGCTGGGGTGGGCGGGGTTGGGGCTTGGGTGGCGGGTGGGTCCTCGTGCCCCTGGCCGCCTGGGTCGATCTTGGCACGCTGGGGGTGTCGGTAGCTGCTCCCTCTTGTTCTCCGGGTCCGCGTCGTTCACGGTGGCCCCGGTGGCTCTCTGGGGGCGCCGCCCTGTGGCTCCTACGGCCCGGGGGGAGGGGTGCCCTGTTGGCTTGGCCCTGCCTTGCCGTGATTGCTGTTCTGGGCTTCGGGGTTCTTCACACTTGCATGTTTGATCAGGTCTCGCCAGCTACTGCCGAGTCCTATTGTTAGCGAATGATGGGACCCGCCAGAATATGCTGAGACTCTCTCCAGAGTCTCTACCCTAAACTCATTCTCTCTTTCACTAGTATCCTCTTTTGGCCTATTCTATTCAATTCTTTACTATCAAGACATCCACAATTATGGTGCTCAGTACCGTTTGTTTAATTATTTATTGAATCTCTTTTTCTTTTGTGTTGGTTTTCTTTTCTTCTTTTTTTTTATTGATGAGCAGTTAGTAGTTGGAAATAACACACCACCTTACAATCTTTAATTGTAATAGCACCACCTGTTAGTTTCTATCCCTGTTCATCCTGTTCGTCCTGTCCAGTCTTTCCCCCGCACATCACTGAGGTGTAGCACTGCCCTCCCTTGCTCATAATAGGGAATTCTAATAAAGAATGTCTGCCTAGCTTTCAGGGAGGGCCGGTGATGGTCACACACATGCACTAAATATTAAAATATTTGGCTACAAGACTAACATATGCATCAATCTCATACAATGTTGACACCTCTTTTGTGGAGTTAAACAATGAGAACAAATGCAGACAAAAAAAAAGGAACAACACCATGCTCAGCACGATCAGAAAGAACAAACCCGAGTTCCCGACCGCCCTGCTTGTGCTCCGAGGGAGACGGGTCCTCTCCTCCAAGTTCGCCTTCACGCGCTGGTCTCCTACCTGGCCAAGAAAAACAAGAACGTGTTGCTGCTCAGCACGTTCCACGCACGGGACGCGGACACCATCGGCCGGAGGCGGCGTGCGGACAATAAGCCCGCCGTCGTCCAGGACTACAACTCCAACAAAGGCGGCGTGGACAACCTGGACAAAGTCGTAGGCGCATACAGCTGCAGGAGGATGATGGCTCACTGGCCCTTCGCCGTCTTCCACAACATTCTCGGCGTGTCCTCCTACAACGCCTTCGTGATATGGAGAGAGCTCAACCTGGACTGGTTGCCCGGCAGGCGCAACAAGAGGAGGGTGGTTCTCGAGCAGCTGGGCAAGGCGCTCGTCGCTCCGCTCATCGAACGGAGGGCTCGCCTGCCGAGCGCAGAAGCGGCGGTCGTGAAAGCCCATCGGCTGGTGGCCACGGGGGGTGTCGGCAGGGACGGCGGCGGCGGGGGGGGGGGGTCGCTTCTTCTTCTTTTTCTTCTTCTTCCCCTTCTCTCCGTCCTTGGACGGATCTTGTCTCGGCACCGGCCCCCTCGTCGAAGGCTGAGCCTCCTGCTGCGGCCCAGGCCCGGGCCCCCGGGCACGTCCTGGAGGACATTGGCCTCCAGTACTACTGTGAGGAACCTCAGCGTTGTCTTTGACCAGGACATGTCCTTTGACTCACACATAAAACAAATCTGTAGGACTTCCTTTTTCCACCTGAGAAATATTGTGAAAATCAGGAACATCCTGTCTCAGAGTGATGCAGAAAAACTAGTCCATGCATTTGTTACTTATAGGCTTGACTACTGTAATTCCTTATTATCAGGTTGTCCCAAAAGCTCTCTCAGACATCTACAGTTGATCCAAAACGCTGCAGCCAGAGTACTGATAGGAGTTAGCAAGAGAGATCATATTTCTCCTATACTGGTTTCTCTTCATTGGCTTCCTGTTAAATCTAGAATAGAATTCAAAATCCTTCTTCTGACATATAAAGCTCTTAACAACCAATCTCCATCATATCTTAAAGACCTGATAGTACCATATTATCCCAGCAGAACTCTTCGCTCTCAGACTGCAGGCTTACTTGTTGTTCCTAGAATCTCTAAAAGTAGAATGGGAGGAAGAGCCTTCAGTTATCAGGCGCCTCTCCTGTGGAACCAGCTCCCAGTTTGGGTTCGGGAGGCGGACATCCTCTCTATTTTTAAGACCAGGCTTAAAACCTTTCTTTTTGACAAAGTTTATAGTTAGGGCTGACTGGGGGACCCTGACAGGGTGAGCTGGTGTTCAGCAACAACTTTTGTTTATTGTAAAGGTTAGCGTATTTATGCTTACCCTCTGTGATATATTTCACACTCTATTTTATAATTCTGTTGGTTATATGTTACCTGACAGGGTAACACAGCCCCATACTATGTTTTTTGTTTTGAAATATAGGCCTGGGCATTAAGACACAACCCATTGTGTGAGTGCTTTTACTTTCGATACTCAAAGTACATTTAAAAAAATAAGTACTTATTTACTTTTACTTAAGTAGAATTGTTTATATGGTATTTCTATTTTTACTCAAGTATATATTTTGCTGGTTATCTGTACTTTTATTTAAGTACTGAGCAAGAGTACTTCCTCCACCACTGACCCCCCCCCGGGGGGGGGGGGGGTCAGTGGTGGAGGAAGTACAAGCACAAGGTCAAGCACAAGGTCAACGCCGGTACAGTGCCCCTGGAACAGGAAGGGTTAAGGGCCTCGCTCAAGGGCCCAACAGTGGCCGCATCGGGGTTTGAATCTCTGACCTTCCGATTAGTAGTCCAGAGACTTAACCGTTGCGCCACCACTGCCCCTTTCCAATGATGTATCGTGTTTTGTCCTATGACAAAACTCCATCTCCATTGGATAAAATGAAATTAAAATAATTTTTTCAAACATAGTGGCTAAATTCTTCAATGACAACTTTTTTTTGACTTACAAGTGAACCATGGGTGTCACTTTTGGCCTCGTTAAAAATGTTCTTTACCGGTTATACCCTGGTTCACAGCATCCTAACCCTACATGATAGGAGGATGTCATCAATGTTAGCATTGAGGACATCCTTACCGATTACTTTATTTCCCCAGGAAAACAATTTCAGGGTTACACTCATTCATGTGTTCTGAATTAACATTTCTAGCATTCTTACAATGAGTGTTAATTTCATGTGAGGCTTGCGTGTTATCTGACGGAATAAGTAAGCTAAATACATAGGCTAAATTTGAATGCATTTCATTGGATATTCGAACTAATAAAACATGGCTGGGGATAAACAGAACTAAACAATACTAAAATTCGCTTCTGTAATGTAAGAACTTAAGAACAAATTCAAGGTATTTAGGTAGTAAAACCACACTGTTTTAATCTTGTAATCTCCTTCATCCAAAATATTTTAAACACACATATACTGGTACAGCAGTACCAGTAATCTAAAACATTAAAGGAATACTAACTTTTACTAAACATCCTTTTACATTTCATACAGAAGTACATTTTCTGACAATTTACACATTTTTTTGACAATCAAGTTGGAGTATAGAATTTTTGAAGGAGCATATTCACAAAGTGGTGTAAACACATTTTCCACCACTGTTCAAAATGCTCCTCATGGTTGTGCTAACTTTTCATGGTAGCTTGCCATGTGTGAATGTTAACACATTAAACGCTGCCATGTAAAGACAGCCACTTTACATGTTTTCCTCTGAAAGCTCTGAAATGCTGTCATCCTGTTCACTTTCCTCTTCACAATGCTATTTGTCTTTCTCCAACATAAGGAAAGATGAGTCCATGTCAAAACATACATAGGTCCTAGCGATAGAGCTCAGTTTCTCCAGAAGAATGTGGTGCTTGTGAAGAGAAGACAGCAGTGCAGTCCCCTGTATCCCTCTTCTGTGGTTGTAGATGAAAGGTTTAATAATAATAATAAAAAAAAGGCAACACGGAAGCTTGAAATATGTAGTTTGAATACATGATTCTGAGGCTATACATTTTTCTGAAAATATCCCAATTGGGTAAGTGATTAAAGGTTTTTAAATTTCATAGAAAATAATTTACTGTGGTTTTTGATGTCCTCTTCAGTTTTGTGAAAGAGGTTGTCCAGTTTGCCCTGTGCCATTCTTAGATATTGGTAATGCTGAGTCATCTCCTTCACATCTGACGAGCATGACTTGATCAAACAGTCGCTTCTTCAAGCGAAAGCGAACAAGTAATTTAAGAGAACAGATGAGAAAACAATAAATGTCCTCAGTGCAGGTTGGCATTGAGAAAAATCAGATGCCTGAGCTTGGGTAGGCTGATACGATTTCTTCTTTCAACGAGTATCTGCCCTGTTTTTGAGAAGATTCTCTGAGATGTTACAGAAGTTGCCACAATACAGTCTCCCCTCCATCACCTTCACCAGGTGGGGAAGACTCAGGCCTTGGCCTGCCAAAAGTTCAGTGGGTCATCTGCTCGTTGGATGAGGGGCTAATCAAGATATGATCTCACCTCCATTACAGCATCAGCTGTAGGATTTCTCCTTGCAGCATCTCCTGTATTTCTTTCATCAAAGAGCCTCCATACATCAGCAGTCTATGGCTCCGCCTCCACTTGGCCCTCTAATGGTGGAGGTGGCCAGCTGCTGGGGGTACATTTTGCTGCTACTGCACTTATTCTCTGAAGTGCTTCGTCAACAGCTCTGTTGTCACTGAAAGCAAGCTGCTGTAACCTAGAATCCAGTAACATGGCTTCTGCAAGGACAGTGTTAAACTCCAGACTTCATTAAATATATTGGGAGTCGGCTCTCACTCGATGGGAGTCGGCACTTCTGAGTCACTACAACGCATCGGCTCTTAGAGCCGCATTTTTTGCGCATGACACATCAGTAGCAGCAGACTGAGTGATCAACTGTCGTTCTGTACTCTCAGATATTTTGTACATTTATCTGCAGTGGCACTTGTCTGCAGTTACCTACTGGCTTTTAAGCTGTTAGCTAATGCTATGCTTGGTTGGCATAACTGCAGTGATGTTATTGTTAACATATGAACAGACAGGGAGTAACTAAAGCTAGGTTAGCACAACTTTAGCAATGCATTGTAAATGAAAAGCATGACCTACGCAACAAAGCACTCGTCATGACACACAGCAAAGAGAGTTAAACTGAAACAGGAGACATGTTGAGTTATTGTTAATTTCACAACATCGTTATAGACTTACCTGTCGGCAAGCTCCGCTTAGCTCACTCCTGTAATGTTGCCTGGCTTTAGCTTACTCCTGTACATTACAGAGAAGACAACGGTGAGGACTGATTGAATGGAGACAGAGCTCCATATATTGGACAAACAGTGCAAGGACACCACTCTGCTCTGACACATAAGAGCATTTACTGTTTTATGAGTAATTAAGAATATATTGGCGTTCAATCTGCAAAACACCGATGATTATTTTGAAAAGGGTGATAAATCGGTCGGGCCCTACTGTTTACCGTCTTCCATTTCGAGTTGGTTGGTTCTGCCACTACCGGATCAACTACCCATTTGCGCATGCGCGACGGTAAGTCTAGTTGCACAAACTGCTTGAAATGTGTTGCCAGAGACATTTCAGGGATTTTGAATCATTGTGCGCTGCAGAAGCGTTAATTGCGAGAATATTTTTAATGAGATTTATCATGATGGATTAATCCACATTAACGCGTTAATTTTGAGAGCCCTAGTACAAAATAAATCGAAAATTTATTTTAATTTTAATAACTCAATGATGTATAATCGTCTTTTTTTTCCCACCAATGGTCTTTAAATAAGGTTCATCTCTAAGTTACTGCTGACAAAACCCTTTTGAAGTGGCTGCTTGGGTTGCTTATTGTCACCTTTACCATGTTTAAATTCACATTGCAATGTGAAATAAAGGCAGTTCACTCTAAAATAAGCCTGGGACTGTTTTTGTAAGAGATTTAAATGTTATTTTTTTTTTGGTGTTTATGCAGTCTTTTATCTGTGCAAGGAGTCCTGCAAGATGGAATAAACACAGCACCAAAGAGATGGCAGAAAGGTCCAGCAGCTCTTCATCACTTTCATAACTGCAAAATAACATGACAAAATAAAGTTGGACAACAAATGAACTTTATTTTAGAAAGTTTTCAAAGTAGATTTTTTTTATATCAATTCATGCAGCTTCAGTTGAGAATATTTACAGATAATTTCATAAATAACTGTAAAAATGTGAGCCTCCATCTTAATTCCAATTACATAGGAATGTTTTATGTGTTTTACTTTTTTTGAGTCACTTTAACTGGTTCACCTTTTCTCTTTTCTCTCCCCAAATTACTGCACCCATCTCTACATCTCTACTCGTATCAGCTGGAAGCCCTGACCACAGACCAGCACATATCCCACCTTCGCTCTGTTTGTTCTGCTCTCACAGGAAACCTTCAAACCCGTGTCAGTGTTTATGTTAATTTCTGTCTCACCTATGCTGTAGCTGTGTATTTGATTTCCTGGATAAACTGTTGTCTTGCCTCCTTTTTCATCACTGGTCTGACAAACTGGATTATCTGTCTCACTCGCTGCCTCAACAGGTTCTCCACCATCTGTTTCCTCTAATCCTCTCTGGTGCTTTTTTCCTCCCAACATCACAATCTCCTGCTCAAATCTTGTCTTCCCCTTTTCACCTCTGTCCATCATCGGCCCCTCCCACACCGCGAGTCCTGCAGCATCAGCAATGTGGGAGCACAGTGCCCCACTGTGGCTGATGCCAGCACTGCAGACCCTCCACAGACAAACCCTCTGATCTGCAGATGTGGAGACCACAAGGCCTGGTGTTAGGATCTTCAGGTCAGTCAGAGGAGCAGCGTGGGCCAGAAGGATGTTGGACTGGGATTGGAGATGAAGTTGAAGGTGGTTTCGGCGTTGAAACTGTGTTTGGGACACGGTAACGTGGGAAAACCCTCTGCTGCCCCCAGCTTCCCCATCCTCTGGGTACTGCACCCTAATTGTGGAAACTGTCAGCTGCCCATCATCCCCTCCGCTAGCAACAGTTACCAGGCAACCATCCTCGTGTTGCCCCGGTTTCTCCGCCCAAACAGCCAATGAGTTGACGCCGCTCTGGTGGGCGGGAATGTCGAGGCAGGGGATTGGTACAGCTGCGGCGCCACTTGAATTATCCATCGATGTGGGTGAAGCTTCAGTCAAATGCCACACTGCAATTTTCCCATCTGTTGCAGCACTGAACAGCAACTTATACCTGACAGAGAGGTACAGTGTGACTCATTTAAACCCATTTGCAACACCAAGTATCATTTTCTTCATGTTTAAAAAAAAAAAAATTTAAAAAAAAAATTTTTTTAATATATATATATATATATATATATATATATGACCTCTTAATATTTAACCACCAATCACCATTGTTTTGTAAAATATCACCTTTTAAAGTATCTAAATTTAAAAACAAATAATAGTCTGGTTTTATTAAGCTTCTACAAGACAAAGTGCCAAATTAAACCCCCTTCAGGTTAACAAAATGACACAAATGAACAAAAACTCACCTGTTTCCTTTATCATCCTCCAGACTGCAGGTGGTGACGCTGAGCACACAGCGCTGGTGGTAAAAGGTCTCCCACAGCAACTCAATTTGACATTTCACTTCACTGACTGAAAACAATCTTGAAAAGGTGGTAATGGAAGAGAACAAACAGAATACAGAGGAGTGATAGCATTTAAAGAGCACAAAACAAAATAAAATGACACCACAAAAACAGCAATACGGTGCTGAGACGTGACACCCAATAATTCCTTTACTGATAAAATGAATGTATCATATCTGCACATTTCATATGAAAATGACTAGGCCTAAAGATCTCACACGTGTTTTACTTCCCTAAATTTGTAGAAATCTAATTGCCATAAAACTAAATCAGGAACATATAAAAGGATAACACTAATTTAAAACTACCATATAGTAAAACTATCAATTTTACTGAATAAAATACTAACTGTAAGCACAGGAGGTTCACCTGCTTGGCATTTCTGCTTGTCGCACCTCCGCCAGTGCCATTAAAGAACATTAAACCAATTGGAAAACATTAATTCATCTCCCAGAAACTGTGTTTCAGATGATGGAAACCAACCTGACAGCTCCGTCACTGCAGGACAGAGCCAGAAGAATACAGCCTTCCTTTTCATCCACTACAGCAATGGACATGTATCTAAAAACAGACCACACAGTAATACGAACTCAAAAAAGGTGGATTTATAGATAAAAAATAACAGTCAGTTGAAATGCACATTTTCAAAAACTATAAGTATGCAGGAATATTCAGGGATCAGAGATGCTAAAAAAGTAACAGTAATGATGACAATAACATTACATAGCATCTTGCAAAAATGCGATAGTTTTCCACAAGTAAAACATATTTTCTAGCCTTATCTTACGTTTGGCATTTTCAATTTTAAAGAAAAACATTTACATATCTACATATGTAAATTAATTTATGTACTTATGTACATTTCCCTCTGCTTCAGCAACATGACCTTCACAGTTGTATTAAAACTTACCTCGTTTCTGGATCCATTTTCACTGTCTTGTGTCGATTCCGCCTCCTCTCCCACTGTTCATCCAATCGGTGGCTTGCCACCTGGATCACCTGACAGGAAGGAGTTGGTCTATGTTTGTCCCACGTGATCAGCAGCCGGTAACACTGGATTTGAGCCCGACCGCCAGCTGACACCAGCACGGCAGAGATGAAATTCGCCTGGTTTTTACTCCCTTCATCTGGACGTGTTGTTGCTGTTATCGTGCGAACGTTTGAGATATGGTCGGTAATAACTGAAAGGACTTTGACACTGCCAGAAATGGGGTTTACTGCCAGGATGGTCAAGCTAGTGTCCTCTCCTCCTGTCACCACAATCTCCCACAGTACTTCTTTTCTCATTTCCACCTCACCTCCCTTAATTTCCATTATATTTGCAGTACACTTCCCTATTCTCCCCAGCCTGCACACGCATCCAATCATCCTCCCATGGATGCCCTCTCTCAGGCTCCATCCCCCAGTCCCTCCTGCCCTCCCAGCCCAGCCTGGCGCCTCTCCAGGGGGTTGTGAAACCAGCACAGCCCCCTGCTTAATGAAGACCAAAGCTCCATATCCAGGCCAAACCCCTCTGTGAGTCGGCCAGAGGCTCCAGGATCGGTGCCCCCCACCACAGGGCACCGCTAACAGCCTCTCCTGTCTTACAGGGTCCCAAACCACAAAGTGGACAGCGTGGAAGCCAACAATGACAAATCTGGCTTCTCTTCCCTTGTTTCCTTCTTCGTTTTCAGTCAAATTGTATTCCCTTGTGTCTGTCTCACATTCCTCTCTGAGTTCTTCTTCATTAACTGGAATTTCAGGTTCAAGAAACAGAATCCTCTCCAGCCACTCCATACCCTTACAGGCCCGCTGGACTCTGAGAACCTCCAGCTGGAGCCTTGCTTTGTTCTCTGCACTCTTTCCAATGTAACTGTGTTTATTCTCCTCAGGTTTTTCTGCTGCTGGATGCACTCTGAACACCCTCACACATCCATCCCTGCCAGTGCTGTACAACAATCCCTGGTACTCACATACTGAAGTTACACCCTGCTTTCCATGCACTCCAAACAGACAACTCAGTGGTTGCAGCATTAGTTCTTGCAGTTTTCCACCTCCACTGCTTCCATTTTCCTCAGTTTGTTTCCTGTCTGTGAGCTCACCTTCTTTGCTCTCCTCGTCATTTTCCTTCTTTTCCTCAGCTTTCTCTCTTTCCTGAAACAAAAGCAAAGACCCTCTCCTGTCTCCACACACCCAAAGCACCTCCTTTGACCTCAACTGGAGGCTCACTGCAGCTATAAGCCAACGTTTCGCACAAGTAGGAAGAAGAAAAGGAGGAAGAGGATTTACACTGAGAGCTAAGGAGCTGTTTTCCTCAACTTTTACATCAATACACCAGCGATAGACGAGTCCTTCAGCGCCTGAAGCTAACAAATGCGCACTTTCTTTTCCTTTGTGCCAAATCAGACTATGGATCTTTCCTGCTCCACCTGTAAGAAGAATCCCACACTGAGGATGAGAAGTAGGAAACACCTGCAAGGAACCACTGAGGTTTCCCACAGCACACAAGTGAACTTGGACATTTGAACTTTTCACACTTACAGTTACTGTTTCCATCACACAATAGGACTGAAACTCAGGAGTCCCCTGCCATATGATATCCCACTTTCCATCACTGTATTGGCTAATTATTCCTTTGTCAGTGCAAACCACAAACCTCCTCTGACTCCAGTTTGTATTTTCATCTTCTTGTCCTACTATAGAAACTGCTTTAGGTAAGCCTTGATTGGGAAGTTTCAGATCAGTTAGGTTCTCGGTCACTTCTTCCTCTATACTCTCCTTCTTTTCTTCACTGTCCTCCACTTTCCACAGCCTCACCCCTCCGTCTGCTCCCCCTGTAGCCACCCATCTTTCCTCATTTCCTGTTTCCTCACTGACCGCCAGAGCACGAACACCTCCAGCTCGATGTCCCTTCAACATGCGAACCACCTTCCCATCTTCAGCCCAGTCCCAGACCAAACAAGCCCCGTCTTCCCCAGCGCTGAACACTTTCCCTGGTGAGAGACGCACCGAGAACACTCTGGCCTGGTGTCCATACAGGACCCTTAAACAAGGCGGGTTCAAGTCCCCACATTTCCCTCCGAGTCCACCTAAAGCACCAACGCCCCAAATCCGAATGCTTCGGTCATCAGAAGCCGAAGCCAGATATCCTTTCTTCTGGAGGTAAGAGATGCTGAAGATGACGCCAGTGTGGCCCAAGAGACGGCGCTCAACTGGAGCTTTGTGCTCAGGATCACTGCTTTCATCTCCTCCAGGCTTCCAGAGAACCAGCTGGTTGAAAACAGTCCCTCCTACTAAGACAGTATCAGCCCAGGATTCATGCACCAGAAGAAGGGCAAAGTACAGCAGACAGCCCTCCAGACAGGAGCGCTGAGTCAACACATCTCCTGTAATAACGTCCAGAAGAAGAGCACTATTGTGGGCTACAGCCACACAGAGCAGCGGCTGTTTGTTTCCAGGGAGCCATCGGACATCCAGAGCCCAGTCTTGTAGCTCCATGAGGGGACCCAGGATCTCCAAACATGGATGTTCCCCATCCTGAGGATCCGTATGGAACCTTACCAGCCTCACAGCCTTCCCTCCGAATACAGCTAGGTCATAGAAGCTGGGCTCTGTCGGGAACACGAATTTAGGAGTGCAAATGAACACAAAAATAAATAGGCAAACAAGAGAAACAAGAGAGTAAAAACTATGTACTACCACTTAAAGGTCCTTCAGTGAGGCACTAAACTAACAGATGCCACCCCATACCACCTGTATTTAATATAAACACCCACAAATTTAGCTTTAATATTTAGATTTTATGCTGATTGATTTTATAATTAAAAGATTTCTGACGATCAATACTAAAATGATCTACAGTATTCTAGGCTCAAGACTTACATGTCCAACTAGTTTCATTCAAATTAATATTTTATACAGCCTGACATAAATGGGAAAAAAACAGCCTCCTGAACACAACACAAAACATGATTTTTTTTTTAAAGAAGAAGAGAGCAGTAAAAACAAACATTTGCAGATACAAACCTTTTTTCTTCTCTCTGTGGACTGCTGTCACAGAGCTCTCTGCTGGTTGACTTCTAGGTCTTATTCCATGAATTCTGTAGTGTTGAAGGACACTTACTGAGGCACAGGCTTTGGGGCAAGGCTGGAGACTGTACACTGACAGGACTGGACCTTCACCTGCCAGAAAGAAAAGAGCAATATGAATGTGTTCTGTCATCTTTTATGAGGATGTGTTTAGATTCATACAACATAATTAAAGTCTGACAGGTTCCCAGAGTGTATCTTCTAATTTTTCAGTTTGCAATGTAAGCTTGACCT
This sequence comes from Amphiprion ocellaris, assembly GCF_022539595.1. NCBI lineage: Eukaryota > Metazoa > Chordata > Actinopteri > Pomacentridae > Amphiprion > Amphiprion ocellaris. The sequence goes on along the minus strand of NC_072773.1, from coordinate 9,188,184 downwards.
TCCAGTTAAAAAACAGCTTGTACATAGCTCTGAAGTGAGTGCCATTTAACATGTAGTTTTAATGCGTTTCAGTCATTATTTTCTATTGTTCCATCGTCTAACAACAGAAACAGAAAAATACGTTAATTACAACAGTTTTATTGGAAATTCAGCTGTATTAAATACAGTACATGTGAACACAGGGAGCAGGACAGAAGCAAACAGACGTAAATACCAGCCAAGTTTTGGACTCACTGATGCACAAGTGACAACAAAGAAACCCACAACCCTGTCCTTGTCTATTGGTTTTAAGGCTTGAGTATTGTTAGAAGTTATTTTACACCATCAAATTTATAACAACCACAAGACACAAAAATTTATTTTCACCCTGTGAGACCATTGCATTTTCTGTACCGTTTACTGTTGTGGTTAGACTGACAAAATTGCTTATTTGCATCAGCCACTATGGACAGGAAAAAACTAAGAAAAAAAATCAGCATAGCACAATCATAATCACGTGTATGCTGATTCTAAGGAGTGCTGCTTACCTGTTAGTAGAAAATCGTCCCGGAGAAACTCCAAACTAGTGACTGGAGCAACCAGGGCGACTGTCTCCATTCCTTAATGACTAACAACTTTCACTGAAGATACATTATGGACCTGAAAGATATCAAATTACAACTTACAACTTTCAGTTGTTAATGGTGGTACATACAGAGACGTGGGCAGACGAGCGTTGTGGTTGTTGGGCGCTTTAAATATGAAGATAATAATAAACTCACGTTGAGTAGACTCACTATTAGCCTTGAGTTAGCAAAACATGCTAACAACCACATCACATTTCGTGTTCTTTTTGCCATAAGAAACAAGAAGCAAAAGCGACAAGTGACTTCTTAAGGTAAATAAAAATGTCGCTGCATGCTTACCTACACAACGCCTTGAAAACTGCTAAAATCTATTTAAAATGTGCATTAATTCGTCTTCACTTTAGATGAGCATCCTGGTAGCCATGTGTTCTGTACCTCCTTCCGCGTTTTAACCATTCAGGTTGCACTATCGCCTTCATACGCTCTGATTGGTTATTAAACAAGATAGCCGCATGTGGATTGGTGGAAACAATGCACGTGATGTTGATGTTGCGCTACCTTTACATATTTTCTGTAAATTGTACTTTTTGCTCTCAGTCTTAGGCAGTTGGCGTTAAAATAATGTTTATATAATTGTCATCAAAGTTAAAGAAAATAATCCACAACAATATAAAAATTATTTTTTTATTTATATATATATATATATATATATATATATATATATATATATATATATATATATATATATAAAAATAAAAAAAATTATATTGTGGATTATTTTCTTTAACTTTGATGACAATTATATAAACATTATTTTTTTGTCATTGCTACAGTGGCAAATGCAATAGCAATTTCTAGAGAGTATTTTTTAAATATATATTATTAGAAAGCCATATGGAGTGCTTATTATATAAAATATGCTTTATGGGTAATTGTAGCTTCATGGCAAAAAACATGGAGTAATTTAAAACGACATGCGCAGTGGTAATGTTTGCTTTTACCGGATCTTCAGGGAAGCTTTGAACGCATCAGCAGACGGTCGAAGGTAAACGGTTGGCCGTTAGGTAGCGGTCCAGCTAACTTTACAGCTAACTATGCCGGGAAAATGTAAATTCCAAGAGTCCTGGCTCGCAAAGGACATTTACAAGGAATGGCTGGTGAAGGACGGACAGGATATTCACTTCGCCCGCTGTCGAGCCTGTTCTAAATCCATCAAACTTCAGACGATGGGCGAGGCAGCCCTTACCAGCCACGCCGGGGGAGCTGGCCACAAAGCGGCGGTCCGCAAGCTAGTGGAAGGTCGGTTAGTTTGGGTTCGTAAATATTAGAAAAAGACACAGCAGAAAGTATTTTTTGTTCGTTGTTTATTGTTTGTTTAGCTGCTTTTGGTCTGTGTGTGTGGCTACAACGGCACTCTGGACGTGTGAGTGTGAAAACATCTGTCTGAGGTCATCAAATAGCTGCAGCTCTCACAGCTGCACTTGTGTACATTCAACAAACACACATTTTTGTACAGTTTGTGCTGTTTAGGCTTTATTTGAGGGTTTATTATAACCTACAAAAAACAAATAACAACAACAACAAACAAAAAAAACAGCAGTAAACATCAGCAGTTTTCATCTGGAAGCAGCTGGAGTGTTCCTGAGCAAGACTTCTTCTCTGGGGAGCAACTTAACAATGTGTTAATTACCTTTAATGTCTTTATAATGTGTTTTCCTTATGACTCTGAATACACTTAAAATATAAAATAAAAATAAAACCCTAAAATATAATAATGTTGTGAACTGTATGTGTTTAACAAGATTTAAAGATGATTCTTAATGAACTGGTTCAATACAAGGTATTAAGGTATTAAGATTTTATAGCTACACTGATTTTAAGGTGTAATAACCCCTTAAAAATTCACATCCACCACTTATTAAATGTTGTAGCATGGTTTATTTTGTTAAAGCAACACTGCAATGTGGTTTGTTTCACCAAAAACCTGTAACTCCATGTAAAAAACTTATTAATAACCCCTTAATGTATTAGAATAAAACATATTATGTATGAACTAATCCTGGTTTTCACCATTCAACCTTAAAATATATTTATGATTTAAGCAGTGTGTGTTTTAACACACAAAAAAAGATGGTGCGCATGGACGCAGCGGCCCCTCCAGGAGACTGCGAGAGTGACAGTTTGGAGTGTCATCCTCAGCACTTCAAGACTGTTTTATGAACACTGATTGGGAGGTTTTCAAGACACCAGCCTGCCAGGGTAATAAGACTGAGGTTGAGGAGTAATGCTAAGGCCACCACCCAGCTACATTGCTGCTTACAGCCCGAGATACTGGCTTTAGGGCGGGATACAGAACTGGTCTTCGCTCAGCCAGGTCTGCGCTCTCAAAAGGGATCAAGGGAGTGAAACGCACTTAAACAGAGAAAACCCAGGGACACCTCTGTGACACAGGAAACACCAGACGGAGGAGTCCAAAGCGCTGACGGACTACAAGACCAGGTCAATGACAATGACGCTTCTCTTCCAGACAGGCTCAACAACTTCTTTCCACACTTTGAAGCATTGAACCCGACAACCAGAGAGAGGGTTGGTCCTTCTCCTCCATCTGTCGGGCCAGCTTTCGCCATCAACACAGCAGACACGCGGAGGACCCTAACCAGGGTTCACCCACGAAAAGCGACACGTCCGGACAACATCCCCTGCGTGTGCTCAGAGTCTGCGCTGGCGAGCTGACAGATGTGCTGACTGACATTTTTAACATCTCCCTCAGTCCATTGTCCCCACATGCTTCAAAACATCCACCATAGTTCCAGTGGCAAAGAAATCAGTTGTGTCCTGTCTGAATGATTACCACGCCGTTGCACTGACACTGAACGTGATGAAGTGTTTTGAATAGCTCATCAAACAACACATCACAGCCAGCCTCCCTGCATTGCTTGACTTACTGTCCCAACCGCGCCACAGAGGATGCAATATTCACCACCTTGCAATTGCACCTTGCAATATTCACTCTGTCATCACTCATCTGGACCATAAGACACATACGCCAGAGTCCTGTGCATTGATTTCAGCTCAGCATTTAATACCATCATCCCCCAGAGACTAATGGAGAATAGGGCTGAAACGATTCCTCGAGTTATTCGAGTAATTTGATTACTAAAATTCGTTTAATCAACTACATGCTAGATCTCAGGTCACGAAATGGCGGACCGCGGTCCAAGGCTGGACCCAGACTTCATTCAATACAAACCGGGTCCTTAAATTTGACGGAACGCTTCTATTTTAATCAGCGCAGATTTTCTATTGTTTACGAAAGGAGTGCCCAACCAGTCCGCGGTCTAAACGGTCGTCTAAACTAGCCGTCTGTGAACTGAAACAAGGACAGATTCAGCTGCTGCACAGCTTATTTCTCACCTCAAATGCTTTCAGAAATACTAGCCGCTATGTTTATCCGACGTGTCTGCCGGACTGTCAAGCTGACAGCTCGGTCACATGACCACATAGTGGCCTGCTGAAGCTCGAGCGTTGTCATGTGACATTGTTGTGGCCCACTAGTGACCGACCATCATGTGTACGATTTTCAGATGCGGCGCGTTTACACGCGGGAAAATGCATCTAGTGGACACGTTGATTTGCCTGTATGTTTTCTGTAAATATTCAGGCAGCGTTCCGGAATTCCGGCATGCGGCGCCGGCGTTTGGCTTTAAAAAAAGAAAGGAAGATAGGACTACATTGCCAATCGAGTTCATCTATGAACGCTCTCAACCAAACTAGTATCACTAGCCAATGGGAAGTAGAGTGGGTGTCCACGACAGTTATTTCTGTTGCACAGTGTGCTCACTTCCGCTTTTGATGCTGTAACGTGCATGCCTAGTGTGAAATCCGATTACTCGATTAATCGCCAGAAAAATCGATAAAATACTCGTTTACTAAAATAATCGATAGCTGCAGCCCTAAAGGAGAAACTCCTCCTACTCGGTCTGGATACTGCCAGTGTCTCTGGGTCCTGAACTTTCTGACCGAGAGACCCCAGTCTGTCCGGGTCGGAAAGAACTTTTCCAGCACCATCACGCTAAGCACTGGATCTCCTTAAGGCTGTGTGCTCAATCCACTGTTATTTACACTGCTAACACATAACTGTACAGCCACTCAAGAGGGGATCCAGATCAAAAAGTTCACCAAAGACACAATTCAGGGGAATGAGGAATAAATGTACAGGGATGAAGTGTAACACCTAGAGCGCTGGTGCAGAGAGAACAACCTGCTGCTCAGCGTGGACGAAATGAAGGAGATGATCATTGACTTCTGGAGTTCATGACCTGAGCACGCTCCCCTCAGCATCAGCGGCTGCACAGTGGCAAGAGCGGAGAACATAAGATTCCTTGGAGTGCAGATCTCGCAGGACCTGAGCTGGAATAAGAACACCTCCGCTATCTTAAAACAGTCCCAGCAGAGACTGTATTTCCTGAGGAAGCTGAAACAAGCCTCTCTCCCAACCAGTATCCTCAGGATCCTACAGAGGATCCTACAGAGGTGTGGTCGAGAGTGTCCTGACATACTGCATCTCATCATGGTACTCCAGCTGCAGAATGTCAGACAGAAAAGCCCTGCAGAGGATAGTTTGGGGAGCTGAGAGGATCATCAGAGTTTCCCTCCCCTCTGCTCAAGAACTTTTCCAGAGCCGATGCAGGAGCAGGGCACTGAACATTGTCAGGGACTCCTCAAACCCTCTTCCTACACTCTTTGAACTGCCGCCATCAGACAAACGTTCTCGGAGCATCAAAGGCAGAACCACCAGACTGATAAACAGCTTTGTTCCACACGCTGTTGGAATACTAAACTGCTGATCTGGTTTTTGGCTTCTGGAGAAACACTCTCTAATCTTGATATGATGACAGTAAAGCTTCATTTGATTTTGATTTGATTTGATTTTTACAAGATTTAAAGATGATTCTTTATGAATTTTAACCTTATATGAAAATAAAATAATACAGTTTGTGCAAAGTTCCAATGGTTTATATCCTTAAAAATTCACATCAGCCAGTTATTACAGGTCGTACTATTTTTTTCTTTTGTTAAAGCAATACTGGAATGTGGTTTGTGTTATTTAGTTTTATCAAAAATCTGTGACACAGTGTAGAAAATGTATTAATAACCCCTTAATATGTTAGAATCAAATACATTATCCACACATTATTTATGAACTAATCCTGGTTTTCACCATGGAACCTTAAAAATTGATTATGTCTTAAACAATGTGTGTTTTACAAGACTTACGGACGATTCTTAATGGATTGGTACAATATATTAAAATACAATAATTAAGTTCCTGCATAAGTACAGTGGTTTTAATGAGTAATAATCAGCCATTCATTACAGAATGTACCATGTTTCTTATGTTAGAGCATTTCTATAATTAGTTTTTTGTTTTTGTTTTAGCAAAAACCTGTAACTCAATGTAAAAACATCGTTAATACCCCTTAATATATTCAACTACAATACATTATCCATTTATTAACTAATCCTGTAATGGACAAATATGGAGAGAGCTTTAATTGAAAAGTTTAAATTTGCTCTGTACAGTTTTCATCCCACTGACACACATAAAACCTTTTAAACGTCTTCCTTTACTTAATAAATGTAACACTAAATTTAGGTTAAGCTGCCTGATTATGATCAATTTAAATTTCCAATTTTGTCTGGTCATCCAACTTATATAAAAGCATTTCACACCTAGGGATCTCTAGTCAAGCAGATAAATTTATCTGAATTTTTTCTGGTTTTGAGAGAGACTTCTCTGCTCAAAGACAAAAAATCCACAAGTAATTTAGCATTGAAACAACAGACTGAACAGCTGCTGAAGTGTTTCAGAGTAAACTAAACAAACTTTAAAAGATTTTTCAATGTATGTCTTATTAATTGATACATACATTTATATTTTGCTATTGGCTATGTATTGTTTCTAGTTTCAAACATGTTTTAGAGTGGTTAAATGTCTATTTAGAAAGTAACTGCAAATGTAAAGTAAATTAAAGTTCCTTTTTTCTCCTGAACCCTCTACAACAAGATCAGAATCAGTGACAAAACTACAGTGCTGGATTATTTTTTCTGGCCTTAATACTGATTTTGTTCAAGTGCACTGCAGCATATTGTATTATGTCATCATGAGAACTAGAACACAAATCTTCAAAATTAAAATACTGTCAAGTCTGTCGCATTATCATGTTTAGTTTCTCCAGATTTCAAAATAAATAAACCTGGAAGCTAACCAAATGATCTCTAGATTTAATGGAAAAGTGCAATTTTCTAAATTCTGCATTAGACTGTATTTATAAAAGTCAGCTTGGAACTGCTTTGCTACTAATACAGACTTTGTGGAGATTTTAATTTCCGTAATATAGTCATGTGTTATTCACATGCACTCAGATATCACGTGCAGTAGAGTTTTTATTGATGCTAAGTGCATTGAGATCAATTTTTACTACCAGTTTCCATTTAATACCATCCAGATTATAAATAATTGTACTCATGGTGGTGGAAGATGTTTAAGTGCTTGTGTGAAGGTGATGTTGTATCTGCTGCCACCAGAGGGAGGCGCTTTTTGCTAACTTTTCTGAGCTACATTCACCTGCAGTCCCTCCCTGTCTGTCTCCTTCTCATTTTTAAAAATTTTTTTTATTAGCAAGCAAACTGATGCTGATAAAATCTGATGGGCAGATGAACGGCAGCGTGAATCAGGTAAATATTTCAAATTCAAACCAAAGTGACACTAATACCAGAAATGACAAATGTTCCACCTCCTCCTCAGGCCGATGACACCAAGGACCAAGTGGCCATCTGCCTCCAGCATGACTCCTTGGACAGAATCCCCAGCAGCGACTGGTCAGATCTGCACCACAGCCTTGTCACAAACTCAACCTCCCACAATGTCGAGCTGCAGGACGTGACATTTCCTGCTGCCTTCTTCACAGCACCAGGTACCACAGATAAAAGCTCTGCAAACTGCTCCGGTATTTGTTGCCTAGAAACCCCAGTGAGGTGAACTTTCCATTGGCAGATACTGGTTTGTTTACATGAACTGCGACGTTCCAGGATTAACCCTATTGAGTGCTCTTAGTTTAAAACAAAAAACAATTACTGTTAGCTGAACAAGATCATTGGTTAGGTAGGGCTGGCCTGAATAGCAGTTTCTGAACTGTGGATATTTGGCCCCGATTAATGACGAATATCCAAATATTCGGTTCAGTTCACAACGTCCGATGGGGGGGGGGATCTAATCACTTGGTCCTTGTGCCATTTCTGACCTTATCTGAAAATCTCGTCCAAATCCGTTATTCTGTTTTTGAGTAATGTTGCTAACAGACAGACTAATAGATGGAAGGACAAACGTACGCTGTTTGTCACGTAACTCCGCCGTGTTCCTTGGCGGAGTAAAATACAAATGTCACTCTATTGATACAGGTGGATTGCCATGAAATTTTTTATAAATGTTCAAGATCCCAGGAGGATAAATCCTGTTGGCTTTTCTTCTAATGCCACTATGAGGTTCACATTTGTACTGTAAAAGAAATGTTTTGATAGCTATTTACTGGATTTTTCTTTTTAGCAGCCACCAACAATACATTTACTAAATATTAAGCCCTTTTTAACCTATCTTGAGGTATACAGCCATAAAACAGTTATCTTACTTTCAAGGGGCAATTCACATTCAGATATGCATTGTAGTGCCCTGTGTACCCCTCTCCTGAAATCTGTAATAAGAGAACAGCTCCACAATGCAATGGTTTGCATTTTGATTCACACAGTTTCTCCTGCAAATCGGAGGGCTTGTAGGTTCCAGTTAACAAAGCCGACAGTTTGATGCTTTGAACATTCCCCTATCTACAAACCACATCCAAGAAAGAATACACTGAGCCACTCTAGAAAGTTGAAGGGTTTACATAAAATCACGCACAACAAAAATACGGTGTACAAAAATAATAATTCTTCTCCAAAATTTGGAAAATATTCCAAGACAATTAAAAGTACGAAACAGAGGTCAAAAACCTGTGTGACTCCTCTCTTAATGCCCAACAGCTGAACTGGCTAACCATACCCACTGTTCCTGTAGCTCAGCAAGCAATTAAAGGTACATGTCCTGTTATTGGGAAGCAATGAACACAGCCGCCTATTTCCACATAATACTAAACTGTCCATCCATTATCTATACACTACTTAATCCTTATTAGGTTCACGGGGGAGTTGGAATCTATCCCAGCTGACTTAGGGTGAAGGCAGAAGATACCCTGGACAGTTCACCAGTCTATCGCAGTGCTACACATAGAAACAAACAATCACACTCACATTCACACCTACGGGCAATTTAGAGTTATCAATTAACCTCAGCATGTTTTTGGATTGTGGAAGGAAGCCGGAGTACCTGGAGAAAACTCAAGCATGCACAGCGAGAACATGCAAACTCCATGCAGAAAGATCCCAGGAAGGCTGGGACACAAACCGGGGGTCATCTAGCTGCAAGGCGACGTTGTTAACCACCAGGCCACTGTGTAGCCCTATTGCAAACTAGATAAATGAAATTGTACCTCTCTGTCAGACACGTTGCAAAAATTAAAATTAGCCAACTATGTACCGTAACTGTAAATACTTCTGTTTAAATCGATGTAAATTACTCTTGATTGTGCAACAAAGCCTCCTTCACTCATGCTGCTTGCTCCTGCTGATCACTTCGGACCTTACTTGCATGCGTACATATATATACACACATTTTCTACACCTCATGCACATTTTTTTCACTCACTGCTATGTTCCTTACTTGTTTACTTTTGTTGTATGTTATGTTTATATGTCTATATGTATAGTAAAGGTCAAATTAAATAAATAAAATAAATGATTCATCATGAACTTACCGCATTTAAATTTTTACACATTGACTTAAACACTTTTAGGTTCCTACAGGGGCTGTAATTAAAATGCAATTTATGGCAGAGTGTGGTTATTCATTTGAATTCTGACCTCACAGGAACCTCCAGACCCCTCAGCCAGCGGCTCCATTCATCCAGCAGCGAGGCGGAGGACGGCAGCCACCACTCAGCTCGGCACGACTCGGTGGACCTGTCAAGACTGGAACACCAGCAGAGGACGGAGGCCTTGGATCAGCAGCAGCAGATGAAGATCATGGAGTGGGAGAACCGGATGAAGGTTTTGGCCTGGGAGCAGGAGCTGGTGAGGGAGAAGAGGAGGGCAGCCCAGCAGAAGAAGAAGGCCTTCAGGATGAAGAAGGCTTACTACAAGGCCAAGCTAAAGAGGATGGGCGAGGAGGTGCTGCTGTCCTCCTCCAGCAGCAGCAGCGATGAGGAGGAGAAAACATCATATCCGACAGGTTGATCGGCTTTATTTGGACATTTAATCTGTCATTCTTGTATTATTTTGCCAATATTCCATGGAGCTGTCACTGTTTTTCTACACTTTTATGACTGTTGAGGGGAAAAAATGACTTTTCCTCTTTTTGGTTCTGTTGATGGAGATTGCTGTAGTGAAAAGTAAATGACAAACTGAAGTATTTTTTACTAAAAAGCAGAAGTAAGGTTACTTGGGTTACAGAAGTGCTGCTTTTCTTTTGAAGTGAACTTTCTCACATATGGCCTTACGAGAGAATCATTGGTCCTAATTTTACAGGAAAGCTTTTTTATGGACAGGAGAATGCTGTAAAATATAAACAGTTTGCACAGTTTGAAGAGATGAACTGCATGAAACAACTGAGATCAAAATCATGACTATCACTTGCCATTTGTCAAAATGGCTTCAATATCCAGAATTACATGACATTCATTGATTTTTAAGACGACAGTTTCTCTGAAGGTCTCTGGGAGCGTATTTTTTGAGAATGTTATTTTAACAAATGGGGCTGCACAGTGGCGTAGTGGTTAGCACTTTCGCCTTGCAGCAAGAAGGTCCCTGGTTCGCGTCCCGGCTTTCCCGGGATCTTTCTGCATGGAGTTTGCATGTTCTCCCTGTGCATGCGTGGGTTTTCTCCGGGTACTCCGGCTTCCTCCCACAGTCCAAAAACATGCTGAGAATTGATTACTCTAAATTGCCCGTAGGTGTGAATGTGAGAGTGCTTGTTTGTCTTTGTATGTAGCCCTGCGACAGACTGGCGACCTGTCTAGGGTGTCCCCTGCCTTCGCCTGAGTCAGCTGGGATAGGCTCCAGCCCCCCCGCGACCCTAGTGAGGATTAAGCGGTGTATAGATAATGGATGGATTTTAACAAATGTACCGAGATTACGTATAATCACGACAGATTCTTAAATGGAAGGTGTTTTAACAGATACTTTTGTAGCGCAACAATTAGCCACAACATTAAAACCACCTCCCTGATATTGTGTAGGTTGTCAGCACGAACTTCTGGAGGTTTACTGTGGTTTCTGGCACCAGGTCGTTGACAACAAATCTGTCTTTTTCCAGTACATCCCCTGAATGCTCAAAAAAACTGGGATCTGTGCAGTTTGAATCCCAGGGCAACACCTTGAACGCTTAATCCCAAGCTGTCAAAGTCTAATCAGTACCAAAGTTTCCCAGCAGAACATGGCGTATTAATGAGATTCAAGTCAACTGTCTGTGCTTTTATTGTTGTAGCTGGTTGGTATAGCCGATGTTTCTGCTTTGTAAATAAATGGACAATTTGGGACAAGATTGAGGTTTGCTTAAGACGATGCACTACATATACAGTATGTATGTGGATACCTGAACATTACAGTGATATATGAGTGCTGTGCATCTCCTAACAAATCATTGGCTTTAATATGCTCTGTTTGAAATACACTATATTGCCAAAAGTATTCGCTCACCTGCCTTGACTCGCATATGAACGTGACATCCCATTCCTAATCCATAGGATTCAATGTGACGTCGGTCCACCCTTTGCAGCTATAACAGCTTCAACTCTTCTGGGAAGGCTGTCCACAAGGTTTAGGAGTGTGTTTATGGGAATTTTTGACCATTCTTCCAGAAGCGCATTTTGTGAGGTCACACACTGATGTTGGACGACAAGGCCTGGCTCTCAGTCTCCGCTCTAATTCATCCCAAAGGTGTTCTGTCGGGTTGAGGTCAGGACTCTGTGCAGGCCAGTCAAGTTCATCCACACTAGACTCTGTCATCCATGTCTTTATGGACCTTGCTTTGTGCACTGGTGCAGTCATGTTGGAAGAGGAAGGGGCCAGCTCCAAACTGTTTCCACAAAGTTGGGAGCATGGAATTGTCCAAAATGTCAAGGTATGCTGAAGCATTCAGAATTCCTTTCACTGGAACTAAGGGACCAAGCCCAGCTCCTGAAAAACAAGCCCACACCATAATCCCCCCTCCACCAAACTTTACACTTGGCACAATGCAGCCCGACAAGTATGGTTCTCCTGGCAACCGCCAAACCCAGACTCGTCTATCAGATTGCCAGATGGAGAAGCGCGATTCGTCACTCCAGAGAATGCGTCTCCACTAGAGCAGTGGAACCAACTAACGATTACTAAAGCATTACACAAGTATAACTTGGTTTATTTTCTCATCACATTTTAAATTTACCGTTTTATCTAGAGACAGTGGCTTCTAGAATATTTTGCTGGTTGGTTTTGTATTCATCAGCGATGTTTGCGTACCTGAGGTGTGGGTATTCACGCCGCCACTGGACTCTAGAGCAGAGTCCAGTGGCGGCATGGTTTACACCACTGCATCCGACACTTTGCATAGCACTTGGTGATGTATGGCTTGGATGCAGCTGCTCAGCCATGGAAACCCATTCCATGAAGCTCTCTGCTGAAGCACTGTTCTTGAGCTAATCTGAAGGCCACATGAAGTTTGAAGGTCTGTAGCGACTGACTCTGCAGAAAGTTGGCGACCTCTTCGCACTATGGACCTGAGCATCCGCTGACCCCCCTCCGTCAGTTTACGTGGCCTACCACTTGGTGGCTGAGTTGCTGTTGCCCCCACACACTTCCACTTTCTTATAATACAGCTGACGGTTGACTGTGGAATATTTAGGAGCGAGGAAATGTCACGATTGGATTTGTTGCACAGGTGGCATCCTATCACAGTTCCATGCTGGAATTCACTGAGCTCCTGAGAGCGACCCATTCTTTCACAAATGTTTGTAAAAGCAGTCTGCATGCCTAGGTGCTTGATTTTATATACCTGTGGCCATGTAAGTGATTGGAACACCTGATTCTGATTATTTGGATGAGTGAGCGAATACTTTTGGCAATACAGTGTACGACTATAAGGATTTTCTTCCATTCAGCCACAGGAGCTTTGTGATCCTGGACTGGTATTGGATGATAAAACCCACTGGTGGGGCTGAGGTCAGGGCTCCAAGCAAATCAGTCAAAGGCAGTATTTATGGACAGATGTCACTGTAAGCACACAGCTGTTTTCATGTTTTCTGTCCCAAACTGTGATCATAGAGATGCCAGAATGCTGTATGTTGTAGTTAAAATTTCCCTATACTGGAATTAAAAATGCTACACCATAAATGCGCAAAAACCATCGTGCATCTGTGTCCACATACTTTTGGCCTAATGTAAATGAAGTGCAGATGCAGTTTGAAATGTAGTTCAAAAAATGGAAAATGGAGCGCAACGGTTTCATATAATATCAATCAAATCTAAAATGAAGTTCCCACCTGATCCTCACAAAATGAGATGATGCTATAAATATTTTCAGAATTATAGGTCCAAATCAATTGTACATCTGCTTCAGGTGTCCCATTTAAAGTAAAAAATTGTTTGGCGCAGTTTTTTTCCTATAGCCAAAATTTTGTATCAGCATGAAGCTATAAAACACAGCTTCATCAGCAAAATTATACCAGTTTAGTGTCGGTGACGTAAAGCGATAAAAACAAGTATGATACCCTGTAATGTGTTATCTGCTTTCTGACAGTGACCAGAGAATGCTTCAAAAGATGAATTAAATTTGAATTTTTACCTCAATTTTGATGAAGCTCATCTTCTAGCCGTGATTCCTTCTGTATCAATTATTTTTTTCACATAGGTATATTTCAACACAATTTCAGATTCTATTGACTCAGCACTTTTACATGTATACAACGTGCACTTCCATCAGAAATAAGCTCAGTCTTAATATGTTGTGAAATAGTTTTTTGATCATTAGCGTGTAAAATTTAGGGGCCATGAAGTCAATCTGAGAAGCACAGTGATAAAACATCACTGTTGTTCACACTGTTGTCAGATGCAAACAGGCCGACAGAACAAGAACCGAACACTATCAGAGGAGAATTTGAAAGACTCTTAAACAAGCCCTGAATGTTGCAGATAGGTTTGATCAGATTGATTTGTTCAGCTATTCGTAAGCTACATTTACAAATGCAAAAATATGACTGTGGGGTCCTCGACTTACGTCAGAGTTCCGTTCCTACACATTGATGTATGTCGATTTTCGCCGTAAGTCGGAACCCGGTGAAAATGTAAACAAAGCCATTAGGTGCATCAAGATATTGATCAGTTCTTCATAAAAGTCATGAATAACAATGACTTTCATGAATGTGTGAGTCATTTTATAAGAAGATAACAGAATATGCTATTTTTATAACTTGAATGCAGATGTTTGTCAGTGTTTGTCAGTGTTCCGAGCGTTTTATATCTAATTTTACTTCCATGGTGTGTCGCCCTTAAGGCAGAATTATCTGACTTTTATTTTGAAAAAGCCTTTATTTTGAAGTTGTCTGATGACGGTTCTCACTTCCTGTTCACTATTTTGATGTTTAACTTCAAACACGCTTGTGCTTTTCTGGATGCACAGTTCTCTACTTTGTAAACTTTAGTAATTGATTGCATTTTTGGACTTACTGGTTAAGTTAAAATGATTTATTTACATGTATTTATGTTGTTTTATTCTGTTTTTGTTGCAGTTTTCACTCTGTAATGTATCAAGAGCCACAGTAAAGAAGTCAAGTTTGCTACAACTCACAATTCATTTTGCAAACACGAGTTTAACTAGTTGGACAGCTGCGGCTTTTACGTTGCAGTGAAGACAGCAGACATGGCGATGGCTTTCCTTTTCTTCGAAGCATCAGGAGAGTCTGACTTGCGCTTGGGAGCCATAATGAAAGGCAAAAAGTTGAATGGAGCACAATCCAAGGTGGCCTGTAACCAGCGAATGTAAAGAAAGCTGTTTTATAGCGCAGCGTAACGGCGTATTCGTCCACCACACTCGCCAACTAGCTCCACCTAACCAGTTCCGACATAATGATGAACTGCCATACGTCGAGGACGTCATAAACCGAGGACCCCTTGTATATCAGAAAATTAATTTGACACAGGAGGAATTGTGGATAGAAGAAATTAACCTTAAAAATAAGACCAGTCATTTGCATCAACTAGTTTTGACTGACCATATACCCCACATAATGATGTAATCCTTCAAAGTTTATTCGAAATGCACTTTTTTTCCAGTGAATTATCAGAAAACAGAAAACACATCACGGATACCAGTGCTTGTTTAGGTGACTCTGTCTAATAAGCATTAAAGTGGTGCAGGTTTTCTGTTGAAACTATGAGTTTCCGCATGATATTGATGCTAAAATATGGTTGTAGAAAAAAAATGTGCTGCAGAGAAAAGCACAATTTTGGCTTTAGATTGTGACACCTGGAGTGGATGTAGAACTGATTTAGTGATAGTTTGTAACACATGCTCTTATGTGTCTTTCAGCCATGACTTTTTAGTAGGTCCATCTTCTGTGCTTATGAAGTCATGAGAGCTCAAAAATACTGGAAAATATAATGTGAACTACATGAAGATTAGATTTTAGGCCACCACTATGTAGAAAATAGTATGAAGTTAAAATTCCGCACAGCTATATAACATTTAAAGTTATTGTACAAAATAATCATCAGATTCTTAGGAGGTCACTTACTGATTTTTCATGGAATTACCAAAACATTAGACACACTCAAGCATCCTCCAAACATGTAGGAAATTATCTTTTTGAAAAATGCTGCAGAGTATAGACACGTAGAGAGTAAATGAATAATTCTAGAAGCCGGAGAGGTGATGGGAGATGTATTTTTGAACTTTGTAGAGAACCAGGCTAGCTGTCTCCCTCTGCTTTCAGTCTTTAGGCTTGTAAAGGCTTGTATTCTGTTTCTCACTCTCAAAAACACAAGCAGAGTGCGAATGGGAAGAGGAGGAGGTTTCATTTCCTTCCTTTGGGAGACACTTTTGACTGAACGCACAATTAGGCCAGTGTGTCACTGGCATAGCAAAGACTTGTTTTGGTTACAGTCTGTTTTAGCCTGAGAAATTGTACTAGGAGATTATTTAAAGATGAGAAAATAATAGCTCATAAAAGACTAGAGGAAGCAATGTACTAGGAGTACTAATTTTTATTTTTTGTCAGAGAGAGAAAGCCTTACTTCCTTCTGGAAACTTACGGCATATTTGGCATTTAAAAAATGCCTCAAAGGCTCCACTGGAACTTTATTTATGAAGTTGAGTATTTTGTTTTTTTTTTGTTCAATTTAACGCTCAGAAGTTAACCAGCCACCAACTTACAGACCATTGACAGATTCTCATCAGACATTTCTGCTCGCAATCCAGCTCTGTGTCCTGATTTAATACCTCCTTATGGACCAAAGGAGCGTCTTTTTAGATGCTCTTGAAATGCCACCATGACAGTGTTACCTGTCAAGTAGCTTCAACCACACCAGCATGATGTATTGTGAAAATACTCACAGAAAGGAATGGACCTGTTGCAGCATGCATGGACTATAAAAGAAGGACTGCGTCATTACTTTGTTTGTTTTGCTCGTTACGTTTTTGGTTTTCCTGGCCACAGTTCGGGGACAAAAAGGAGTTTTGTATGGAAAGACAGATACCTAAGGGGGCTAACTGCCCCTTGGCTCCAGCTTTGCACTTCACACAAAGACGTTGAAGTAGCTAAAGTAGGATCTGATCAGATTAGGATCTGATCAATCATGTGTGCCATGTCTGTAAATATTTAATTTCTATTATATGGCTTCGCAACTGTGTCATGGACCTGCAACGGAGAAATAAAAAACTTAACAGGAGCATTTTGATTCAGCCTCTGGAGCTAGAGATCAGAGATGGGAACTTGGACTCGAGACTCGGACTCGACTCGGACTCGAGTCCCGATTTTATGACTTTTTGACTCGACTTGATGAAATCAAAAAAAGACTTGGACTTGCTTGGACTCTAAGCTCAGTGACTCTAGACTTGGACTTGACTCGACCCCTTTGACTCGACGAGTCATGTCGAGTCATAATGGTGCAATTTTTTTCAATTAAAAGTGTGATGTATGAATCATTTTTATTCGTATCGCTTCACTTCATCGGATCACAGAGACACCCGCTGTCAGTCACGGGGAGGTTTATTGCTGTTACACACTGCGACACACCCCCATTCAGTTGGAAGAACGGAATGCGGCCTCAGCATGAGTCAACCGAGAATTATTTCCTTTGCTTACAAAAATTACAAAGTGGTTAACAAAAAACGGATTGCTGAATGCAGGTTTTGCGATTCAAAGATCACGGACGGTCATGAAACTACTTCCAACTTCAACCGGCACTTGAAGAAACACAAAGATAAGTACGTACTTCCTGTTGTTGTTTAGCATTTTACGAGCTAATCCCGTGGACGCTCTGCGTCAAGTACTGTCTTATAAAGTCCAAAATCATTGTCTAACGTTCGCATACTATCGACTATATATATGGCTACTTGTGCTTAGCTAATATTTTTGTCATGTGACAGAGACTAGCTAGTCGTCGTTTAGCCGCAGCTATCAAAACTATATGATTGTAAAAAAAAAAAAAAAAAAAAAAGACACTAATGAGTATTTTAGTTCCATTTGTACACTCAGAATAAAATTGAACCGTAACACTTACTAATTTTATCATGTACTTCGGGTTACCACAGTCAACTTTTTAAAAATTTAAGTGAATCTTAAAAATAGCAATATCCACAGATCTTTAAAAATGTGTAGAACAAATGGGTTGCTGTCCGCAAATATATTTGTCATGTATACATTATTTCTTCAGTTTTCATTTAGACATCCAGTACAGTATGTGTTTTCCAACGTTTTAAATTACAATGACCAAAGGTTCCCTATAGTATCCAATCTACACGGTCAAAACCTCAGTGTTACTGTAACTCTGAGTGTACAAGTGGAACTAAATGAGCCATCAGGGTTTCTGGTTCCGTGTGTACGTGTAGAAAATGAGTAATAGAGTTCTTTAGTCTGCTGTTATGAAAGCTGTAGCACATTTTCTGACACATGCTAATTTGTTATCTTACAGATATGACGAATACATGATGAGCAAAGGCATCACAAATGAACCAGAACCACAACAGCCTTCAGTCTCGCAGTTCCTGGACATCTGTGTAGGGCAGTATTCCATGAATCATCCACAGCAGAAAGCTATTACCAATGGAATACTGGAAAAATTGGTGATCGAATGCAACATGCCCCTGTCTGTGGTGGAACACAAGAGTTTTCGGGATTTCCTGAAAATAGTTGATCCTAAATACAACTCAGTGTGCCGCAAAACATTGACCTCAAAAACAGAGACAGTTGCTGGATTGAGACGTGACAAACTGAAAACTCAGCTGAGCAACTCAGATAGCGTTTCAGTCACTGTTGACATTTGGTCTGACCGAAGGATGAGGGGGTTCCTTGGTGTCACCGTGCACTACATGGAGATAGACCAAGATAACATACAGCTGAAGTCCAATCTCTTGGCCTGCGATCGCTTCAAAGGTTCACACACAGGAGAAAGGATCTGTGAACAATTTGAGGCCATATGTCATGAGTATGACATTAAAAGTAAGCTGGACTATGTTATTACTGACAATGCAGCCAATATGCGGAAGGCATTCACAGTGTGCTTCCCCAGTGAAGAAGGTGAAGTACACGATGACGATCACCTTGATGACCCAGAGCTATGGCATGACCTAAGTCCAGACAATCAGGAGGTAGTAGATGCTGCTATGGCACGAAAACAGCGCTTGCAGTGTTTTGCACACACACTCCAGCTGGTGGTGGGAGACGGGTTGAAAGACACAAAGGTGACAACATCTTCTTTGTCAAAGTTGTCAAAACTCAGCTCACTCCTTCACACAAGCACAACATTCAAAGAGGAATTTGAGGCTGCATATGGAGAAAGAAACAGCATCCCTGCTGCTGTCAACACCAGATGGAACTCAACACTGAGGCAGGTGCAGGCAGCTCTCCGATGTGATCATCTAAAGCTCTCCAGTGTCCTGGAAAAGGTGGGACACAGGGAGTTGACATTCACAGCACGGGAGTGGAGTCTATTGAAGGAGCTGGTAGACATCCTGAAGCCATTTGCAGAAGCAACACATATGACACAGGGGGAGAAGTTGGTTACCATCAGTTCTGTTGTTCCATCAGTTCTGGCCCTCAATCACCACCTTGAGAAGATGATACCTCAAGTCCGTTTCCTGGGCAGTCTGGTCAGAAGTCTCCAGGAATCCCTGAAGAACAGATTTCTTGGAATCTTTGTAAATGTGAAAATGGCCACTGCACAGTATGGAACCACCGTCCCATTTTCAGACCCAGTCTACCTCAAAGCAGCTGCCTTGGATCCAGCCTTTGCTTTGTATTGGGTTGACCACCATGTGCTGGCCAGTCCTGGCATAAGGGCAGAGGTGGCCAAAGAAGTGAAAGGTAAATTTTGAGTTTAACTGGACATACAAACAACTAATTTGGCTATTTTCACTGCAATGGTTTTGATATTGTTGTGTTTTCACCCACACTGTGTTCGCATCACTGTTAATGTATTTCCTCTTAAATAATAAACCACCACAGAATAGCCTTGAATTTAACCCACTGTATTTCCAACACAAACAATAGGGACTCTATTTTGTTTTAACATGTTTTGCCAGAACTGGTCCTGCGAGATGCAGTGGAGGCTGACCCACCTGTGTCTCATGAGGAGGGAGATGAATACCTTGAAGAAGAAGGTCTGTTTGCTGCATACCGTAAGAGACAGAGGAAGGATGCTAACGCCACTCCAGCATTACAGCTAAGTCACTATCTCAACTTGTGTGAAGGACAGAGTGTGTTGTCATTCTGGGCAATGCACATGAAGGCTCTTCCTTCACTATTTCGAGTTGCCATCAGGGTCTTAGCAGTTCCTGCTACCAGTGCTCCGGTTGAGCGAGTTTTCAGCCATGGTGGTATCATAATGCGGCCCCATCGTGCACAAATGACTGACAGACTTTTGGCCAATTTGATCTTTTGCAAATGCAATGCTAGTCTGTAGGTGAATGAAACATTGATGTGTATGCCACCACCGCAAACATTCACACAATCCAACAGCTACCATGGCTCTCTCTCACACAAATACATGCAGGCACACACAGATGCTATAATAGCCAGGCTGGCTGTGACAGTCTCATATTAGTTCTTCTCTTTCTCTCTCACACACACATAACTAAAAATGCAGCAAGTCAACTGCACATGACATTTTAATGTCAGTTCTCTTACACACACACACACACACACAGACACAGAGGACTTACTTAAGAGCTCTGTGTACCAGATTAGAACCTAGTCATTGATTTAACATGACATCACTTTTGGCCTCAAATTGATCACATTCTTTCTGCTGTGTATTGTTAAAAACATGTAAGACAACCACTTTAGGAGAACTTTACTTATATATGTACTTATATAATAAAATATGGCTTTTCTTGTATCAATTAATCACCCCTGAACACATCGAGGGCTGTGAGTAATTGAAAGAAGAAGAGTCATTTTTAAGGTTAAGTACTGAGGAATGTTTACAACGCACACTGAGCTGTATTTCAAAACTCAAATCTTGTGTTCAACAGTACAGGGGCATGTTGCTCATTCTGATTTATGTTGCAAAGTGCCAACTACCTCTTATGTTCTGAAAGAATTATTAGCACTTTTTTGTTTATCCTTAAAGGACGTTTTTGGTATTGGCTTCCTACTGTGCATACATTCTACTGTTAAAGTTTACTGTTAAAGGATCACTTCCCATTTAAAATGAATTTTGTTTTATCAGTTACTCTCCCCACGATCAGTTGAACACAAGGACAATTTTTGTTTGTGTCACATTCCTTTAAGGTGATTCAGGAAATTCAGAATGAATGGAAGTGACAGGGCCTGATTTTGCCCAACAGGAGAGCAGATCTCATTCCCTTCCATCAATTCCATTCATTCTGGATTTCTTGAATCACTGAAAACTAAAATTGTCCTTGTATTCAACTCACCATGGGGAGAGTAACTGGTAGAACAAGTCATTTTCAAGGTAAATTGGTCCTTTAAAGTTTAAGTTTTACATTTAAAAATAAAACATTACATTAGAATTTTTTTCAGGTAATCCTGTATAAATAAGCTCAAAGACTGTTATAGCCAACAGAGAAAGTTGTGTGCTGGGCTCTATGTTTGTGCAGTATTTGTGTTAAAATTCAGTGGCACCTTTGGGGGGGGGAAAGCCTTGAAAGAAATAAACATGTTGAAACTTTATCCGTATATCATTTTTATTATTTATTAAAGTTCGAGTTAATGGTTTTCTATTGTCTCTTGCACAAAATGACACAACAGAACAGGGACTCTGGATCCTTTAAGTATTAAATCTTCACTTTATTTTATGTAATTCAAGGTATGAAAGTGTCTTCAAATGTCTGGAAGTGTAGGAGTAGGGGGTTACATTTGTTTCACTTGGTTGTGTTTGACAGACAGATACTGTGAAAATACCCAATCTACAAGCTCACATCTCACAAAGAGTGTATTGATATCTCAGCCAAAAATTTCCTTATTGGCACCTCCCCAGTTATTTATTTTTTTTAATGACTTGTTTAGGACTTGAGGAAAAAGTTTAGGACTTGGACTCGACTCGGGACTCGACTGTCTTGACTCGGGACTCGACTCGGGACTCGACTGTCTTGACTCGGGACTCGACTCGGGACTCGACTGTCTTGACACGGGACTCGACTCGGGACTCGAGCGCAAAGACTTGAGACTCGACTTTGACTTGCAAAACAAGGACTTTGTCCCATCTCTGCTAGAGATCCATGGTTTATGCAGGAAGTGGTGATGTTAAGTCTCAGCTAGGTGTGTCTGCCTTGAGTCAACAGCATCACGGTGGCAGCTGAACATCTCTAATGCCTCAGAGTGTGACAAAACGCTTTGAGAGTCAAAACAAGTCAGCGAGAAGCTTGAGAATGTGTCTCTCTGTCAGGATGCTTCGCTCGTTCTTTCACACCTGAAAACGTCTGTTCTCATGAATACGAAACAGGAGGAATAAAAAAAACTCTGCCTCAGTCAGGATAAATACAAAAACACACACGCAACCTTGTAGGAGTAAGTTTTTTTTTAATGTCCAACATTTCTCTTGTTTCTGCGGTAACGGGGAACAGCTGTTTCCATCCCGACGGTGAGACAGAAAGCATCCCATAATGAACACACAAGCTAACAAAGACAATCTCCCATCATCATCATCCCTGCTCCTCTTCCTCATCTCTCTCTGTTTCTTTCTTTCTGTAACGAAATCCCCCGGTTTTTATTTTCAATGTTTTTGCAGAGCACATCACAATGTTTCAGGCTCAGCTCTTCTGCCTTCACTTGGTCCAAATCATGAATTATTGTCATTTAAATCTCAACCTTTGGATCCATAAAAGTGGGCAGGGAGAAGAAATCAACTGGTTTGAGTATCTGCAGTACTGCACTACTCAATGATTAATTCTAATCTGTTTCAATAAAGATGAAAAATGCGCCACAGAAAGACTGATTTTGACGGATTTTTTGTCAGATTTTGCCAGATTCTTTATTGGAATCTAATTTTAATATCTAACAAACTCATTTGATTTTAATTATGGGTATAAATAGACAATATAAAATCACACTTTCTTAGTTTCTTCCATCTGTGAAATTGTTACAGTGAGAGACTCAGATGATAAGAAACATTGCATGTAAAAAAAAGAAAGCGGAACATTTGGACAAAAAATAAATATAAATCACATATACTTCTGTAACAACAGCCTCGCATACCACATGGCATCAAATAGATTAGCAATAAATAAAATAGATTTCATGTCTGTGGACATTAAAGATATTAATTGGAGAGAAATGGTTCTGTTAAAGAATAAATAGAGAAAGAAATTTTTCATTTTTTTTTTAAGTGTACTACTCCTTTAACAGACTGATGGATGGGGTTCCTCCTGCTGGAGTGTTCTATTTTTTTCTTTAGCAAAAATGCTGTCACAGAGGGAGATACGCACTTTTTGTTTGCGAGGTGTGTTTTTATTTCCACTATCTGTATGTTTTTCCCGTCCCTTGAAGAGTAACTTCCACGCCTAGGAAGGCAGTTGCATTTTTGCACACAGTCATAGTTTCTGACCCAGTTTGTTCCCCTTACAACCTGTTATCTTCTGCTCATTGTGCTGCACTTTAGCCTTTGTGTGTGTGTTTTTTAATCCACTTCTTGGTGTTGCAAGTATTTATTTTTTTGACTGTCACGATACTCGTTGCTCAAGGACACGCAGACGACACATTTTGGGAAAGCAAAAATCCAATATTGGATTGTTTTTTTGTTCTTTAAAAAATACATTTATGTTCACCATAATCCCAGGAAACTTATAAATCCCTGTGTGTTGCTACCTTCAGGTCTGTTCTGCAGCTGTGAGAAGAGGATCAGCTGCTGATGGAAAAGACCTGCATCTCAAAACCACTTAAGAGGCTTTTAGTGTTGACACAGCTGACATCCCCTCTGCAAAACCGGTTTCACTGTTGTAGAAGCTCTCGAGGATCTTGAGAGATACCTCATCTTTGAATAACCCTCTTAATGAGAGGGGGAAAAATGGATATTAATGGAAAGAAACTATAAATTACATTGCCTATCTCGATTCAAAGGAAGGTGCCTCTTTGTGTGGAATTTCTCATATGCAGAAAGATATTCTGAGGTAATTTCCCAGTTTCCAGCCAAGCCAGTGAAAAGATAAAAAAAAAAAAAAAAAAAAAAAACCTGGCATGGCTTCATGTGCTACAATGTTCAGGTAGCTACCATGCTGCATACTTTACTGCTGGTCTGCTTTCATGTTCCCAAGATGTGACTCATGTCTTCCCTGTTATCCTTTATCCGCCTACTCGATCTAATCAAAATCCACTTCCTGTACAGTATGCAGCCAAATAAAAACAAGTGCAGATCTAAGGCCTCATTAGTAACAAGAATTTTTCATTTTAGACTTATTTCCATGGCACGATTATTGTTAAAAAAAAAAAAAAAAAAGATTAAAACAAAATTACATCTGCACAAGTCATCACAGAAAACTGCAGAGCATCAATGTATCATACTGATTTTTAAGTCCCTTTGGCTTTAGATTTGCACAGAATTTCTTCGTAAATGAGAAGCTTTGAGAAATGAGTCTCCTGAATGCTGCCAGAGAGGTTGAGCTGCTCCTGTAGGCATCCCCGTTGAGGAAGGTTGAGTCGTGATGCATCAAAGTATTAAAAAAAATAAAAAATAAAATAAAACCTTGAAAGGGTTTAAACAGTCATTGCTTAACATGGCCTTATGCAGAGAGGCGGACGGAGATATGAACCTTCACCCACTGAGTCTCCAGAACACTAAGGATATGGTCTGGTAATATCAGCACACTGATATGGTCTGATTCAGACAGCCCGGGCTCGAAGATACACAGATGGAGGACAAGGTCACTTTCATATAACAGCGGATCACAAAACCAGCACAATCTCCTGACAGAGCTGATAACTTTGACACTCGTGACTGACCTTTAACACCTGCTACGAACCTTTGCAATCTTTCTCTGCACAATCATCTCATTTATCAAATACGTTATAATAATCCCTTCCTTTATTTACAATCACTTCCTGATACTTTGATATTTTCACTCCAACAACATCTCGCAGTTTTTCAGTAATCTCATTCGATACTATTGCTGGAGCCCTGTCGCTATACATAAAGATGAGGGTGAGTGTGAGGAGAAGTTTCTGAGGAAAAAATGCTTTTCATGGAGAAATTTGGGGGATTATTTTCTTTTTTTATCTTTAACTCTTTATCGGGGGAAAATCTCTCCCTCAGCAAACAAACAAGACTGCACTCGCACCAACCTCACAACCTCACACGGACACAATCGTTTTTGAAAAAACAGAAAACAAAACAAAAACATCACAAGAGATTTCTTCTTCATCTCCAATGAAAAAGATACAAAATGTATAAAAATGTTATTTACAGTCGCTTTTTTTTCCCTTTTCGACAGATCTTGCGTGGTTCAGGCTAATGTTTGAAATCTGAGGAGTTTTGCTGTAGTCTGTAGCGTTCTTTAGGTAGTAGACGTGGTTGACTCAACGTCCAAAGAACCATCATAGTTTCTTGTAGGCGGTTGGAGTCAAAAACTTGATTTGTACAGTTCAACTCGCCCACAAGTTTGTTTCTGTACAAATCAAGTTTTTGACGCATTATCTGCATATGATAGAGTTCTATCAGTTCTATCATATACAGATGATGCTTCTTTTTATCAGTGCCTCCGTCTAATTTGAAAGCTTGCTTTGTAGTCCTCCAATGTCCCAGTGGACCTTTGAGCTTGTCCCTTGTGTCCCCAGCACTGTTGTAATGCATTATGGGATATGGAGGCTGTCATCAAGACTGTCCTTCACTTCTGTTGGTTCTAAAGGTAAAAGAAAAAGGAAAATGAGTCATCATAAGTTATGCAGAAACTCCTCCATTTACTGATTGTAAATTGAAGTCCAAGAAGATACAAAAACATGGATATAACAGACAGGAGGAGGGTTGGTTAAGACGGATTTAGCCACACAAAAGGACTTACTCGGAGTCGGGGGAGACTTCAGATATGCTGTGGGAGGTGGCAGACTGCGACGGGGAAAGGGAGGGTCTATGGACGGAGCCATTGGGACCGGGGTTAAAGGCAGCAGGGGGAGGAGTGAGGACAGAGGAGCTGAAGGAGGCCAGGATGGAGGTCAGGATATCCAGTTGCTCACTGGACGGTTGCCGACCCAGGGGGTTTGGATTTGCACCTGGCCCCTGGGAGTACCTACATGAAGGTGCAGAGTCCAGTCGTCCCCTGGCATGAGCTGAGGGAGGCTGCTGCTCCTGCTGGGGCTCCTCGGAGATCGGGGGAGGTGGGGAGGACGAGGGAGGCTGGTCGGTGTGCGATGGCTGGCGAGGAGGCAAAGTCCGGAGCCACTCCCGACAAGGCTGAACCTGGGCTCCCACTCCGTTGGTCTCCAGCTGCTCCCTCGACCGGCTGGTCATCAGCGCCCCCCCCAGGTGCTCCCGGGATGAGGCCTGTCGCCGAGTCAACGTGTTCAGCTGCGACCTCGACCCGCTCAGGTAGCCATCCATCCTGGGTCCGACAGTTCCACTCAAGTCCTCCCTCGAAGCGTGGAAGCTGCTCGCGTGGTGGTTGTCCAGTCTGTCCCTGGATCCTGTCAGGTTCTCTCGGGACGATGAGACCCTCTGGTGGTCCAGGCCACCCAGCCCGGCTCCTTGCCCCAGCCCCAGGTCTCTCCTCCTGGGTAAGAGATCCAGGTTGTCTCTGGAACCCCGGGAGTCCAGTCGGTCCCTTGAACCCCCAACCGTCTGCCTCCCCAGCGGATCCCTGGACAGCTGCCTCCGGGCAAGAGAGTCCAGATGCTCCCTGGAGGAGTAGCGGGATGCTGGCTGGGACAGAGAACCAGAACCTCCACCAGCACCAGCCGTGGCAGAGTACATGCGACCATACGAGGCTGCAGGAACGCCTCGGTGACCTAGAGTAGAGGTCCGGTACCAGTTGAGCTCACTGGGAACTCGGCCCATGGTGGAGAGACCCTGGAGAGCTGGAGTACAGCCGAGGCGGTTCTTCAGGATACCTAGGACAAGAGAATAAGAATGTGAGGAGAGGGGATGGTACATTGGGCAGAAATGGAAAAACTTTAAAGAAAAGGCTTAACTAGAAGACGGTTGATGAGGGAAGGAGGTGATGAGAAAAGAAGGCAAGAGCAAGAGAGATGCTTCATTTTGACTTGAAACATTTGAAATCTTCCTTTGATGCTCTCTTAACATGAATCAAAATGTCACATTGGGTCTGCTTGTGTAATCCTGAGGGAGACTAAAATGAGTCATGTAACTCCAGTACATACGTCGTACTGCTACTTCTTGCTTTCAAGCACCTTATATGTTTGTGTGTGTTTTGCATATATATATATATATATACATACATATATATATATATATATATATATATATATATATATATATACATACATACATACATACATACATACATACATACATACATACATACATACATACATACATACATACATACATATATATATATACACGCATGTGTCTTGTGTGGTAATACATTTCCTAAAATGTTACTCATGCTTTCAGGCCATGAGTCATTTCCACTCCACCTTTACCGGTGTTTTTTCTTTCTCACTTCCTGTCATCCAAGGTCCACCAGTGAATGCGGCCACCATCATAACTGCTCCAGCACCACTACAACTTTTTTTATTGTTATTTAACATTTTATTTAACTTTTTGCACAGCATTCACCATGTCGTGACCTGGTCGTATCAAATACGACAGAGACACACTGATGAATATTGATTTATCACCATATTCTCTGACTTTTACTGCCGATGCGTCCTGGCCCAGTGAGATCCAGCGGGATGCCGGGCAGCATACCAGGCCCCAGGGGGAATGAGCCGGCATTAGGAACAGGCTGAGGCTGCGAGCACACCGACCACCACTACCTGGTATCCTGCTCGCGAACGTCCAGTCCCTGGACAACAAGCTGGACGAGCTCAGAGCCAGGATACGGTACCAGAGGGACACAAGAGACTGCAACATCATCTGCTTCACGGAGACATAGCTGACCTCCATGACCCAACATGCCATTGGGTCATCCCATGGCTGACCCAACTGGTGATGCTGGTCCAACTGGACCATGCCGTTCAACCAGCGAAGTTCTTCACAGTTCATTGTATGGACAGAACGGCTGAGTCGGGAAAGTCTAAAGGTGGGGGTGTCTGTCTCATGACCAACAACAACAGATGCAGAGATGTTGTTTATCTCTCAAAGTCCTGCTCACCCAACCTGGAACTTCTAACCATCAAATGCTGGGGAATTCACCTCCGTCATTCTCATTCTACAGAGAATGCAGGCGGACATGGATGCTGCATTAGCCGAGCTACATGAGGCTACCTGCTACCACGATAACCACCAGGAAGCTGCCCTCATCGTGACCTGGAATTTTAACAGTGCCAACTTGAGAAAGGTGATGCCGGAACTTTGCCAGCACATCACCTTCCCCACAAGAGGAGACCGAACTTTGGACCACTGTTAGGTCTCTGAAGGGAGAGCCCTTCAGAGACGGCTATGCAGCAAAGACTCAGCCACCATTTGGCAGATCAGACCACATCTCCATCCTCCTTCTGCCCAGGTACAAGCAGTGGCTGAAACGAACAGCCCCAGTGGAGAGGGAAGTGATGTATTGGTCTGACCGATCAGAGGCTGCCCTGCAGGATGCCTTGGAGACAGCGGACTGGGAAATGTTACAGCGCAGCTCTGGTGATGACATCAGTGTGTTTACAGAGACGGTTGTGGGATTTATTGGGAAACTAGTGGAGGACACTATCCCCAAAAGAACTATCAGGGAGTTTGCCAACCAGAAGCCGTGGATGAACAAAGGCATCCACAACGCTCTGAAGTCCAGCGCCGCCACCGACAACACAGGACTTGCTACTGGAAACATGGGACCTTACCAAGCTGCTACGTATGGCGTCCGCAGAGCCATGAGGGAGGCCAAACAGAGGTACGGGGAGAAGCTGGAGACACAGCTGCAGCAGAGGGACACCAGGGGACTATGGCAAGGACTAAGAACTGTGACAGACCATAAAGCAACACCGATGTCCATGTTGAGTACTAACATCTCTCTGGCTGACAAACTGAACATCTTTTATGTGCGCTTCGAGGCTCCCAGCGGAAAGGCACGCATCCTGCCCGGCAAAGAGGAGGAGACGTGCACTGTGATGGAGTATGATGTGAGGCTGTTGTTTCAACGCGTGAATGCCAAGAAGGCTGCAGTACCTGACGGTATAACAGGCCGTGTCCTAAAAGCCTGTGCCAACCAGTTTGCACCGGTTGTCAAGGAAATATTCAACCTCTCGCTCTCCAGTGCATCATCTCCAAGTGCTTTAAGCAGTCAGTCATTGTTCCTATCCCCAAGAAAGCCAAGCCCAGCTGCCTGAATGACTACCGGGCCAATGCTCTTACCTCTGTGGTGATGAAATGTTTTGAAAGACTGGTTCGACACTTCATCACCTCCTCCCTTTCTGCCTCCCTGGACCCCCTACAATTTGCATACCGGCCCAATAGATCCACAGAGGACGCCATCAACCACCTGCTACACACGGTCCTGGCCCACCTGGACACTACGGAGGGGAATTATGTGCGAATGCTGTTCAGGTTCAGCAGGCGGACTTCTTGTAGGAAGAAGCTCCCACAAGCTGAACTGAAGTCACTGAATGCTGACTATATATATATATATATATATATATATATATATATATATATATATATATATATATATATATACACACATATTTCCTGTGTGTTTTTATTCTTTATTCTTATTGTTTCAGTTTGGAACAGGGGGACAATGCATTTCACTGTGCATTATACTATGTATAATTGTGTTTGTGATAAATAAAGGTCTTGAATCTTGAATCAATGTGCCCTTGTGTGTAAAAATGCATATAACAATTTTATATGCATGTATTCTGAGTGTCATCTGTGCTTTTAGAGCCAGATTTAGACCACAACTGAAGCACCACACTTTGCTATTTAAGTCATTTTTTATGCTTCAGGGCCATTTAGCTTATTCCAGCTCAGCGTGTACAGCACATGTGGTGATGCAAGTGTAAATCACTGAAGTTGAATTATGGCTTTGAGAAACAGCGCCAATTTGCACATCACAGCACCAAAGTCTAGTTGCAAAAAGGAACAGACAAGATAATAAGGATATGAAATATTGAAGTAACCAAACTAATAAGATCAGTGATATTTTGTACAGAGGCTCTACCTCGAGGTCAGCCGGAAGGTGGACTGAAATAATAAACTGGTATGACAGCACAAGCGGCAGATAAAGTCTCAGTTATTGAGCTGTGGTTTAAATGATGCTTTGCTGATTCAGGCCCATGAAAGCTGACATCCCCTCCATCTTCCTCTTAGCCAAATGACCCATTTTTATCCATATGACCGGGTTTCATCTCTCAGACAGGCTGTCCAGAGACATTTGTTGGACACTATATTGAAGAAGATAATAGATTTATATTGTTTAAACAAGACACCCATATCCAAAGATGCAGGACCAGACACTGACTACACTTAAATTTTGCACTTAAAGATGCAAATGTGACAGTGAATGGTGTCAAGTAGATATTAATAACAGGAAATAAAAAAACAAAAACGCACTGTGTAAAAGGTACAAATCCAGAAACGATCGAGGATTCAAGAGTTTGCACATCGTATTTTTTGTACTTTTGTGTATTTTTCTTGATGCCTAATTTTATTTAAGATATATTTGCTCTTCATTCAATTGTCCACGCCTGTATTAGAGTCTCTCTCACCCTTGCGGTGCCTGTGTGGCTGGGTGAGGCCATTCTCATCTCCACTGGTGAGCGCTGCGTCTGGCTGGTTGTTATTGGCAGTATCCTTGCTGAAATCTGCCCCCAGGGGGCGCTCTGAGCCCCACTTCTGCAGGGTGTGTGTCTCACACTCCTCCGAAGCTGGCCAGTAGGACAAAAGGTCATTGCCATCCAGATCTGTCACATACAAAAAGAACACTTTCTGGTCAGTTTTGGTGACAATTAATGGAGGTGAAATGACAGAAAGGCCTGGATGATTTGTAGTTTTCAAAAAATAGTGACGTTGTTGTTTTCCGAAACACCTCAGAAACCCACATCTGACTGTTTGTCTGTGCAGATTCTGAGTCATCCAAGTCATTATAATCCTAAGAGCTTCAGTATAAAGCAACTGGAGTTCTCTTTTTGTTCTGGAAGACATTTTATGTCTCATTCAAGAGACTTCTTCAGTTTTGAGTCCAGTCCAGTTGCTTTATACTTAAGTTCTTTGGACTGAGTTATATGGTTTCTCTGGATGGCTTAGCCTTGGCCTCCAGCACCACTTCGAGGAACTCTGGAGTTAATTCTGACCAGGATATGTCCTTTAACTTCTAGGTGAAGTCTCTAGAACAAACTTCTTTCACCTGCATAAAATTGTAAAAAAATGGGAGTGTCTTGTCTCAGAGTGATGCTGAGAAATGAGTCCACGTACTTCTTGGCTGGACTATTGTAACTCCTTATTATCAGAATGTCCTAATAATTCTCTGAAAAAACTCCACCTGATCGTAAATCTGCAGCCAGAGATCTCACAAAAAACCCGTGAGATCATATGTCTCCCATATCAGGTTCTCTCCCTGGAAAATCCATAATAGAGATTAAATCCTTCTCCACACATAGACAAACAAAAAAAAACTCTTAATGACAAAAATCCACTGTACCTTAATTGAATCTACCAATGAGATCTGTGGACAGTATATGGATGAACGTATATATCACATTAAATAATAAGAAATTCACAAAGCTAATTTTCAGATTTAAGGAGATGGAACCAGAGATCATTTTTTGTTTGACAAAATAACTTGATAATGAACTTTCTGAACTCCAAAACCAGCCGCAGGTTTGAAAGGAGCATTATCTTTAGAAACAGTTGCCAAAACTATTAGAACTAGAAACTGTGAAAACAGAAATAACTTACCAGATTGTTAACTTTTCAACAATCCTTGAACTAATTATAATAAACTTAATCAAATCTAAGCCTAAAATCAGGATCAAAATGAAATCATTCTGCAAGTCTTTGTTGAAGTTTCCAAAAATAAATAGTTTTCTGTATCCAGATTCTGCAACAAAAAATAAAATTTTAGGTTCCTTAGTGCAGCAGTGAAGCCATTAGTCACGAGAGAATTTTTCACAGCCTTTTTTGGTTGAACTACAGGGCTGTGTTTACACAGAGCAGATTGGAGATAACTATGGAAACAAAATATAAGTAAGTAGTAAAATATCTATCGTATGTAGAGTTATTATTACTTTTTGCAGTGTTGGTAACACTTGGAAAACACTCCAGGAGTTTTTAAGATTGATAAAATGAATAGACTGATGAAATGAACTTCCATACGCTGTTGTTCTGTTTCCATAGAGGTGCAGGACTTTATATTGTAGTGAAAAATGAGCCTCCAGTGAGTAAAAATGTGACCAGAGCAAAAAACCCCCCCCAAAAAAACAACACCCAGAAACCACTGTGTTAAAATAAATTTTTGTCCACACTTCTATTCTTCTCTCCAGCTATAAAACACTCGACACCATCACACCATTGTTGTGAAGTGCGTCCTCTGACAACCGCATCTTGTTCTGTTAGTATCCAGCATGTCTCTCTGTAACATGCTGCTAACAACAGCAACACGAGGTTACAAAAAAACACATCTATTGCTTTATTGTTGTTGTGTTCTTTCAGCCAACCATTGAATACTTGTTCCCAGCACAGTCGTCTAATGCTGCAGTTCAATCTGTTCCACCTGGATCATGCTGCATCTGTAATTAAAATGCAACTCGCAGCCATTTTTCAAAGCTTTCAGAGCGTAGTTTTTTCAGTGAAGAGATTTCCTAGGGCTACTAAAATGATTGTAGTTGTAGCGTTGTTCTTCATTTCTGTTGCATCAAACAGGACCAATAACATCAGTGTCTCTTGTTATTTACTTTTTGATTAGGTGGCCCGCTGATCATACAGTGGCTTGTTGTATTTTTTAATTCCCCAAAGTGTCTTTAGCCCATAAAGCCTAAGTTTATTCATTCTGGCCTTACAGTTTTGGAGCTGTTTCAGTATGTTTTCCAAAAACTAGCGCATCGTTAATTCTTCGTCATAATGAATAAGACGCCACCAGACTGTGACCTTTTCAGTAAAAAGCCAACATCGCTCAGCACCACTCAAGCCCTTCAGTTTGCACAGATGCACTGATTGGACTTTACCGGACATCTGGATGCTGCCCTCTTCTACCGTATTAGTACGCTTTTACCCTGAATATAGCTTATAAAGCTAAAAATTGATTGCTTTTATGGATTTATAGATTTTCATGTATTTGGCATTTTCTCACAGTGAAACCTTTCACAGAAACCATGCATGCATGACAATTATACCAAACACTCTGAGGTGCATAAGCTGATATATTATGCACGATATCTGTTAAGCAGCAGAGGGGAGGTATTGATTAATGACCGCTGGCACTGACATTTCCTCTTGTTGTAGGTGTATCCTATTGTTCCTACACTTAAAATGCTATTTCACAGACCTATGAAGCTCTCAAGTGGCATTAACACAGAATGTAAATAGTGTTCGCTTTGGTGTAAAGACACTACAGGTGTTTAGAAGTTACTGAACATGGGGATCAGTTGCAGAGAGGAGAATTATGCTGCGGGAGTTGAAATGAAAAGCTTGCACTGACATTGGAACTGTGCCCTTGCGACTTGCTGTGAATTCAACCCGACTGAAGTGTCATTTCTCTGCAAAGGCGCACTTTAACCAGTTTTCAACCTGACAGGGGATGAACAGTTGATATTCAAAACATACATTTTCTGTAGAGTTCTCTTTTGCTGACGAGGCCGCAAGTTCACCACAGGGGTAACGTAAAGAGACAAATAAGCATGCACGCTTCAACTTACAGCCAAATTAGAACCACTAATTAACCTAACATGCATGTGTTTGGACTTGGAGATGAAGCAACCAGAGAAAAGCCACATAGGAAAAGGGGGAACATGAAAAACCTTCCAGCCGACCAGAAGAACCTCATTTTTGAAAGATAACACTGCTAACCACTGCAGCACTGTGTCACCCTTCATACATCTACTGTTTTGTGCCAACATTGTGACATCAGTGTGTTTGTGTCCTTAAACATTACTTGCTTTGTGACAGCTAGAAAACCCAAAATCGTGGAAATGATTTGTCTACCTTTGGTACCATTGTTGGTGGGTTCGGTGAGCAGACGCTCGCTGTGATTGGAGCGTTTGAACCGCCGCTGGATGCGTCCACGGAGACGCACATTGTCCTCACTCTCAGACGAAGGGATGGAGAGACTATGCTCCTCCTCCATGGAGAGATCAGAGTCCGAGTCCGAGTCCTCACCTGAAAGAACATGAAGAAGTAGTAAGAGAGAAGCAAGACGAAGAGGAGGGAAAGATAGGACTGATGTGCTGTTATTGTCCCTTATGATATTTGAATTAAATTAAATTCAAATCGAGAGAGGTGCAAGAATGGAGAATGTGTCACTGTTATTTATTAACTGTGTGTTTATGTATATATAAGATAAGATACAATACGATAAGATAAAGTAAAATAAAGTCAGATAAGATCAAAAGAAACTGCATTAAACCTAGAGGAAATTCTAAAGCTAGTTATTGCTTAGCAATAACAAAATTACATAACATCGGAAATGCATTACCTAGCAGAAAAAAGTTAAGATGCAAGTGTGATAAATTATTGAAATAAAATAAATGAGCTAAAATTAGGCTAGAATAGAACAGCAAAAAATAATGCCGGCAGTGATATTAACATAATACGTAATATTGCACATTATAATAAAATCTTGCACATAAATATTGCACCTAAGAAATGAAATGCAAAATCAAATATTGCACATGATATTGACAGTATTGTACATGAAGGTGAAATATTGCACATGTAATGAAAATGGTGCACATGAAAACTAAGTGTCACACATGATAATGAAATATTATACATGAATATACATATACATCCATATCAGCTCATCCCACTGTGTGCACATACTAATGTGTGCACATTTACCTCCGTCTCTATGGAACATGGCTACATCCAGGTCAGTAGCTCCGGTGTGGACGATGTTTTGTTCCAGAGTCTGTCGAGCTAAAAGATTTTCTCTAAAGGGGGAAACAAAAGAAACATACACATTACTGTAAGCACACACACATACACACAAGCCAATAAAGATCAAAAATAAAGAGCATCCACCCGTACAAATACTGTCCCATGTACTGTAAATACACTCTGACAGTAACACAGATGACCACTGAGCCATGAAAACATCAACAGCCGCTCTCAGAGTACATTAGTCCTGCTCTATATATAATACAATACATTGTTCCATCCAATCTTCTTCATCTTTACCCCACTGACCCACAAAAGACACAACAGGGTTTTATTAGCGATTATTAGATTCCTCCTTGAAGCGACTTCATTCCAAACCAGAGAGAGATTCCTGTTTGAAGGACAAGTTATCATTTGTTTCGGTTTTATCAGTTGCCATCAACATTAATTTAATCGTTTTTTGTCTCTGGTCTGGTCTTAATCTCTGAGAGTTCTGACTGCAAGTGTAAAAGCTGTGATGAATTTGTGAATTAATGTGTGTCCAGATACCTGGCAGAGCTGACAGAGGAGATGGTGGAGGTTCCCAGGGTGATCCGGTGGAGGCCGCTCTGCTCCAACAGAGATGCATTATGATAGGGGTTTTGAACCTGAGAACACAAACACAGGAATTGTTTTGGTGAAGAACATCCTTAGACTTCAAAAAGAGTCTTTTTAGCGACAGTAGTGCAAACCACAGAAACCAGCAATAGCCCAACTTCTAAATGGACCAACTTGGTCCATATGTATATATATATATATATATATATATATATATATATATCCATCCATCCATTATCTATACACCGCTTAGGGTCGCGGGGGGGCTGGAGCCTATCCCAGCTGACTCGGGCGAAGGCAGGGGACACCCTAGACAGGTCGCCAGTCTGTCGCAGGGCTACATATATAGACAAACAAGCACTCACACATTCACACCTACGGGCAATTTAGAGTAATCAATTAACCTCAGCATGTTTTTGGACTGTGGGAGGAAGCCGGAGTACCCGGAGAAAACCCACGCATGCACAGGGAGAATATGCAAACTCCATGCAGAAAGATCCCGGGAAAGCCAGGACGCGAACCAGGGATCTTCTCGCTGCAAGGCGAAAGTGCTAACCACTACGCCACTGTGCAGCCCATATATATATATATATATATATATATATATATATATATATATATATATATATATATATATATATATATATATATATATATATATATATATATATATATATATATATATATATATATATATATATATATATAGAGTAAGGAGAGGTAAAAACAGGAAAGCATCTAATATTAGGTTCCTTGATTCAGACCAGATGACTCAGAGATGGACAGAAAGAGTCAGGAAATGTGGGGTTAAAACGGTGAAATAAAAACACTCGTGCAGACGCAACTCCATGCACATAAATGCACACATATAGTATATCCAGGCTACATATGGGGTTCACTGCATAGTAGAGGAGTTTAAAGTAAATACGGAACATGTACACACAGCAGAGATAATAAGTGTTCTTTTTAATGTGCAGCAAGCTATGAACCAGTAAACACACACAAGACAGAGGATATGTGCAAGTAGGATAGAGTTTCACACACACGCACACACAGTCACTAAATAGGCTCAGTGCTTTTGTAGAAGCAGGCTAAAGAACGGAGGCTGCTGGACGGTACATTGTTTCATGTGGGTCAGCAACAAACCCTGAAGGCAGAAGGAGGAGAGAGAGAGGGCAGGAAGATTGATGGATGGATAGTGGGAAGGAGAAATGGAGGGCAGGAGGGCTTTTGTGCTGTCTAGTAATGGACACGGTGAGAATGTGCTTCTACAGTTGGACAGAACATGGAAAAAGGCTTGGGGATCACGCAGTGAGACGGTTTATGGCTTCTTGGAGTTATTCTGCCAGTCATTACTGCACACTAATGACCACTCTATTATAATATTATGGTTAACTTTTGCTGCTAATTCAGTTCTAGATGTAAAGTCTGAGGAAAGTTTAGCTACAGGAGTGTAGTGTGTACAGGAGCTGTAGGACTTACTGTGTTCTGTGGTGGTCTCGGTGGTTCTTCTCCAGGACTCTTTTTACCTAAACAGGCTACTCTCCAGGCCTCCTGAACCTCCGAGTTGAACACGGTGAAGACGAGCATCACCGACAAACCCTGAGTGTAGAAGAAGACAGAGTGAGCACCAGAGTCTGAGGTGTCAGTTTCAGATCATACTGTCGACTTTTGTGATACCTGAAATAGACAGAGGACATTGAATATGTAGTAGAAAGCCAGGATGCTATTGTTCACGGCCATCAGACCACACAGCCAGGTGGAAGTGGCCACCAGCAGCAGCAGGAAGGCGTTTCGGATAGTAGCACTGCAGAGAAAGACAAAAGTGAAATATCTGCAAACCTTTATATGCATAAACATGTTACAGCTCATATTTTACACCAGTATTTTAATCCTTTACTAAAGCCAAAGTACCAATACATCAATGTAGAATTACTACATTGCAAGTAAAAATCTTGCACATAAAAATCTATTTAAGTATCAGCAGCATGTGTGAACGCATCCAAATGTTTTTTATTAAAAGTGTGTGTCTTTAATGTTCATGTGGAAAATGTCCAGAGCCCCGTAATTTTGTTTTTTAATGCCAACTTTAACATAAGCAAGCGTCTGGTTGAGTCTGACTGAAGTGGTGAGTGATGAGCTCGACTGGAACGCAACTAAAAAACACTTAAAGCTGCAACTTTAATAATGGATCAGATGTTTAGTTAATCGTTAATCTGTTTCTGTAAACTTTTCTTTGAAAGTTTTCTTTTATCTGCAGCATCAAAAACGTCCTTGAAAAATGGAATGCAGATCAGTTTTACATCCATGTGTCACAATCTATATTTAGACAAACATCAAGCCATTTTGGACAAATCTGAAGAAATTTGGACAATTTTTGAGTCATTTCAACAATTTTCAAGTATTTTCCAAATCAGATCAAAAATCAAATCAAGCTTTATTGTCATCATATGACATATGCAGCACGTCGGGGTGCACAAAAAAAGCCTCTTGGACCCATACCCTAAACCCAACAGGAAGTCTGCCATGTTGAATTAATTTGACAATTTTTGGTGATTTTTGCCATTTTAAAGAGCTATAAACTCATACGGGGCAACTCCTAGAGACCTCAAATTTGACCAGCATATACAACAAGACATAGTGATGAAAAGTTATCAAAATGTTCCGCAAAGTCTGGGGGCCTGGCCATGGCAGTCCCTGGAAATTTGATCCTTCGCCATAAAACAGTAACTACTTTTTGACACGTTAGTAATACTTGGAAATTCACATTCATTGGAATTGCCACACATCACAGTTTAAGGATCCTGTATACACACTGC
Organism: Amphiprion ocellaris; assembly: GCF_022539595.1. Lineage (NCBI taxonomy): Eukaryota > Metazoa > Chordata > Actinopteri > Pomacentridae > Amphiprion > Amphiprion ocellaris. Next base: position 9,150,215 of record NC_072773.1, on the reverse strand, counting down.
ATGTGCCATAGCACCCCCTGTAGCATTTTTAACAAATTGCCCCTGCAGCCTGTTTCACCTACATCCTCAATGTTTGGTAGGGATGTGTAGCACATCAGGGTGAACAAAAAATTCTATGGGGCCAAAAACCTAAACCCAACAGAAAGTCCGCCATCTTGGATTAGTTGTGAGATTTCTGGTAATTTTTGGTAATTTTCAATGGTTAACCACTCATAGGGGAAAACTCCAAAAGATTTCTCATTTGGACAGTATATAAAACAGGCCTTAATGATGACAACTTCTTAAAATCATCTGCATCAGTCAAAGGGAGTGACCATGGCGGCCTCCAGAATTTTGATACATCGACATGAAACATCAACAACTGTCTAGCTACCCCCTGCATGCTTCAATCTGGCTCAAACTTTACATGTTTGATAGTAATCTTGCTCTGATTGCATCCATATGCTAAAATACATTCACCGCATGTGCCATAGCGCCCCTGGTAGCATTTTAATAAATAGCCCCCGCAGTGAGTTTTATCTACATCTATGAAATTTGGTAGGCATATGCAGCACGTCAGAGTGAAGAAAAAAGTCTCTCGGACCCAAACTCTAAACTCAACAGAATTCAATGTCAGATTTTTGGAGTTTTTGTACATTTTCAGCAATTAATTCCTCACTCCAAAAGACCTGAAATTTGGACAGTATATACAACATGCCTTATTGTTGAAAATTTCTGAAAATCATACACAAAAGTTGTATTGCAACATCCCACTTATTTGTTTGAACCACCAGGCCTCTGGAGGCATAATTGTCTTAGTTATCACTTTTTGGTGGTCACATGATGGTGCCTCCCTCAGCCAATGATAGGCTTGACAGTTCTCCCAGCTTCATTAGCGTGAAAATGGTAATTTCTTTTCACCAACTGCCGGTTTGTTCCTAGCCCTTTGAGTGGCAAAATAAGTGAGTGAAGATGTTGATAATATTGTTAGAATGTGTATTTATAGTTGCTATGACATATTTGCAGTGTTGTGAGTGTCACTCTGTTAGTATATTTGTAATATATTAGCGGTTTTGAGGCTTTAGGGTTATCTTCAAGGTAGTTTAGCTTTAGCTTTAATTCAACTTACTTACCTTATTACTTACCTGTATGCACCAGTCGCCTACAGCAACTTTATTATTTAAATTAATCCATACTTGCCTGTAAAACTGATCTGTGTAATGTCATAAGTAGTATGTATTGTATTGACCAGTGCATTTCTGTATGTCTATTTCAGTTTCACACTTCTCTGTATTAAATCCATTCAACTACAACACTGGCCTGTTCCCTGGAGGATGCGGTACAGGGTAGTTTAGCTGGCTGTGAATCCCAGTATAGGACAGGAGTCACGCTGGGTGTAACAGTAAAAAAGTCAAAGGGCGTGGCCATGGCGGCCCCCTGAACTTTGATGCTTTGCCATGACTTGTTATATATTATATGCTTCAGTCTCATTACATTGGCTTTAATATATTTTCTCCTCCTTTTTAAACACCTATTTGAGTTTTAGTATTTTTCTCAGACTTGTCTGTGCCATTTTGCCTCCTTATAAAGCACACTGTAACTCTGGAAAATGCTCTATTTTTGCAAGTACCATATCTAGAGAGATATAATCCCTGAAGTTGGTCAGCTACGTCTCAACACCTTCACTTTTGTGTACACCACACCTTGACGTTCAATGAGGACCCGTTCAACGTTGCTTGCAGCTTTAATTTTTAATTATTTTTTTGAGGGGGGAGGCAATTTTCATTTAATTTTGCACAATTTGTGAGTAATTTGGTAGATTTTTGTCACTGTGGACTAATTTTGAGAAATATGGGTCATTTTCCTTTGCTTTGTGCTTTTTTTTTTAGGTAAAACAATAAAATAAAAGAGTCAGTTTGGTTTATGACATTATTAGATTATTAAGATAAGATAAACTTTATTATATAAACTTCACGTTACAGCAGCTGGACACAGATGAAGTATGGAAGAAGCAGGACAAGAATTACAAAAACACAATAAGTGTAAAAATAAAGATATGATAATTATTTATATAGAAGCACTGGTTTGTCTGCAGCATGTTGGTGCTGTTTAAGCTGCTTTCAACTACTTCATATACAGAATTAGAAGATAAATCTAGGTGCTAGTCTGATGATGAATGGGAGAAAACGGAGGACAAAACCTTTGATACACAATTCTGTTCTCAGTTCTTAGACTTTTTCTTTAATTAGATTCTGGTGAGCTATTGGATCTTTGGAAAATGTATTAAAATTAAATGACATCAGAAGGTTGGAGGGAAAATAGGTATTTGGTGAAACTGTTCACAGCCCAGAGATGTCTAAAAAAATAGTATTGTTTTTTGAAAGAAGTCAAAAGCCAAAAAGGTTGGAAATAACTGGTTTAATCTTGCAACAATGCGTTGCAATGCTTTTTATATTACCCTTTGTGCAGAATCTTCATCTAAAAAGTAACTAAAGCTGTTGGATAAAAGTAGCGAAGTAGAAATATAAAGTAGTATCAAAGGTCAGCATTCAAGTAAAGCACAAGTGCCTCAAAATTGCACAGTTCAAGTGAAAATGTGCTTTCAGCCACTAACTTATTCTGCTGCTTAATCAGTCTGCTGGCTACTTAAGCAGCTCTTTAGCCACTATAATTTACCTTTATCTCATAACTAGATAGTCAAAGATTTAACATCATAATATTATTATTAATACGCAAAAAACATCATCATAATTAGGATGATGAAGACATTTAGAGATGGAGAGGACTGAAAAGGAGTAATTAAAGGTAAGTAAAGGCTTCTTTAATGATAGTATCCTGGTGTCTCTCAGTCACGTGATCATTTATGCAGTCACCTTTGAAGCCTGAACGTGCCCAAAACATAGGAAATAAAGATTTTAAAGCAGGAAAAGTCACTTGCATGAAGGTACTTACATGACGGGAAGCTTCTTGGTCTCCTTCTGTGATGGCTTACATGACATCTTGGCTACGATCATGAAAATTCCTCCGTTCATCTGTGGAGGATCAATACACACGGTCAGGGTACATCTTTAACGCATTTTGGTTAATTCAATACTGCCATGAGCAACATGTGGGATGAGGATAAACAGATGAAACAAAATCAATGCGAATAAAATCCAGAAGGGAGAAGATAAATTAATCAAAGGCTGAGATGCACAAGTCAGAGGGGAAAGTTCTGTTGATTCTGTTTAAGCTCAAACAGTAAATTAAAATAAGGGTTTAAGTTGAGCTTAAGGTTCCAAACTGTACCAATGAGTGATACTGATTACTGACCAGACTGAGCTGTGATTATTTATTCTTGCAGTGAAGTTGTAAAGCTTAAAGTGAAGGCAATAAAAATCATGGTCCAGTCGAGGTTAAGTGAGTTTTCTCTCTGAAATTCATTCGCAGCACTGACACTTTTGACTGCTGGTATGATTCTGCTAATTTTAGAAGTCAAATATTCACAAGAAGTAAAAAAAAAATGCTAAACTTGTCTGCATTATATCATTATATTAACTTCACTGGTCTACCACATTTACTGCTGCACTTTACCTCTTCCATATACATTCCACTGACACTGCTCCTGTAACTTATGTGCAATAATTTGTTACAACCTCATCTTCTTGTATATAGCATTCTTAAAAATTTCATTTTTTGTATATGCTTTTCTGCAATTTTTATACTGTGTCTTCAATGTATTTTTATGCTGCCCTTATACCCATCTTTTGAGCTGCAGTAACGATGAATTTTCCCAACTGTGGGATCAATAAAGTTTATCTTATCTTATTATCTTGAATCAGTGGTTTTCTGAAAAAGAATTAGGCCTATTCCATCTCAAACCATCAGGGTCCTTCTGCTTAACTATCTTTGATTTGCTTGAAACTTTTTCTTCATAAATTCTGAATACTTAAAATGATATCTCTGCAATTTTAGTTTGATGTGTGTACTGAGGGCATGTGGATAGGAACTAATGTGATGGTGCATATCCAGTGGGACACATTAAGAGGACGGAATCTAGTGTAATGTATGGACTGAGTGAGCAATGTCAATAAAGCTTCAGTATAAGAGTTATCAGTGCCTTTAGACTTACTAGTCCTGTTGTGCATAGTCAGACATAATAGTCCAATATGAAGATTTTTTACGCTAAAATTGACACACTTTTAGTATGTTTTTTTTTTTTTTTAAACACATTGAGGTTTGACGCTGTTTGAACCACAATGTCTCAGAGGTATTAAAAAATAAAACCCTGAAATCTTTACTGTTATTTCTCATCTTGCCACTGATTTGATGACAATTCTTCCCAGTGACTAAATGTGGTGATAATTCACAAAGAAATAACAAATAATTACATGACAAAATTCCTCCAAGCCCAGGTGTATGCCTACAAAGTGGAGCTCAAAAATGAGAATATGCCCATATATTTAAACAAGCAAAATTTGGAGAACCATTTTTGAAACTCCAGAACTGTGTTGTACTTGGATTCGACTATCTAACAATATTTGTGTTTTTTGTAGGGCTGGGACTTTAACGAGTTCATTTCGATTAATTAATTACAGAGAAAATAACGTGTTAAAAAACAATAACGCATTTAATAGCACCTTTCTCAGTTCCCTAATTTCTGGTACAGCAGTAACGCTGATGAACACTCCAGTCCAGTAGAGGGCGGTAATGACCCTAAAGTATGTCTGCAGCCGTGATGAAGATGCACAGGAGTAATGTCAGCGCATAAAGCTTGTTTTATGCTTTCCGCGTCCGCGAGGTCCATGCGGCTCCATGCGGCAAAATTGCGTCATTTTAGCCCCCTTGAGCGGCCGTTCTCACGTGGAAAATTTCCGCGCCCTGTGCCTCCACATTTTTTTAACTACGCCGACAGAGCCGCGCGGAAAAACATGGCAGAGGACCAGGACCTACTCGTAGCTGAAGTCTAGAAATACGTGCACTTATACGATTCATCACACAGAGATCACTGTGATAACCGGGTTATGAACAATTCATGGTGTGAAATTAAAACTAACTGCTGAAATGCAACTATTCGGTAAAATGCCATGTTGTAAGTGGTGTAAACAATGGCAAAATTCTTCTAGTCTAGTTGTCTAGCGTGTTCTCTCGCGTGGATTTCCGTGCGGCTCATTTCCGTGTGGCTCGTTCGTGCGGAAAGTATAACCCAATAGCCAAGTGGGTCGACAGGCAGTTTTCATAAAACTAGTAGCATGGTACAATAGACTTATTATTTAAGTAAAAAATAAAATGAAAATAAACCAAGAATGTAATATACATATTAAGCAATTTAAAAATAAATATTTCTAGTTGATGATTGCAGGAAAATCAGGAAAATCCAAGATGATTGAGCAGAAATAGTGATTAAAAAAAGTGAGAAATTTGCATCTTTTACAGTTTCTCTATAACACCATTCACACTCTATTTTATTTGTGTGCATACAGAATTAGCTGCTGTAAGTCAGACAGTTACCAGTATGACAATGGCGATGGGACCGGCGAAGCTCCAGATGAGTTTGTCATAGATGGAGATCCAGCAGAAGTCTGGGTTCCCGTAACCCTCTGGGTCCAAACCGACTGCCAGCCCTGTAGGAAAAACACAGACAGTCGGGTCAGACAGGAAGATCTGATCCGTGATGTCCTCTGCTGTCAATAAGAGGCAGACGGCAAACGGCAAAACAGTGTGACAGGGAGGTGGTAGCATGCTGTTGTCTGAATAACAGGTCAAAGCAATAACAAGAAACAAGTAAACGGAGGCAGTCACGAGCAAAATATCATCTTAGGTAATCGGCTCCTTGGAAACTGTCTGCAAATGCTTGATCATGCTATTGATTTTAAACATGCTGCTCATTAGTCAAGAGCTAATTGAATTTTGCAAGCAGAGTTTGTTTGCAGCTGTCTTCAGGTATCTGTTTTCTATTGCAAAACCACATCCACAGTGGTGCTTGAGAGGTTTTCCATGTGTCTTTATTCCCTCCCTCCTTGTTCGGACGCCGCTGTCAAGGTTGTGACACGTTTGACTTTTGTCGGTAAAAAAATTTTCAGATTGAATCGCAAAAGCAAAAGAGAGGCAGGGAAATCCCTAAATGAAGACAGGCAGATAAACACACCTCGGAGAATGAGGATGGAGATGTGCTAATGTGTGTGATGACAGATTCATTCTCGAGGCCAAGACAGTGATCGTGACTGACAGAAATGGCAACAGATAGAGGAGAGCTGACAGCATGATATGAGTTGCGATGGAAACTGCAAAACGTGTGTGTTTGTAAAGGAAGGACAGAAAAAAGAAAAGCAGGCAAATATTACTTGCTTGCACTGTATGTCATGGAAGAAATTGCTTGCATGTGTATCTCTGCTTTGCTATCTCCTGTAAAAAAAAGGCCACTGAAACCTGTTTAATTCAAGTGTCAGGAAGACACCTTATCTACTCAACCAGACTCTATGTGAACCTGTGTGATTGCACATACAATCGTGAACTAAAGTTTACATACACTGGTAAAGATCATGTATATTATGGCAGTCTTGAGTTTCTAATGACTCCTATAACTCAGAATTTTCTGTGATGGAGTCATTAAAAAATATGTCTTTGTCACAAAAAAAACAATCATAGAATTTAGTTCATTCATAGATTTACTACAGGTCTTCTGGAAATATGACAAAATCTGCTGGGTCAAAAATAAACACACAGCAGTTCTAATGTTTTGTTACATGTCATTTGGCCATTTTAACCTTGACTAGGTGATTTCTTTTTTTTTTAATATATATTTTTATTGAACATTTTGTGCAAAGCAGAGCGTTACAAAAACATAAATATTAAATAAATAAAATGAAAATTGGTGAATCCGCAGCGATTTTAACATTCTTTTGGCCAAGCCATTGACAGTAAGCCGGATCGCAGTCTTTGTGCAGAGGAGAAGTCCAAGTAGTCTAAGAAAGGGTCCCAGGTCTTGTAAAATGCATATGGCTTATTCATCAACAGAGTGGAGAAAGCCTCCATTGGTATTATGGCAATAACCGTTTGGAGCCACTGATGATGGGAGGGGGCTTCATCCGAAATCCATTGCATCATTATGCACTTTCGAGCGCAATGTAGCAGTATATGCAACAGCTTTCGCTTACCAAATCGCATAGGCAGTTCGTCCTCCAGACCAAGGAGACAAGTTCGAGCACTCAAGTTCAAATGAAACTTAAAAATTGTACAGAGCTTATCAATAATTGATTCCCAGAACTGCAAAATACGTGGGCAATCCCACAGACAGTGGAAAAGGGTACCAACAGCGGAATGATATTTGTTACATATTTCAGATAATGAAGAATACATTTTATGCCTTTTCTCAGGAGTTATAAAGAGCCTATGCAGAATCTTAAATTGTCTCTCCCAGATGGAATTGGAGACAAGAGCCTTAAAAGGCCGGTTACAAAGTTCATCCCAGGATTCAGCTGTAATAGGTCCCAAATCCGTTTCCCACCGCTTTTTAACTTTGTCTGCGTTGTCTTTATTGAGTTTGGATAGGATATTATAAACTGATTTTGAAAAAAATTTAAGTTTTGTGGTTTTTAGGATCAGAGATTCCATCTGGGAGATAGACATTCGGCCATCACATTCCTTTAGCCTACCAAGAATGAAATGTTTCACCTGCATATATCTGAAAACATCTCCACTACCAATACCGTATTTGTCTTTCACTTGTTGAAATGACAAAATTGCATCCCCGTCGACCAAGTCACCAACTGTTTTAATTCCCCTATGAAACCACTCAGAAAACCCTGCATTAAGGCCCGGGATAAAATCAGGATTTTGGTGGATTGGGGTGAGTAAAGAAAAATGTTTTTTATAACCTTCTAACCTTCTCACTTTATGCCAGATACTTAGCATATTTTTCAATAATAAATTGTCCTTTGCGAGAAGTGAGGATTTCGGAGGGGAAATGTAAAGTAGATTCCACAAGGGGATATCGTTTAAGGAAGCGGATCCGATCTATACCATTCTAAAAGAAATTTAAATTGAGCAGACCAGAAGTAAAGTGGTAGCGACGGAGCTGCAAGACCACCCATACGTATTGGGAGAGAGAGGTAGCTGTATCTTAACCTGGGTCTTTTTCTGTTCCAAATAAATGAGACTATAGAACTATTTAATTTTGCTAAAACTCTTGAGGAAAGAACAAGGGGCAACATCTGGAATAAATATAAGAGGCGTGGTAGGATGTTCATTTTGACAAGGTGTATACGACCCAGAAGGGATAGTGGTAGACTGCACCATCTGTCCAAGTCCCGGTTAACAGCTTGAATAAGAGGAGTGTAATTAAGATTGTATAAGTCCTTTAAATTAGGAGAGATCTTAACACCTAAATAGGTGAATCCATTCGGAGACCAATGAAAAGGCCGAGAAATACTAGGGGAGGCTTTGTATGAACTAGAAAGGGGCATAGCCTCGCTCTTAGAAAAATTAATTTTATAACCCGAGAAGCTGCTATATTGGGTGATTAGATTGATCAATTTTGGAATAGACCTGGATGGTGAGTTCAAAAAAATTAGGACGTCGTCAGCATAGAGAGATATCCTATGCTGACAATTATTTAAAAGAAGCCCTTCAATACAGGGGTCCATCCTAATAGCAGCAGCTAGGGGTTCCATAGCTAGGGCAAACAACAAGGGGCTTAAAGGGCATCCCTGCCTACTTCCACGTTCAATGCTGAAATTATTGGATTTATGGCCATTAGTGATCACTGCCGAGAGAGGTGATGCGTACAAGATTCGTATCCAATTAATGAACCCATCAGTCATACCAAACTTTTGGAGAGTAAAAAATAGATAAGGCCACTCGAGCCTATCAAAGGCCTTCTCTGCATCAAGAGAAATAATCATAGAATCAGAACTGAACGCGGAAGAGTGCTGAATGAGGTTAAGTAGACGTCTTACGTTGTGTGTAGAGTATCGACCTCGGATGAATCCCGTTTGGTCATTATGAATAATGCTAGGCAAGATTGTTTCCAAGCGTGAGGCCAGTGTCTTTGCAAGAATTTTCAAATCAATGTTTAAGACTGATATGGGTCTATAAGAAGAACACTCCTCTGGGGGTTTATCCTTCTTCAGAACCAGGGAAATATTAGCCTCTAATAGGGAAGGAGGCAGAGCCGCACTTGCAAACGAAGAATCAACCATTTCAGACAGAGGAGAGAGTAGGATTTGACTGAATTTCTTGTAAAATTCCCCATTGAATCCGTCCGGCCCTGGGGCCTTGTTATTTGGTAGTCGCTGAATGATTTTTAGAATTTCACTGCGGGTGATCGGTTTAGACAATTCCTCTTTCTGAATTTCCGTAATTTGAGGCAAATCAAGTTTCTGAAAAAAGGAAGACATATCTTGATAATTGGATGATTTAAATTGAGAAGTGTATAATTGCTTATAAAATGTCTTAAATGTATCATTAATCACTATATTATCGCAGCTGAGTATACCTAATGCGTCCTTAATGCAAGGAATATTGCGGGATGATCCCTTATTTTTAAGAATATTAGCAAGGTAGCGATTAGGTTTGTTCGCAAATTCATATAGCCTCTGTTTCATAAAAAATATAGATTTCTCGGCCTTTTTTGTCAGCAACCCTTCCAAGGCTGTCTTAGTCACATGGATCTCACCTCTTAGCTGTTCAGAAGGAGAGAGGTTGTGTTTTATTTGTAATTCATGTAATTTCAGTTCTAGTTTTCTTTGTTCCATTTGAGTCCTCTTTTTGAGCCCAGCAGAATATGATATAACCAGACCACGTGTATAGGCTTTTAAAGTGTCCCAAAGTAATCCAGGGGATACATCTGGGGTTTTATTATCTTGTATAAAATTATTCAAATGGTCATTCAGGAACTTTTCAAATTTTGGATCATGAATCAGGAAGTTATTAAATCTCCAATTATAATTTCGAAAATTTGCGTTAAGATTATCTAATTCAACAAAAACCGGTGCGTGGTCTGATATAATTATATCACCAATTCTACAATTAACAATGTTGCCTAGTGACACCTTGGGGGTAAATACAAAGTCAATTCTAGAACTTGTTTTATGTACCCCTGAAAAAAACGTGAATTCCTTGTCTTTAGGGTGTAGCACACGCCATGTATCAACCAATTCAAGCTCTGCACAAGTGTCTAAGAGCGCCTTGGCCCTTTTAGATGTAGGAACCTGAGTTGCAGGAGATTTATCCATAGATGATGAGAAGTAGCAGTTAAAATCACCCGCTATGACCGTATTGTCACAGATCCAATCGGAAAAAGAGGAGAAAGCAAGTGTGATGAGGTCAAGTGATTGAACAGGGGGAAAATAAACATTTAAAAATGAAATGGATTTACTATGCAATGTGCCCTTGAGTAATAAATATCTACCAGATTTATCACAAACAGATTGTGTATTTGTCAGAGGCAGATGTTTGTGTATCAGAATGGCTACGCCACGACTCCTACTTGTGAAAGACGAGTAAAACACTTGTCCCACCCAATCGCGTTTCAACTTTAGATGCTCATCAGATGTCAAATGTGTCTCTTGTAACAGGGCTACATGTATATTTTCCTTTTTCAGGTAGTTAAGGATTTTCTTACGTTTGATGGGACTATGAATACCCCCCACATTCCAGCTACACACTTTTAGAGACGTACTAGGATTAGCCATTATAATTTAAAGCAAGTACTAAACCATGCCACAGAAATAAGGATATTCTCAAAATAACAAACCAGGATGCACCAGTTTGGAAAAGTATGAAAAATAAAATATGCTCTGCTTTGCTAAGGGAAGAACAAAAACTATTTACAAAAAACAAAAACACAAAAAAGGAGAAACACAGAAGGGTCAGACGATGGTCTAAAACACCCAATAAGGGGTGCAAGCTAACCTTCCCAACTAAATAGGGAAGGATGCTGGACCAGGCTGTCATTGAATGGAACGAACTACAGCCAGACCTGCAGCTACCTTAGAAAAAAAAAACATGTCAGAGAAAGCTACGTTCTGAATTATATGCACACATATTTGCAGGAGATATATAGACACGGATTAACAAAAAATAATGTCCAAAGTTTTACCATGTAGACAGCGCATTATCAACTAGAATATCCTGTTCATGTTGTAAATACCACATCTGATGCTTAGGGTGAGCGAGAAGCGGGGGATGAAAATGATCCAGCACCGGGCAATGTATCCAGGAATCCCACGGCGTACTCCGGATGCTTGAAGATTTTTTCTTCTCCATTGTGCTTAATTCTGAGGACAGCTGGGTAGAGCAGCGCAAATGGGATGCCTTTCTCTCTGAGACGATTCTTGACTGGGAGGAATGCCTAACGTTTCCTGGACACCGCTGCAGAAAAATCCTCAAATATCATGATCTTAGCGCCCTTGTAATTCAAAGTTTGTTTTTTCCTGGCCTCTTGCATGATCCGGGCTTTGTCCTGGAAGTTGTGAAGTTTGACGATGAAAACTCGTGGCCTCTGTCCCGGGAGGGAGCGATAGCGGGGGGATATGCGATTGCAGCGGTCAACCTTAACTATACCCCCTTTAAAGTCTACGCCAACTAGCTGGGGGAGCCAGGATTTGGTAAAGGGTCGGTACCTTCGCTGTGCTCGGGGAGACCAACAATCCGAATGTTGCAGCGCCGGTTCCTGTTCTCCATGTCGTCAATCTTTTTGAGCGCTGAGTCCATTTTGACTTTCATATCGGCAAGTTGCACGTCTTGAATGGCGATCGTATCCTCCAGGCTTGATATTCGCTCCTCAGCGGTCGTGAGGCGTTTGTCTAATACAACGATGTCAGAAGAGCATGCCTGTAGTTTCTGAAGAACAGGGTCAACCTTTTTGTCAAAAGATGTGTCCACCGCTTTTAAAACCTCCGCAGTAATCCTCGCCACTAAATTGTCGACATCCAAAGGTTCAGCCGAGAGAATAGAGGGCGGCGTGGCAGCCGCCATTACGCTTACCCCTTCGGCCTCGGTAGTCGTGGTATGCGTAGACGAGCCAATTTCTCCCGTTTTTGACTGTTTCGCAACAACAGATGTGATTTTCTTTTGTGTCGGCATTCTTGCATGCGTAGATGCACTGGTTTAGTCGTGAATTCTTGTAGCAATATAGCTGAATCGGATATCGAGCTGCAGGAGCTGTAGCGAGAAGCTGTTACTCCGCCATTAGCGTCACGTGACCCCCCCCCCCCCCGACTAGGTGATTTCTGTTTCCGTCCACAAGCTTCTAGTTGCATCTTTGACTCCTCTTGACAGAATTGGTGCAGTTACTAGTAACTGTACTAGTAACTAAATTTGTTGTCTTTCTGACACAGATTTGTTTCTTTATTACAGTCCACAATTTCCTGATGATGTTTAAGTAAGGACTTTCGTGAGACCGGTCTAAAACCTTCATTCTAGCCTGAATTAGACATTTCTTTACCACTTAATGTTCATTTGGGTTCATTGTCTTGTTGACACCCAACTGTGTCCAAGATCAAACTTCTGGCTGATGATTTTAGGTTTTCCTGAAGAATGTGGAGGTAATTGTCCTTCTGCATTATTCCATTTGTTTGTGTAAATAGCATAATACAGCCACCACCATGCTTGATGGTAGGTTTGGTATTCTTGGGGATAAAAGCCTCACGCTCATGTAGAAAATTAAGAGTTGTAGGAGACATTAAAAACTCAAAACTGCCATGATGTACATGTTTTTTACAAGTGTATGTAAACTTGTGCACAACTATAAAAATGACTGATCATTTCTGATCACTGTGACCAAATAGCTCAATTTTTGTTCCATCTGACCACAGAACTTTTCTCCAGAAGGCCTTTTCTTTGTCCATGTGATTAGCAGCAAACTTCAGTGGAGCTTTAAGGTTCTGCTTCTAGAGGAAGAACTTCCTTCTTCATGGAGCCTCTCAGCTCATGTTGATGTAAAACACTGTGGGCACTTACAGGTGTGTTCCAGCAGCTTCTAATTCATTGCAGATCTCCTTTTTGGTGATTCTTGGTTGACTCTTGACCATCCTGACCAGTTGTCTCTCAGTAGCAGGTGATTGTTTGTGTTCTTGACCATGGCAGTGGCACGACTGTGCCATAAACTTTATACTTGAAAATAATTGTGTGCACAGATGACTTTGGGTTGTGTAGCTGCTTTGAAATAGCTCCAAGATACTTTCCTGACTTGTTCAAGTCAATGTCAATTTGGTTTATCAGATCTTTGCTGAGCTACTCAGACTTTCCCACTGTTGTGTTTATGTGAGTCTAATGAGTGGAGCAAATGGGCCCCAATTAAATTGGCTCAGAGGACTCACCAGCTGTAGTCAATCGTAACACTCACGAGAAGTTCAGAAGCCATGAAACAAAAAAAAATTGAATAACACAACTTTTTCCATCACCAAAACTGATAATTCAAGCTGCTGTATGTATATTTTTGAACCAGCAGATTTTGTCATATTTCCAGAAGACCTATAATAAACACTGAATTGCCATGTGTCCAACATTTTATAAATCTCCGAAATCCCTACAGCATGTGTGTGTTACCTGTGATGATGGCGGGGACGCCCCAGCCAATGGCGTAATAGAATCTCATAGCACCGTAGTTGATGTTGCGCTGCTCGGTCTGCATGCGGTAGATGTGGAGGCCCTCGACGAACATCCAGGCAAACGTGGACATGAAGAAGTAGTGCAGCAGGATGGCAATGACCGTACACAGGAACTAGAGGGGGGACATTTATTGAAGAAGGAAAAAGAGGAAAGATTAAGAAGAGGAAGTTGAGGGAGGAAAAGTGTGAAGCCGCAGGAAAAGAGCAAGAAAATTGGCAAAGAAAAAAAAATTAGAGATTAAAAAATATATAATCCCTTGTATTGATTATGTGACAGTTGCAATGCAGACATCTTGGCAGGTGATCAACAAGTTTTTATTACAGCAGAGCATGTGTGAGCAGTGAAGTAATAGCTGCTCATGATTTAATTCATGTGGCAAATGAACGCAGCTTATTGCAGCATGTCACAGTTCATCTTCGGGTAAAAGCAAAAATAAAATGAATGTTGTAAAAGTGCTGAATTGCAGCACTGACGTGCAAAAATGCTTTTTAATTATGATTAGAGGTACGACTGACCTCATCGAGGAAGGTACAATAGTTAAGGATACCCTCATGCACTATTTACAATGGTAAAAACTGCAGTTAAACATAAATAACGCTGACTTGTTTTCTAGTTTTATCAGGAATGATTAACTCTCTGAACTCCTAACAGTTTCTGGGCATTTATTTTTAACTCCTGTCACATATGAACTCATTTTTCCTCTGCAATATGAAGTCCTGCACCTCTATGGAAACCATGACTAGAAGCAGCAATAACTCAAACATGTCTTGTGTGCAGTATAACACATTAGTGGCATAAATCATAAAAAAAGGAAATTATTATTTAGAAACTAAAACATTTTTACAAGTTCCACCAACACTGGAAACAATAGTGGCTCCATACACTATAGATATTTTAATATTTATTTTTTTACAGAATCTTGTTCATGCAAATAGCTTCTTTCTGGCAATTTTTGGAATCAGATATGTAAATTAAAGTGATTTCGATGGAATATTACAGTGTAACACTCATTCTTGATCACTTTTCCTGATGGAACTAGATGATACATACATTCATTTGTCATCAGAAAGTTGCAAATATGGTAAATCATTCTGTTTTTACAGTTTCTTGCTCTGGTAAATGGAGTGTTTAATCAGCTACAAACCGAATGTTTACATTATAAGACATACTTTGAACCATATCATACTTTTGAAAAGTTGTTTTAAAGATGTCAGTTTAGTCAAAGGTTGATTTATTTCTCTCTATCTTTGAAAATACGCAAGAGAAAGTACTGATGCAGAGGGGAAGCATTGCCTTTCTTGCCATAACCGTGATGCTGCCTAAATGGTAAAATCTGCTCTACCGTGGATTTCTGAGGTCGGTCCAATACTGTGGTGTAGATTGCATATAATCAGGAATGAATCCCAATGATTTCTGTAAAGGCAGGACTACAACTTCTAAATTTTTTCTCCAGTCGAGTGCTGCTGTTTGATTTGGCATTAACACCAAACTTCCCCATGAATAATGCAGCGCGTTAGCATTTAAGCTTTCTGAGAAATTACCCTCAGGCTGCATTCGAGAACGTCTGGAGCAGTGTATTTGAACCTTGGAGCCTCGTGTCTGTTTTGTTTGTTTGACCAGATGAGTGATGCCATTCAAACACATGTAGAGCTGAATTATAGACCTACAAATTTGGAAGAGCGAGCGCCATGCTCTTTGTCTAAAGTAAGGACAGAATTTGAATCAACTTCAGAGAACAACTTGTAAATGCACAAGTTTGTGAGTTTAAATAGATGGCTGTGGGAATATGACAGTCAGTTTTATGTTGAATACATGTAATTATGACTAAATGAACAGAAAATAAACAGTAATCTGGTGTGAGTTTGAAGCTATATGCATTTTTTCTCAAATACGAGCATCAGACAAGGTAGATTACAGTTTAAAAGCAGTCCCTCAGTACCCTCAAGCCAAGCACCTAAATATTCATAACTTTGGCCAAATGGAGTGTAATTAAATACAGAGATGCATCAAATGAAAATTTTCCACTTCAGTCTGTATCAAAGAAAACACATTTTAAATATGATTGCACCATTTTTAAGCTGTAAATTCCTTTGCTCATGCTTCGCGAAAACCCTTCATCTGAGCATTCTGTCTTCAAGTTAAGGAGAGGAGGCATGTCAGTCTCAGAATTTAAGGGTAAAAGGAAGCTCAGTGCACAAGTCCTAACAGCAGTTGAAGATGGCGCAGTCTTGACAGCAATACAGCCAGACAATGAATCTCACACTCTTATACACACCAACAGAGCAACACTCCCAGATATGCACAAAAACACAGAAAAAATGCAAAATGCACGAGCATGTAAAAATGCAATGCTGCATGTGCTAACATGCTCTTCCAAGCATGATGTACATGAATTAGAGAACATGTTGTTCAGCTGGCAGTAACTTGTTGCACTGTAAAGAGGCATACAGTCAGCTATGTGGGCGATACAGTTTAACTACTTGGATTTCACGCTGGGTGAGCACATATTTGTAGTAGCCTCTCTACAAGACTTGCTGCTCTTTAAACCACTTGTAGACACACATGAGTGTAAGGAGTAAAAACAGAAACACTATGGTCAGGAGGGATGAAGAAAAGCAAGGGAAAAAGGTTGGAGGAAGAGGGAAAATGTAGAAAGAATTGAAAGTAACAGGAAGGCGACTGAAAGTAAAGGAAGAATCATAAGACACCTGATGTAGAGGCACAATTGTACAAAATAAACATTTTTAAAAGTTTTTAATTTTTTTTTCCAATAAATTGCCACTATGTTACAGATTTTCCCAATCTTGTTAAATGACAGATAATAGTTATTAAAAATGCAGAAAGTATTAATTTAAAGTATTAATTTACCTGTTAACCCTAAAATAGGCCAATATTGAAAGCAATATCCACATCAACTTTTTTAATCCTGCAAAGAAATTTCCTTCTGGTTTAATGAAGTGCTATACAATGCTATGCTATGCTATGTTATGCTGTGGTTATGTTATGTAATGTTATGCTATGCTATCTTATGCTATGTTATGTTATGCTATACTGTGATATGCCATGCTGCCTTATCAGAAATCTGTAGTTTTATAAATAGTAATTGATTCTCTTACAGTATGACCATAAAATTACTGTTTTATTGTTTTTAAATCCCCTAGAAATATATTTAATTTACAGATATTTTCCACTACTTTTAGCATTTTGACAGTTGACCCCCCCCCAAAAAAAACTCTTTATTTATTTTTATATGGTTCCTATGTTCACTTCAATTTTTTTTAAAAAATTTATTTATTTTTTTACAGCAAGGACATAAAGAGATGATTTAGAGGGTGAGAAGAATGAATGTTTTAGGATATTGCTTTGGAAAATCTCTTGGTAAGACCTTTATTGCTGCACCAGGGAAACAGGCTACAATGTGTCATGTTGCAGTTTGCACAATTACGCAACATCTGGAGACAAATACACCCCTAAATTTGCAAAATATGGTGAAAAATTGATGAGAAATGTGTTCCTGAGTCACAATATTAGGTGATGTCAGAAGAAAATACTGTATTTACCTGTTGTTCAGTCTGACTGACACCCAATAAAAACACCAGCTCTGACAGAAACATGGCCGCTGCTGTGTTAGAATGGATGCTCCTGGTGTTGGACTTGAGGCCTCGGAGGCAGGAAAGGACGAAGACAGTGAGAAGGAGGGCGAGCATGGAGACACATAGAGAAGAATGCGTAACCAGGGCCAGAGTCTCCAGATCCCCCTCCAACTGCTGCTCATCCAGAAGAAATAAAGTGGAGAGAAGGTGTTACCAGATTTTTATCACTTCTGATGGGAGGAGAAACTAGCAGAGGAAGAAAATGTGCAGACACAGAGGTGATAGATGAAGATTGAGGCCAAAAAAATGAAATATCACAAGGTGAAATAAGATGAAGCTAAGTCATTTTAAAATGTGGCTGCCTCAGTCTACCCTCCTGTCTGCCTTCCAGAGAAGGTAAATTTCTTGGAAAGCAAGTAAATGACCTGAAGAAACAAAAGCTGCACCAGCCAGCAAGTTGTTCCAAATAAAAACCCATCAATATCCACAATGTCTTTATCATAAGCAAGACAGGAAATAAATAAAGCTGCATGACTCAAACGATAGATCAAGCATCCATCAGAGTATCAAAAGCTCTGGGATCAATCCATCGCGTCTGCTGCCAGTAAACACGGCAGACAGGATTTCATTCGGCGTCTCCAAGGAATGGAAATCAAATACTCGTCTTTCTCAGAGCGCCACGATAACGAGGACACATTTCACTGAGGATAATTTTGTGCGAGGGGCTGCATAGTGGCTTGGCGGTTAGCACTTTTGCCTTGCAACTAGAAGATTCTCGGTTTGCGTTCCAGTCTTCCTGGGACCTTTCTGCACTGAGTTTGCATGTTCTCCCTGTGCATGCGTGGGTTTTCTCCGGCTTCCTCCCACAGTCCAAAAACATGCTGAGGTTAATTAGTAACTCTAAACTGTCCATAGGTGTGAATGTGACTGTTCTGTATATGTAGCCCTGTCATAGACTGGTGACCTATTAGATAATGGATGGATAATTTCGCACGAGCCGCAGTTTGCAGAAAACTTGGAGGCCTCATCTTGTCTCGTGATGATCAGACTTAGTATTCTGGGCAGACGCCGGAGGGGGTTTGTATTAAGCTGTGAAAATCTGCTACAGCTGTAACAAGGCTTCCTTTAGCTCCACCAATGTCAGTGAGGATTTCTGTCAGTGGGATTTCACATTTTTACTCCCAACCAGATCCAGCAATTACCAGCTGAGATGAAAACAAAAGGCAAAGTGACGTGCAGAGTTCAGTGATGGGAAATCTATTAGATGATGGAAAGACGATGAATAAAACACTGATTTGTAATTTGGCTAACCTCTCTATGTGAACTGTCCATCAGCACGCCGAAGGTTCCCAGTCTCTGGCATTGACAGCGGACATGAGATGTATTTCTGTAGACAACCATACAGTCTCTGACAGTCCAGCAGCCTCCTAACTCATGTCTGCAGGGAAACAGAAGGAAAACGAGAGTTAATAATGACAGAACATGTTTAAAAGATTACTTATGTGCAGCTGCAAAGATGTACAGTATAAATCTGCTTTGTATGTGTACATTTGTGTGTTTAAAATCAAAGGATTTTTAATGGGTTTATGTTTGCATAATCCAAATAAACAACAATCCTCTTTTTATGGAATGGTAAAGACTTTACTCGGCATATTATTGGCAGAAAAATCATCATGAGAAAATGTTTAAAATTAGAACCAACCACCACTGAAGTTTGCATTCTGGAAAATTTTGACATTTTCTTTTTTTTCCCCTTCTTTTTGTCTGCATTTATTCTCATTGTTTAACTCCACAAAAGGGGTGTCAACATTATATGAGATTGATGCATATTTTAGTCTTGCAGCCAAATATTTTACTATTTAGTGCATGTGTGTGACCATCACCAGCCCTCCCTGAAAGCTAAGCAGACATTCTTTATTAGAATTCCCTATTATGAGCCAGGGAGGGCAGTGCTACACCTCAGTACAAAGACTTGACAGGACGAAACAGGACGAACAGGGATAGAAACTAACAGGTGGTGCTATTACAAATAAAGAGTGTGAGGTGGTGTGTTATTCCCAGCTACTAACTGCCCATCAATAAAACAGAAAAAAAGAGAAAAAAACCAAAACAACAACAACAACAACAAAAAGAGATTCAATAAATAAATAATTAAACAAACGATATTGAACACCATAATTGTGGATGTCTTGACAGTATAGAATAGGCTGGAAGAGGATAGCAGTGAAAAAGAGAATGAGTTTAGTATAGAGACTCTGGAGAGAGTCTCAGCACATTCTGGCAGGTCCCATCATTCGCTGTCAATGAGACTCGACAGGAGCTGGCGAGAGCTGAACAAACATGCAAGTGTGAAGGACCCCGAAGCCCAGACAGCAATCACGGCAAGGCAGGGCCAAGCCAACAGGGCACCCCTTCCCCCCGGGCCGCAGGAGCCATAGGGCGGTGCCCCCAGAGAGCCAATGGGGCCACCGTGAACCATGCGGACCCAGAGAACGAGAGGGAGCAGCTACCGACACCCCCAGCGCGCCAAGACCGACCCAGGCGGCCCGGGGCACAAGGACCCCCCTCGCCACCCAAACCCCAACCCCGCCCACCCCAGCCTCCACCAGACCTACCCCCAAGGTGTGAGAGTGTGTGGTGCATTAAAAAAAAAGAAACTGGAGAGCAGGGAAGGCAAGCAAGAGGGTGATGGGGAAGAGACAGGGCCGCAAAGCCCTGCCGTCCGCCCCACCACACAGAGGCCATCGTTCCCGCCCCCACCTGCTCTCAGGTCCCTAACTGTTTTTTTTTTTACATTTTCACCAAAACAAAAAACATAAAAAGCTTTATCCGATCTGAAGTAAATGGACTGTAAAACCTACAAAGTTCAATTTACTTTTCTTTATCTTCTGTTTTACTGATTAATGAGATGTTTTTAGTTTTTTTGTTTTGTTTAGTTTCTTTGCTGCCATGTTTTCAGATTTTTTTAGATATGTTTTACAGTGTGAACATAAAGTAGTGATAGAGAAGGCAAGAACAGGGAAAAAGTTAAATATGTAAGAAAAGTTTTTAATATACAAACTGCAATGTAAATGTTTAATGTTTAATTTATTTTATCGAGAAGCAGTTAAAAGAAATAACAATATGATTAATCTGAATGATGCAAAACGTCAAATTTGACTTAAACCAGTTACTAGATGAAACCGGCTCTGCTCATCTACTTTTTATTCTTTTTTAATGAGTGATGTGACATCTTTTTATTTAAATTATTTTTTTTTTACATTAAAAAAAATCCTGCCACCCCTGCTACCAAATTTTCTGGCCATAACCATTTTAATTTCACCTGAATGTAATGACTAGATTACTTTTATTTCATAATGTCACTTTTATTCAGTTTCAAAATGTATTTTAATATAAATAAATGTCACTATCAAATAACTTTTATTTCATAATGTCACATTTCTTTCTTTGTTACTCTAACAAGGAATGCAGCGGTGTTACGTGATGATTGGTGTACATTTGTCTGTCCATCTGTCTGTCTGTCTGTTAGCAACATTACTCAAAAATGGACAAACGAATTTGGATGAAATTTTCAGGGAAGGTCAGAAATGGCACAAGGACCAACTGATTTGATTTTGGCAGTGATGCGGCTTACATTCTGGATCCACGGATTTGTTAAAGATTTCTGTATCATTGCAAGATAGTGGCACAGCGTCACTGTAACTATGACTACAAGTGAACGCTACATCAGCTGCCTGCTGACAATAACATGATTGCAATCCTACTACAAATCCACCACTGTGGTCTTATGGGAACTTAGCCGTCGGAAATGATACAAGGAACTATTGTTTAAATTGTGGGGTTGTCTGACTCTGAGCGATCAGTTCCCTGCCTCCAGGACACAATCATCCTTTTTGGCAGACTATCAGGTTACACCATAAACTGGACAAAAAGTGAATTCATGCCTCTTTCCGATAACTACACGCAAGGCTTTCTAGAAAGCACCCCATTCAAAATAGTTAAGGATCACCTCAATGGCCATACCCCAAAACCCTCAATCTATCTTTAAACTGAATTTTGGTGAATTTGTGTCAAATTTAGAACAGTGCATAGAGAAATGGAAAACCTTACTGCTGTCTATGATTGGCACTATAAATTTTGTCACGATGGTCTCACTCCCCAGATTCCTCTACCTTTGTCAGAATCTTCCCATATTTCTTACATCAGCATTCCTTAAGGAATTGGACTCAAAAATTTTATCTTATGTTTGGAATTATAAAAATCATAGAATTTCTAAAATTCACCTACGCAAGCCCAAATCAGAGGAAGGACTGCCATCATTCAAGCACTATTATTGAGCTGCCAACGCCAGGGTCCTGATGTTTTGGCGGCAGAGCTCACCGGGTAACTCAGCCCCTGAGGCCCCCTTGCAGTTGCGCATGGAGTGTGGCTCAGTAACCAACTCTTCTTTACCAGCCCTGCTGTTTACCAAACTGGACAACACCCAGATCCTAAAAAGCCTAAGCTTTACCTCAAGAAACTCTGTCAAAGTGTTTAATCAAATATGTAGGGTCCTGCACCTGCCCGAGATCTCTGCAGAAACACCAATTTGTTTCAATCGCTCCTTTTTTCCACCGTGGTCAGACAAGTGTTTTCACTCCTGGAGGGAGAGGGGCCTAACCTCTTTTGGAGATTTATACCTTAAGGGGAATTTTGCTTCGTTTAACTCACTGAGAGACAAATTTGAGCTACCTCACTCACATCTCTTTCGCTACTTACAAATGAGACATACACAAACCAGAACTAATAAACTTGACACTAATCTGGGAAAGCACATCTATGAAATTCTGAGGAGCCCACCTCACTCCAGGCATCTCATCTCCAAGCTTGTACACCTGTTTGACTGTGATTCTGTTGCGTCTTCTGTGGGGATTAGGGAGACCTGGGAAAAGGAACTGGGTGTGGACTTGATCGAAGATGTATGGGGCAGAAGCCTGTCTGCAATCCAGACCTGCTCGGTCAACAGCAGACACCAGCTGGTTCAATTCAAGATTGTCCACTACTCGAAGCAAAGACTGCACAAGATCTACCCCTCTGTTTCATTAACATGCAACAGGTGCCAGGCACCAGAATGCACTTTATCTCATGCTTTCTGGCATTGTCCTTCACTGTCTGGGTTGTGGTCCAAAATATTTGACTGGTACTCCAAGGCTTGCAAACAGTTCCTCCCATTGGACCCTATACTCACCATTTTCGGCTGCTCATAAACTCACACAGAGACTCCCAACTACGACGCAGCAGTCGCTGTTGCTCGGCATGATAGTGGCCAAAAGACTCATTCTTAAGGAGTGGAAGTCACCCTCTCCCCCTTCCTTCCAGAGGTTTTTCCATTTTACAAATAGAAAAACTCAGATTCATACGGACCAACAGGGTGCAACAATACTCTGACATCTGGGACCCATTCCTCGCACACCTTGGCAAAGGCAAAAGCTAAGAGACTGAGCTGGTTGAGCTCTTATCCCTGCACTTGTCACACACCCACACACCTTTCAACAGCACCATGATGTAGCACTGGCAATGTATGTATGTATGTGTATATATGTATATATGTTTTATGTATTATTATTATTTACATTTATTTATTTTTGGTTATTTTATTTTATTTAATTAGATTTATTTATTTAGGATTATTTTTTCCTTTTTTGGTCCTCTATGTCTGTCATGGACTGCATAGAGCCTGTTTGCTTTGTCTGTTTTGTTCAAAAAATGAAAATACATAAAATATTGAAAAAGAGAAAAAAGATTTCATCTGTCAGAAATGATACAACTGAGCAGTGTAGTTGTGAAAACACATATGGGCAATAACTAAATAAAGAAATTCTACTTCTGTTTTTTCCTTCTTTTCTTACGACACTTGAATTGTGTCGTACTACACAGAAGACATTCTGCTCTCTCTACTTCTAGTCATGGTAGCTCTGTTTCCATAGTGGTGCAGGAATTTCTAGTGCAGTGAAAAACAAGCCAAAGTGAGTAAAAACGCGACTGGGTTCATTGGGTGAATCTGTACTCACGGGCTGCTGTGGTTCCACTGTACACAAAGAGGTTTGCTGCGATTGGCTGTTTCCAGCAGCTTGAACTCCAGCAGGATGGGCTGATCCAAGTGTCCACTGACAAATGTCTGGTTGTTGTAGACTGAAATAGTGACCACTGGGGAGTTCATTACTGGATGTCTGGGAAGCCTGAAGGAAGAAAAAGAATAGAGTTGCCACATATCCACTAAATCAGTGTTTCTCAAAGTGTGGGAGGCGCAGACAAGGGTTCGCGAGCGACTGGGAGAAAAAGGTGTGTCTACACGGAACTAATTAGCTGAACTATTTTCTGAACATTGGTCTGTTTTTTGGGGCACACAACAATACTCAAACTGCGCTGGCCATTTGTCAAAACCAAGTACGCAAGTCCGTACTTGCGTCTGTACTCGGCAAGTGCAGACGCTCATAATGATGTCACCACCTCGGCTCATCTACTCCGAATATTTTTACCAGGAGTGTCACACATACAGACCGCGGGCCAAAACCGGCCCACCAGATGGTCCATTTTGACCCGCGGGATGACTTTACAAAGTGTAAAAATTACAGAGAAGACACTGACTGTAAATGCTAAGTTTGTACAACTGTAAATTTTAAATAATTTCTAGACCCTGACAAGTTGTTTTGATTATAAATTCCTACATTGTTCAGTTTCATATAGCTGTGACTAAATGTTTTGTGCCTTTGTAGATACTCTGTGATCTGTCAGTTGCATGTGTAAATGATCAACTGAGGCATAATATTGATGAAATTGAATTTATTTTTCTAAAGAAATGTCAGGATGATCACAATGTTTTGTAAAAAGGTAGTTCAGTAAATGTGATCATTTTAAGAATGTACTTTTTTGAACTGAAACAGTGGGAAAAAGTTGGAGCTGTGGATTTTTATAGGTTATTATCCTCTGATTTTACTGGTGCGGCCCAGTGGAGATTCCTGATCTCTCTCTCTCTCTCTCTCTCTCTCTCTCTCTATACATATATATATATATATATATATATATATATATATATATATATATATATATATATATATATATATATATATATATATATATAGATAGATAGATAGATAGATAGATAGATAGATAGATAGATAGATATAGATATAGATATAGATATATTGTTTCGGTTGTATAAATTTTTAGTGTGTGTTAATATTGCCTTACATAGTTTATTTTTAATGCTGCTATACAGAGAGTGCTAAACAGATTTTCATTGTTTTCTATAACAGTAACAATAAAGACCTATTCTATTCTATTCTATATATTATTTATATATATATATATATATATATATATATATATATATATATATATATATATATATATATATATATATATATATATATGTATATGTAAAACTTCAGGATTGACTGATTCCCACCTGACTCCCCGTCGGTCGGTGTGGTATTTGGGAGGAAGAGCAGCACCAAGACTTCGATAGATCAGCAGGATGACGATGGTAAATGGAGGCTCAGGTAGTGAAACGGTGCGTCTGGCCGCCACGTATTCTCCTGTCTGATTGGCCGAGATGCTGACGGGGGCCGACGCTGTGTTCTGATTGGTCGAGGCTGGAATTAAAAAGTCAGAGTGACTATGTTTCTTTGGATTCGGCCTTTAGTTCTGTGTTTCTGCTCTTACGGTTTTTCTCGGTAGTTCTTTCCTTCTCCTTCCAGCTGTGCTGCTGCTGCTGCCGCTGTGGCACCAGGGCAGCAGGGGGCAGTATGACGTGGGTGTAGGGGTCCCACACCACCTGGCTCCGGAACATGGAGGTGTGGTAGCGAGGAAAACGCCGTCGCACGTGGGTGTGGTTCTCCACGCGGTCCAGGTTCATGACTGAGGCGCAAACAGAAGCAATAAACAAATTAAAAGTAATTTTTCAAAATTGAAGATTTTTATTTACCATTTGTGCAGAAACAGAAAATCTAGGCACATAGGAATTCTTGTGCATTGTTCTCTTGTAGTTGAGTAAAAAAAAACAATCAAAACAGGAAGTTCAAAAATTTAAATAAGTAATAAAAGATAAAATACCCAAATGTGATAAATTAAACTGAATGCTACAAGGAATCAGTAATGTACTAACGACTGTCCAGTAAGATGTCGGGCATTCTGCACATACCCAACCATTCAAACGTTTGGTATCACCCAAACAATTTCATGTTTTCCATGAAAACTCACATTTTTATTCATGTGCCAACATAACTGAACAAGGGTTTTCTAATCATCAATTAGCCTTTCAACACGATTAGCTATCTAATGGTGCACTGTGCACCATTAGATGGGTGCTGGAAATGGGTCTCTGTACCCATATGTAGATATTCCATTAAAAATCATCTGTTTTCAGCTAGAATAGTCATTTACCACATTGGCAATGTCGCCACTGTATTACTGAATAATTTAAAATGATCTTCATGGCTTTTCTTTCAAAAATAAGGACATTTCTAAGTGACCCCAAACTTTTGAACAGTAGTGTACATCATGTCATATTGCACAAATTGCATTTTTGGGTACAATATTGGCAACATATTTTTGTCACCGTGAAAAAGAAAAAAGTTAAAGGTAAAATATGGATGCCATTTACCACAATTAGCAAGCTTTCTAAACCACATTGGGTTTATTAAGAGATAAATGACAGTATATTAGTGTAAAGGACTCTAAATAGACATAAAACAACGATTATCATGTTGGAGTTCAGCGTATTGTACACTAAACCACACATTTTAGCTAAAAAGTCTGCCAACGCCTCCAGGTTCCTGTTGTTATGACAAAAATGTCCCCAAATGCTTCAAATACAGAGTAAATTTAAAATGTAAAGACACCTAAAGCGCATACAAGCAGAGATTTTCTTCACATTTCTGCACAGAAATCACTCTTGCAGACTTCAAAACCTCAGTTTGTGTCTATTTCTTGCTCTTCTTTGTGTTTCTCTGCGAGGAAAGAAGCCTCAGTGAAGACACAGAACAAAGAAATAGAGGCAGCAAATGGATTCAAGTTCTTAGGAATAATCTGAAAAATACGTCAAAAACAGTAAATCAGTCCGGAAGAAGAACTGCACAGTTCAAAACCTTAGTTTGTGTGTGTCTCTGTCTTGTTTTGCTTCTTCCTCGTATCATAGATCGTCTCCTGTTGATGCAGCTGGACACATAATCGGTCATGCTTCCAGGGTTTATTGAGTATTTTGGGTCACCCAGGGTATCTATCACATAACATATTGACAAATCTGCAAACATACGGCTAACAACGTGACTCTGGAATATATTAAGGCAAAGCAAGGCAGGTTTATATGTATAGCAACTTCCTTTATCCTTTTCTTTTTTATGATACAGTTTTAAACAAGTCATAAAAACTATTTTACCAAGTCAACAAAGGGATGTACATTGACAAAGGTGCTTTGAAACAGGGTGTTTGCATTGCTTTATCCTTTATGAGAAAGAAAAATGAATAAACTAATAAATAATACAGAACCAAAATTGTCTCTTTTTTTCACAGAGGCCAGGATGGATGGATGGAATACTCCATCCATCCAGTTTTGTCCACCAATCCACAAAGGATGCACACATTTGTCAGCTTTGTAGGGTGTGGTTGTGACAGCTGCACGTATGAAACCAATTTTGACCATAAATTAGTTTATTCGTAAATGGACTGAGAAAGTAATTTTTTTCCATTATGTTAATTTCCTTAACAACTTCTATCCATTCTTTTTTTGTGCTGGGGAATCAGGCAGTTATACAATTTTTACCTATATCTTCCATTGTTTTGTGTATCTCTGTCCAGAATTTTTTATAGCTGGACATTCCCAAAAAACATGCCAATGGTTTGCATTCTGACTCCCACAGAGTCTCCAACATTTAGGGTCCTGTCCCGAAAAGTGTGCTTCCTGCTTTGAGGTGATGGAAAATCTATGCGAGTTTGTACACTTCCATTGAAAGTCACAATACCCATACCATTCCATCTTTGAAATTTCAAAGCTACCCTCTTGGTCCTAATTATTTTTACATATTCTGTGGTGTGAGTCTTTTTAGACATAAAGCCCTTATACAGTCTAGATAAGGTACTTCTATTTAATTCTTGACTTGATGAGCAGGCCCCCAGAAATTCTGTCAATAGCGGATCTTCAAAGGCAGGAAGAGAGAAACTTATAATAACTTGGTCATTGTAATGTCGTATCTGTAGGTAGCTGTAAAAGTCTTGTTTCTCTGGAGTATAATGCCTTTTCATGGTTTGAAATTTTGGGCCAGACTCTTGCTATTTTTGTTTTGTATAAATCATCTTTTTTTGTATTTCTGTGTATACTGGGTACTTATTTCATTTCTAATTTTCTTTAGTCTTAACATGAGATCTGGATTTAACTCTTTCATGCCTTGTTTCAAGTTCCTTTAATTCTGTTTAGTTTTGATAGTTTCTCTTTTGTTTCTCTCTTTTTACATGTATAGTAAGATATAATCTTTCCCCTAACCACTGCTTTGAGTGCGTCCCATACAAATTCTGGACCAACTTCTCCCCTGTCATTTTCTTCTAAAAACATTTTAATTTCCTCTTTCATCTGTATGTTAAACTCCATATTATTTAGAATACTAGAGTTGAATCTCCATAGTGTGTTTCTAGGTCCATCATTGATTTGTAGCAGTAAAGACAGGGGTGCATGGTAAGCCAAATCAGTATTTCCTATTTCACATTTGTGGATTCTATGATAATCTTTTTTTTTTAAAAAACTTGTTTATTCAACTCAAGGATGAATTCAACACTTTCTAAATAATACTTGACAGAGAGTTGTACATCATATTTTCAAATAGTTTGTCACTGGAGTCCATCTTTGCATGGAAAGGTCTGTTTTCAGTTGAAGTTTTGCAGTTAAATGTTCCATTATCTCTGTAAGAGACTGAAACAAGTTGGAGGAGAAGTGCCATTAGAATTTTTAACTCTGGTCTCTATTATGTTTTCACAGCTGGGTCTCCTCCCCGGCCTACCAACTGACTCAACAGTAGGAGGAGAATGGAGTTGGGTAAGGGTGAGACACCGCAGGGCGACCGTACACAAACGGCCATACACAGGAGGGGGTGACACACTTTAGTTTTGTTTCTTGGCCTCCTGATCGCCGTAACTGGAGCCTGTTTTCTTCACCTCGGTGACCCCTATGAGGCGGCGGATAGCTATAATGAGGAAGATGATAAAGCCAATGATGAGGAGAGGGGAGCCACTGACGACCACACCACAGGCAAACTTGATGAGGGGTGAAAGCAGCAGGGTGGCCCAGAACAGGAAGTTGAGCAGTGTCCATAGTCGGCGAGGTGGGATGATTGTGGGTCCGGGGAACTTGCCTTCCTTGCTGTACATTTCCTGCAAGGCATCCTTCTCCTGGTAGAGCTTGTGCAGCCAGTTGGCGCACTCCTGCTCATCATCTGGTATATCCTCCACAGGGAACCGCCTTACACTCAGGTTGGCTTTGTATTTCTTGCCGTTGACAATGCCCAGGAGAGTGGGAGTTTGGTTGTCTTTGAAGTTAAGGGTCACATCATACACGGCGGTTACTGTGTCCTTAAGACACTGCAGTGTGGTGGTGAATCCTTTGGTTCGAGGTAAGAGGTGATATTTAAGGAGGAGAAGGTTTCCTCCAACTGACCGTTATAATCTTTCTTGCAATCAGCAAAAGGATGCGAAATACATGTCTGTGATCTTTGTCATCAATATTCTCAGGAAGAATTCCAAACAGAAAAAACATCGGGTCCATATAAAGTTTAACCTTGAATATAGTTTCCATCTCAAGCTTAATGTCCTGCCAATACTGAGACAGTACTGGGCAGTCCCAGAAAATATGTGAGTGATCCGCCACCTTACTGCAGTTTCTCCAACATAACGGGGAAGTGTTTTTAAAAAAAAATGAAATTACTAAAGGGGTCCTGAAGTATCTAATTTTACTTTTCCAATCAAATTCTTTCCAGAGATTGCTGTTTATACCTTTGCGGCTGATCTCACACATATTCATGTCATGTGCATGTCACAAACTTTGAACCTTAAAACTGTTCCTGATGATCTGAGGGGTCT
The DNA here is from genome assembly GCF_022539595.1 of Amphiprion ocellaris. Classification (NCBI taxonomy): domain Eukaryota; kingdom Metazoa; phylum Chordata; class Actinopteri; family Pomacentridae; genus Amphiprion; species Amphiprion ocellaris. Next base: position 9,120,945 of record NC_072773.1, on the reverse strand, counting down.
GGATGCACACATGGACACATGAAGCTAACAAGTCTGCTTTGCAAACCCAGACTAAGATTTTGAAATCTATCCTCTAACTCACAAGAAGCCAGTCCAGAGATCTGAGTTTCCTGGTGACTCTGGCAGCAGTTCTGGACCAGCAGCTGATTTTTTTTGTTAAAACCTGTGAAGACACCATTGCAATAATCTGACCTACTGAAAATGAAAGTATGAATAAGTTTTTACGTGTCTTGTTTGGACAGAAAACCCTTCATTCTGACTTAGTGATAGCTTTCAGGTGGTTGCTAAAATTCAGCTCTGATTCAATAATTACCTCAAGATTTCTTACTTGATTTGTAGTTTTCCACAACAAGGAGTCAAGGTGAGCACTGATCTTTTTATTTATTAGATAAATGTCTGAAACAATAACAGCTTTCACTGACAGTAATTCTGGATTCTGCAGGCACATTAATAGACCTACTGAAGTCTTGTGTGTCAGCTTCTTTCCTTTGGTTTCAATAAATACCTGTAGCTTCAAATGGCAAGTTTTTCTTTAAATTGATACTGACGTTTGTACTTATGCATGTGGCCTAGCAGGTTTAACTCCATTATCACAGGATCTGACAGTAAATTAGGTTCTTCTGCACATCTGACAGGTCAGTTTTCAGGATTGTAAAGGGGAATTATTTGTTTTAAGGGATGAATCCTGAACTTCATCAGTGCTGTCAGGAGATTTTTCATTAAGATAAGCCTGTTAATTTGCACAAAACTGCAGTCCAGAGTATTAATTGAAAAATAAGGAGGTGAAGTTTTTTGCTGCTTAAATAAACCTGGATCCATCAAAGTGTCTGACTAAAGATTACAATCTGAATGAAGTTCTCAGCCATTTTTAGCTAATTTTGCTCTAAACTGATAAGGTTTTTTGTTTATAAACTTCAAAATGAATGCATTCTGTTATTCTGCAGAGTTTTGTGTTTTTATGATATATATATAGTTTTATGATATAATATACTGTGCATAATTATTAATCAGACATTCGGAGGGACTGAGGTCTATCTAAAAGTTCCAGTCCCTCAACACAACGCAGACTTATTTCATTAAAAATGCCCTGAGAGCTCTGGTGAAGCTCATGATCACTGTTCCCTCTAAGCTGCGCACGTGCGCAATTGCGCACTGCTGACACGGTCTCTGCGCACAGAAAATCTGCGCTGCGCACAAAAAAATCCAACCTACATTGAAACTAAAATAAACACATAACAATTCATTCTGTGCTATTTTACAATGTGAGTCAGTGAGTGACGGGTGACTGGCTGCTCCAGCCAATGATGCGATTCATATACGTATTTACGCAGCTAACAACGTCACTGCCAGGCGTCCTTATGTGCAGCCACCGTTGTTATAGCTAGCAGAGCTGTGTGGCTGATGTTGAGTGAAGACACACTAATGATGCTAAATGCTGCTTATGTTGACCCTTTATAATAATGGCAAAACGAACGGGCAGTGGCACATCTCCTCACCAAGCCAAAGTAAAAAAGAAATGCGATTCTTTTAAGATAGAATGGCTGTCGGAGGTAGGGTTGCCACCCGTCCCTTAAAATACGGAATCGTCCTTTATTTGACAATTAATTGTTGCGTCCCGTATTGAATCAATACGGGACGCAAATTAATCCGTATTTTCAAAAACGTCCCATACACGTCTGTCACACACTCATCAAAACTGTATAATGAACAAAATAAAACACAGGAAATATTAAGGGCAGCCAATCTCATCTTCGTAGGACCTATGTAACGAGGGACCGATGCAAGGTCCAGCGGATAGACTTCTCTGTCTGTCCGGTCCTGCCCGGTCCTATGGTGCTGACACGGTGCTGCTCCCGTGCATTTAAAAATGTCTGCAACCGAAACTCCACCACGTCCAAAGAAGCAAAAATGTTTGCAAATGTACCGACGTGAGTGGGAAGAGTCGAACCCCTGGCAATGGGTACAGGGCAAACTGTGTATTCTGTTCATGGACTGGCTGAAATAAGGCAGCATCAGGGGATCAACATGTAAGAAACATGAGAACAGAGAGAACCCAACCAGCAGATCACAGTTTTTCATCCTCCCTCACAGTTTTTCATCTGTGAATGAAAGTATCTGTGTTGAAGCTTGTATAGTTTTTTCCTTTTTTTTTGGAGTATTTTCTCAACATAGTAAAAAATTTTGTGCTTGGTTGGCAAAAAGGAAAAAGAAAAACAGAAGTGGACTGAAGTTTACCCCACATCTATGCAGCATATGACCACATTCACACACACATACATATGCACACATACTTCATATTGTCTTGTCTGAGCACCTGAAAAAGGATGCTAACTACTTTGTGAAAACAAACCCTCCATCTGATGTCACAGTAATTTCAGAGAAGAGTTTGGGATGAGACAACACAAAAATGTTTAAATGAAGGCCCTCCATGATTTATCTACTGTACATCTCTTCTTGCAGCAGTTGTAACCTGCCACAACTGTTTGTCTGAGCAGATTTAGGGAGGTAAACCTGCAGCTGCCCTGTCAATTCGCTTGCTCTCCTCTCCTTGCTCTCCTCTCCTAAGTACTCAGTCCATGACACATCTCAGAATCGCCCTGGACGGCCACCACCACCGCCGCCACCTCCAAAGTTGTTCTTCATGGGGCCAAAGTTTGAGGCCTGGGGGTCGTAGTGGCCCATATTGTAGCTATTTCCGCCGCCTCCACTGCCACAGTTGCCATAACCATTGCTGTCATAACCGTTTCCTCCATAGCCGCCGCCGCCTCCTCCACCACCCTGGTTGTAACCCTGATTATATCCACGGTTGCCATTATTATATCCACCAGGACCACCTGGGCCACCTCCATAGCCGCCATCACCTCCATTGCAATTGTAAGGGCCATCTCCATATCTCCCCCTGCCACCCTGATTGAAGCCTCTGTCGCAGTCATAGGGCCTTCCGCCGCTGTTACGACCTCCCCTCATTCCCATTCTCAAGGAGAATATTCCTAAACTTGTATCGTATTTTGTCCTTTAGCTTGAAGTAGTGAATGACTTTAGGTGGCTGAATTTGTTAGGCATCTCGTTTTATATATAATAAAAAATGCGTTGATTGGATGTTTTCAAGTTCAAAAGTATGTCATGCATTTTGTAGTAACCACACAAGTTATGGGAAAATGCCAATTTGTCACTTCTTGTAGCCATCATCTCCTGAAGTCGATATGGTAAGGGACATCAGTATCTGGTTGTTAATTTACCAGAGGATGCTTATAATCATGCTGATGTGGTCATAGACTCTACAGTATTTTAGTGACTTAATAAATGCCTAAGTTGTTTGTTTTTTTAAAAAATGCTTTTTAGTTTTTAATAAACATTTATTTAAAAGCCTATATGTGATCAATAAATGGCCTTTCCCTATGTAAAGAAAAACTCACTCAGAACTCTGTTAAAAGTACTAAATAAATCAATAAATACATGCATACACACATAAATAAGTTAATATATTAACTGTGTTAAGATAAGATTTAGATGAAAAAAAATGCCTGTAGAGAATTTCTTTGTACAGTATTCTGCATTCAGTTGTTTATGTTTTTGCAGAATCCAGTATTGCACAATGGTTGGTCATTACATTTTATTAGTTTGGTTTCACTGTTTAAAATGAGGACACTTCTTTTCAGACAGAACCTGGGATCATAAATCAATACAAAATTTTTAGTTCCGTGTTAATAAAGCACTTAAAGCTTTAGGTATGGCTAAATGCTTTTTTCAAAATTAAATATACCACTCCTTGGGTGGTAGTGGCCCCAAGTTCGGGAAGGTTGGAAAGATATTCACAGATTCAGACTTCCAGCATCAATAACTCATTAGATATAGGTTGTCAAAACATAAACGGTGCCTCTTTCCCATCGTTGTAAGCCAGACAATGTGCTACAAGCCCAGTTTTATCAAAAGTAGCTGTCTTTCAAGCTGCAGAAATAACATTGGTGTCTATGGATTGCACAGGTACAGTCTGCAAATTGCAACACCGTTGCAACAGCAAAGAGAGACACAAATATTCAAAAACTTCACTCTGATACATTGTAGTGTCACCAAAATCACTGCAGCCTTCAACTGGCTCCTGTTGACAAAGTGTTTTAACAGAAATGTAAATGCTGTAATTTGATTCTTTTAATGAACCATGTAACTTGAATGGATGCGATGCTGGTGTGACCACAGTGCACACGTCTGATGTTGCTCACAGTGGTCCAAAGGACGCTCAGGGAGTTTGTGTGTTTGCTCAGACTCATGAAAAATTAGAGGGAACATTGCACATGATCTATCCTGAGAATCTTTAATACAAATAACTCCACCTTAAAAACCTGAAATTTGTGCGGACCAGCTCAACAGAACTTAATATCAGATCCTGAGGTGGGCCACTTGACTAAATGTGCAAGCCTCTTTCAGTTTAGGGAAGCATTCATTCTTATTCTTTTTGTTTCTACCGCATGACTTGCCAATTTTTAATAAAAACCAGTCTCTTATAGTCAAAAATTCAACAATTTACATTGTGAAGATCTAAAAGGAAACTGAAGTAGCTGCACGTGTTCATGTCACATCAACACCCTGGTGAAGAAAGCTCGACAGCGTCTCTACCACCTCAGATGCCTGAGGGACTTTAAGCTCCCTCTCAAGGTGCTCAGGAACTTCTACACCTGTGCCACTGAGAGAGTTTTGGCTGGGAGTTTCACCACCTGGATGGGCAGCAACACCCAGCAGGACTTATTGGTCCTGAGGAGGGTGGTCTGCTTGGCTGAGCGCACCATCAGAACCACCCTCCCCAACCTGCAGCCCACCCACCCCAGCCACAGATTTCTCTGATATTCTCTCTGCTGCCGTCAGGGCGGCATTACTGCTACCTGAAGGCAAACACAGAGAGGAGGAGGAGAAGCTTCTTCACAGGCTGTCCGCCTGCTGAACCTGAAACAATAGACTCAATAGACAATCAACATGCAACCTCTGTTCAATATCCCGTTCACTTTTGCCTTATATATATATGTATATGTATATATATATATATATATATATACACACATAATTTTCAGTACTTCACTTTGATGTATAGATTCATTTTGCTCATATATATATATATATATATATATATATATATATGCACACACACACACACACACACACACACACACACACACACACACACACACACACACACACACACACACACATATTTAAATAATTTTATTTTTTTTTTTGTGTTTTTATTCTTTATTCTTATTGTTTTGGTTTGGAACAAGTGCACAATGCATTTCACTGAGCATTAGAATTATAATTGTTTGTGATAAATAAAGATCTTGGTCTTGAGTCTTGAATCTTGAATCATCTAAGAGTTTGTTCAGACCACATTTGTTTCTCAAAGATGATGGTTCACCACTATCCTTCAGGTTGTAATAATGCATTGGACAGTTCTTAACCTGATTTTAGTAGTTTCAGCAATCTCCTTAGTTGTGCCTTGATGCAGGTCAATAATTTGACCCTTCTGAGACAGATTAACATCCTTTCCATGACCACAGGATATGTCTTCCGACATGGTTGTTTAAGAAATGAGAAGCTACTCACTGCATCAACTAGGATTAAATGATTTGTTGCCAGCTGAAACATATTCATCACTGCAGTAATTATCCAATTGAAGACTCTTATCTATTTGCTTAGTTAAATCCAAGTGTTGACTTTAAAAAAAAAAAAAAAATTAGACAGTCTGTGTATTTGATCCCATATCCATATCCTCCCCGTATTATCCATTACATCAAATTTGGTAGAAACTGTCTGTGTTTGTGTGTAGGAGAGTTAAATTTTGTGTTTCCTTCTGCTTTCACTCCTGCTGCTAATTCTATGTTGTCCATCTGGGAATCTGCATCAGGCTTCGCTTTACAGTTCTGTTTGGATGAAGCAAATGCAGTGAAGTATGAAACAGAGCTGCCGGTACATGTTGGCCAAGATAACTTCATACTTTACTGAGATTAGCTGTGTTACCAAACTACGCTGAAAGAAGCTGGTCAGGTGAGATTTACCATCTGGCGACTTTGATGAGTTTCATAAATTTTTGGTTGAACGCTGTTCTGAAGAAATTCGATCTGTGCATGTAGCTAAGAGCATTAACCAAGTGTGAAATTCATTGTCACCTGATTCATCCCTGTCAAAAGCTGCTGCTCTTGCTGTTTCAACACTTCTTCTTGCTGTATGTGGTGCAGATTATTTAGCCACATTTTCAACGCAGCTAAAAGCGACAGAAAAGTGTGGAAAAGAGCAAAATGCGCAGAATGCCAGAAACGACACAACACAGGGTGAATGGTCATTTCTACAGATGTATAGTTTATAATGTACAAAGGAGTATCTATGCATGTGTGAGTTGAAAAGTTACTGTATTTAACACATTTTCGTTTACAGTAAGTGTTCAGAAAAGCAATTTACAAATGTGACTTCAATCCCCTGAATGCCTAAACCTGCCTGCAAGTTTGAAAGGTAAAAATGTGCAGAAGATAAATCATTTGCTCTATCCAGATTCTGTAAAAAGCTAAAAATTCTGCACTCGTCGATGCAATCATGAATCGTTGCTGCGATGTGACAAAAACTCAGGGACTATTCAGTGGAACTGGGTTGAACTGCAGGTTGTGAGTCTATGAAGGGTGAAGCATTAGGAACGCATGTGGGCACTTAAAAAATGGATATGATGATTTCAGCATTTTAAAAAAGTTTTTCTCAAAAAAAATAATCAAAATAAATCAACTTTAGTTTTTCCCTCTTTTTTAAAATGATTTATGGTACTGTAACTGTGTCATACTGTACAGAAGACATTTATGAATCCTCTCTAATTCTAGTCATGGTTGTTCTGTTTCCATAGAGGTGTAGGACTTTATATTGCTGTGAAAAATGAGCCCACAGTGAGTAAAACAGTAATGGTCAAATAAATCCAGGGTCTTTTGGCTGAACTGGGTTGAACTGTAGGCTGTGTTTACACAGAGCAAATAGGAAACAAGTGTGGAACAATATTACAAATGTAAATAGTAAAATATCTATAGTACGTAGAGCAGCCATTTTTTTCTTCAGGATTGGTAACAACTGGGGGCAGCTGGAAAATATTGTTGGCTGATTTCAGTTTTTAAAATTTAAGTAAGGTAAGTAATCAAATGTAACTTTTTAAAAAGGATTTATAGCATTATAACTGTGTCTTACTGCACAGAAGTAATTTTTTAAATTTTCTCATCATGGTTGTGCTGTTTCTGTAGAGTTGGCGAACTTTATACTGCAGTAAAAAAATTAGTTCACAGTGAGCAACAATGCCACATTCCTAGGGTTAGTCTCCATATATACAAAAACAAGAAATACCATAATCCAATGTCAACAGCAGAACACAGACTTTAAATTCTGCATTAGTGGAATTTAATTTTCAAATATATTGACATGTTTGCAATCCTTATTTTGCTGCTGTATAAGATTCTAAAAGGTTTTTCACACAGTCAAATTGGCTAAAAGGTGATAATTTCAACATGTTATTTCTAAGGCAAATCATTCTTTTATAATGAATTTTTAAAAAAAAATTAGATTCCACTTAACTTAGTCACAGCTCCCCTTCTGCTTCTTATTTATAGCATTTTAAACTGTCTCATACTGCCTGAAAGGCATTTGAAATATTTTCTCTACTTCTAGTGATAGTTGTGCTGTTTCCACAGAGGTGCAGGATTTTACATTAGAGTGAAAAATGAGCCCACAGTGAATAAAAATGTGACAGGAGTAAAGAAACTGCTCAGGGTTCAGAAGGTTAATGAGCCTCAGTCTTCAGTGATGTTTGTGTGTATGTATGTTGTCTTGTGTGCGTGCCTGTGTGTATTTTTGGCATCTGTAAATCTAAATGATGTATGTTGGCCAGCGCTACGGTGCTCCAGGGCTCGTGTGCATGAGCTGAGAGCTTTAGCTGCTGTGTATGTGTGGGAGTGTGAAATTCATTCCTCTGTGCTGCTGCCAACACTCCGACTACACCACCACCATCATCATTGTTTGAATTAGTGCCGTTCATCTACCGTTTCACAGTGAGTCATTTGACCCGATTTCACAGCAATTATTTACAGTATTATGAGAAAATGGCTGCAAATCATGTGTAAAGATTAAGATTTTATTACTGTCTTATTTGCTTTTATTGCCTCTGACTCGTGGTTAGTTATTGGATCACGCTGCTGTGAATGAGTGCAGTAAACTCACCTATGTTGGGAGCAACCAGAGCCACGGGGTTGAGGTAGGTGAGCTTCATGTTCTGGGCCAGGTTCTGCGCATACTGCTCCAGCAGCTCGGTCAGCTCGGCTGGACCGCCACCTGGGACGTGGTTCTGACTCTGAGTGAGAGCCCGCCAGAGTCCGGAGGTACCAGGATCCAACACCACGCTGCAGCCTCGGACGATGTTCTGCAAGTAGCAAATAAGAGGAATAATTAGTAAAAGGGTCCTAGAAGGGGCTCCACCTGCTTTACAAGTCCGTTTCTCCCATAGACCACATGTGCTTGTCGGTGTAAAAAGAAATAACGATAAAGATTTCAGACAGTAAAAGAAAATAAACATAGAAATGTGACGGCAAAGAAAGTAGGAAAAAAAAACATTCAAGCTCTTTAATCGTACACACAAAAAATGGAAATTTGATGTTCATTATACCGAAAACCAAATGTTTGAACACAATATTCATATCAGTGACGCTTGCAAATCTCATCAGTCACAGGTTGCGCGTTTTTGGGCTTGCTTTCTAAAGTGTAGTCGCTTATTTGGGCTTGCTATCAACCCCTCCTGATTCTCTCCGAGTTCTCCACAATAAAGTGAAACAAGTTAGTTTATCCTTTTCCAGGACCAGTCCACTCCCCCGTTTCTTGGTAACCGCCCCCACCGACATTCACAAACATTGCACAGCAACGCTTGTGCATGTTTGTAGGACCTATGTACCGGGCTGTACTTCGCGTCAGCGAAGTACAGCGGATAGACCTCAGACTTCCCCGTCTGCGTCTCTGTGTGCCCGCCTGCCCGGTCCTGTCACAGGTTGCCTGGTTACAGACGCTGCTGCGCACTGCTCCCGGGCGTTTAAAAATGTCTACACCCAAAACTTCACCACGTCCAAAGAAGCAAAAAACATTTGCAAAAGTACAGATATAAGTGGGAAGAGTTGAACCCCTGGCTTGACAGCGTTAGTAGTAATGGGTATAAAGCAAACTGTACAACGTGTTGGCGTGTGTTTTCTGTTGCTCATGATGGACTGGATGACGTAAGGCAGCATCAGGAGACCAACATGCAAGGAACATGTGAATGGACAGGACCCAACCAGCAGTGCCAGAGTTTTTCATACCCCAATCATCTCCTGAAGTCGATATGGTAAGGGACATCATGATGTGATCAGCTAGATTCCTACAGTATATGGTTGTGAATTTACCAGAGGATGCTTATAATCATGCTGATGTGGCCATAGACTCTACACTATATTAGTGACTCAATAAATGCCTAAGTTGTTTATTATTTTTTAAATGCTTTTAAGTTTTGAATAGACACAGCACTAAATAAATAAATATATGCATACACACATAAATAAGTTAATTAATTTATTATGTTAAGGTAAGACAGATTTAGAAAAACAATGTTTGTAGAGAATTTCTTTGTACAATATTCGACATTCAAATGCTTTTTTCAGAATTAAATATACCACTCCTTGAGTGTGGCCCTAAGGAGCCGTGATGGGTGTCGTTTATTTTAATTTCTGAAAAGTGGTAACCCCAGATTTTGCAAATGTGAGATACCTGCTCACCATGCAGTTTTAGCATTTAATACAAAATGCTGGCTCCAAAAAGTACCTTTCTCATCCATGAGGCCTACGGACATTGGTTCCACCACTACAAAACAAAACGAGACAAAACAAACAAATGAGCTAAAGACAACCACTCCCTGTATAAGAATGGTCAGTGTTGTCTATACCTGCTGAGGAGACTAGCATCATTTGTTGTGAGCAGGCCACTGCTGAAGACCTTTTACGACGCTGTGGTGGCATCGGTGGTCTTTATGCAGTGGTGTGCTGAGGAGGGGGATGCTCTGAGCGTGATAAAAACAGACTCAACAGACTGATAGACAGAGCCAGCTCAGTCTGTGGCTGATCCCTGGACTCCGTTGAGGTGGTGGGAGAGAGGAGGGCTCTGGCCAAACTGTCTTCTATCATAGGAAACACCTCCCACCCTCTGTATCAGACTGTAAACACCTTAAGAAGCACCTTTAGCAACAGACTGTTACACCCTAAATGTAAGAAGGAGTGTTTCCGCAGGTTGTGTATTCCAACATCAGACTTTACAATGCCGCCTTATAGACTCGTTTACCTTTGTTACTGCTGCACTTTTTTCCCTTACATATGCATACCACTTATGTGCAATAACTGTTTCAACTTCATTCTCATGTAAATAGTCTTCTTTAAAAAAAAAAAAAACATCTGTATATATAATGTTCTCTGCGTTTTTGCACTGTGTGTTTCTAATTTATTCTGTACTGCCTTTATACTATTCTCCTTGGAGCTGCTCTAACGGTGAACTTTCCCCACTGTGGGATCAATAAAGTTTATCTTATCTTATCTTATCTTACACTGCCTGTCTCACACATCCATCAGTGCTGTGGATCATCTTGGCGAATTAATTGGATCTACTTCGACTGACAAAGAAGTCACTGGACCAACTGTCTTTTATTTTAATCAGAGCTTTAGAATCTCAGTTTTTTTCATCAGTTTAAAAATTTAAGTTATTCAAAGGTTTTGTTGACTATTTACTGTCAATTTACTGCATCCAAAAATAAATGTATATATTTATACTATTATCAAGAGACATCTCATTTACATGATGTGGCAGTTCAGCTGTTCGGCTTGTTTTGGGCTTGTTTCCATAGAGCTGCACGCTTGTTTCTATCGCGAGATCTGGCAACACTGTCTGGAATATAAAGTCTTCTGGTTTGCATACAGACCACCCAACAAATGACTGGTTTCTGTGTAGAAAATCAGGTGAAAGTTGTGAGCTCTGATGACTGTCACTTTCTTGTTTCTTTTGTCTGTTTAGCTGTATTTTGTATCTGAAAAGATCCCTATAAATAGCATTTATGATAATTACTATTATAATCACATTATGCTTTAAATCTACAGATAATTAATAGTGCCTTGGGTGCTTTGGACAGAAAAAGTAATTACATGTGTGTCATCTAATTTAAGAATTTCTATTAATATGATCTACCTTAAAACAGTGCATTGCCTATATCGTCAAAATCAAATTCCGTAAAAGCGTCTTGCTACACTTTGTGTTTGCTCATGACACTGATGCAGTTCTTGTTTTTGAACACTTGTAGGTTAATCCTCTTAACCCAAAGCAATTTCTGGGTATTTGTGGCCCCTGTTACATTTTTACTCACTGTGGGCTCATTAATCACTGTAATATAAAGTCCTGCATCTCTATGGAAAAAGAACAAGCATGAATAGGAGGAGAAAGGACTCAGAAATGTTTTCTGTACGATGTGATAGTTATAAATCATAAATATCATATAATAAATCATAAGAAAAAAAGAAAATAAGTTGAATTTCTTTGATTATTTATTGCTATGTGTTACCATGACTGGAAGAAAATGCTGACTCTGCATATTATAGATATTTCATAACTTTCATTTTTATTTTGTTTCCACTCTCCTATCTGTTTCAGGTAAGCACAGCCTGCAGTTCAACTGAGTTCAGCTGAAAAGTCCCTGAATTTCTGTTATGTTTGTTAGTTGCAGTTAAGTCAATAATGGCTTAACAGTTGTGTCGAGAAGTAAAGAATTTTTAGTTTTTGTTTTGTTTTTTTTTTTTACAGAATTTAGTTAGTGCAGAAGCTTATTTTTGGCAAAAAATTTACTTGTGTACTTGTGACACGTGGAGTAGGGTAAAATCGATAAAATATGTCAATTTTAAACTGAGATTTGGTTCAGTCTGCCAACCAAGTGGCACCTCACAGTTGAATACTTAAGGATTGTGGGAAAGTTGAAAATCAAATGATTCTTTCTGTTCTTACAGTTTCTGGCTCTGATAAATGGTCTAATTTTGACAATTTTATAAAGGTAACATTCCTTCCAAAGGTGTATTAGAAAATATCGGAGCAGACACACCAATTCAACACATCAGTTCATGGAGGACACTTAAGAGACAGGGAAAGAATATGATTAAGTCACACAAAGACTCAGACATTTCAGTCAGTTAAGCCCAACAGAAGCCAAAAAATGTCTGGACTCGACTTTGCTTGAAGAGAGCTGCAGTAGTCCTCGTTGTAAAGGCTTTTGTTACGCTGCTTTGGCCAGAGACATGGTTAAAAAAAAATCTTAAGCTGTACTCAAAACCAAACAAGTCTTGACCCCAATTAGAGCTAGTTTCACCACTGTCAGCGCTTCTTTTCATGGAGAATTTTTGACTCTGGATGGAGGCTTGTTAGAGAAAGTCTCAACTACACAGCCTTGAAAAATGGTCAGAACAAAGAATAATATCAAGGAGATGGAAAAAGAAAAGAAAAATGCCCAATATGATCCCTTGCAGTCAGACAGTAAAACACTGCAGTGTTACGTAGAGCTCTGGGGGAGGAAAAAATACATCAGAAAACCTTCAGAGGAGAAAAGCTATATAGAACAGTTTAGAAAGGATGCGGTGAATTGTTGAGGGAGATAAATAGAAAATCAAGAACAGGGATTGTGGATAAGTGAATGGAGTGAAGAAGAAAATGAAAAATGCCATAGATGGAAAGTTTAGAGGAGGAGAGTTGGGATGAGATGGAAAATATCAGCAAAAAATAGCAAAATGGACCAGAAAGCGATACTTTAACAACTTATTTATGCCTGTAAGAGCAGAAAATCTTCTACTCTGTCAGTTTTTAATGATTATTTTGTAAAATAACATCTGTAATATGAAGCATAAGTGGCTCAAACGTCAAAGATCTCAGTCCATAGAAGGTCAAAATACTGCCATGGATGACTAATTCTCATTTACGGCTTCCTCCCATCATGTTTTTTGTGTTTAGAAACTCAAATCTATAGCTAAGACTGAAAATAAGCCTCCTATGAAAAATATCAAGTATGGAGCTCCACTTTCACCTAAACAGGTTTTTACACTGCAAGAGCTCATTTTGACAGAAAGACAGAGATGAGAATAGTATGAGAATATAGATTACAGAATTACAGAACAAACTGGTAGGATGACTGGTTGAGTTATAATTCTAGCCCAGTTGTTCAAAAACCAGATTATGTGTGTCACTATAAAAACAAGTTGTCATGTCCAAATGGTATTTTCCGCATGTAATTTAAAAATCATCTTTAAAGTAAATTCAGTTCTGTTGTCTTGCTTCATTTACACTCGAAATAAAAAGCACAGGTGAGGTTAATTTATGTCCTCCACAGTTTACACTAATGTGTGGTTATAGGACCTTAATGTAACTATGTGAACCATTTTTAAGCAACAAAGTGGTGCATGTATGTTCCTAAGTAGTATGCTTCAGAAACACATGCTTTCTTCAGAAGCGTCTCACTGAAGGCGAGAGCTCTTATCGAAACTGTCAAAGTAATCAACATCTATCTATTCACTTTATATCTGAAGAAAAGAACTCAAAACTACTGCATCAATAAGAAGACGTGATGAACGTTTTTGAGCCAATAATGTTGGAAATTGCATGAACTTAATATTGTGTATAATTTAGACTCAAATTTCTGCCTTAGTTGGTTTAAAACTAAATTGAAGTTGAGGTAACTTAATGAAATTGGTTCGATAACTTACATTTTTCTGCACTTTGAGTTCAGAATTTCCAGTCTCCCTCAATCCTAACATGTTTGAACAATTGCAATACTAAGAGACAGTTTGTGTTAGGCCTAATTTAAAATAAATAAATGAATAAATAAAAGGGAATTTAATTTACTCGTAGATTTGAGGGTTTTACTGCTGTCTTATTTATTTATATGTGAACTAGTTGCCTATATTTCAGTAGCTTTGAAACTAAAGAATTCAGGTTTGAAAGTAGATTTGTAGATGTGAAAACTTGCAAGTGCATTAATCAAATCATTATTCTTATCTATTATTTCTTACATTATGAGTCAGTGCAATACCATTATACTACCATTATAATACTGTTATTTTCCGCTTCTGGAGGAATCTGTGCAATATCTGAATATGCACATATGGTAGAACCAGTACTTATGGATATTTTTATTTTATTTTATTGTTTTATTGTATATTTTACGAGCTACACAGTGGCATGGTGGGTTGTGCTTCTCTCTTTGCAGCTAGAAGATCCCTGGTTCGCATCCCAGTCTTCCCTGTATAATAAAGGACCAGGACGCGGTAGAGTTCTGTCAGGACACGGTATTCAGACATTAGCCAACCTACCACAACCCGTAGGTGCAAAGCATCATGGGACGTGTAGTCCAATAGTCCTACTACTACACCTCCTCCTTTTAGCTAAAGTCAAACTCATTTTAAAGCAGACAGAAATAATGTTTCTGACAGATAACATGAACACTAAAGTGCTGCATCTCATTTCAACATTTCAGAATATCGTAACATTTCTGTTTCTTTCTTTCTTTCTGTAAACATAAACACAAACTGTTTTAAACTATGCAATAAACAGCATCTTAAACATTTGTTTTGTCATTTAAATGAACATGTGTCCCGTAGTTCACCAACCTAATCTATCGGGTGGTTTCACAACTCGACCAGACCTTGTAACAGAACCTGTAGGTCTAAGGTGAATCCTGTTTCTCCTTAGAAAACCTCTCTCAGTCTCTACCACATAAGATCTGGGGGTACTGGCCGGTCTAACTACTGCTCCTGTAGTTCCTTCTGTAGTAATCCAAACCTTCTCTCCTGGTGTTAGTTTTGGAAGTGGTCTGGTGCGGTGTCTCCGGTCGTAGTATTTTGCCTGCTCTCGCCTCCCCTCCTCATCCTTCTTTCGAAAAGCTTGCAAGTCCGGCCACTTAGGCTCCAACTTGGCTGAAGATTGGGGAAGAGAGGTGCGCAGGTTTCTCCCCATTAGTAGCTGAGCTGGCGAGAACCCGTGTTCCAAAGGGGTGGCTCTGTACACCAGCAGTGCCCTATTGAAGTCACTGTCCTTTTTCCACAAGTCCTTGATTGTGCGAACAGCACGTTCAGCCTCTCCGTTAGCCTGGGGGTACCTGGGGCTGCTCGTGATGTGCCTGAACTGGTACTCTTTTGCAAACTCTTTGAACTGTTCTGATGAAAACTGCGGGCCGTTATCTGATACCACAGTCTCTGCAGTTCCATGTCTAGCAAAGACCTCTTTGACAGCTCTGATAGTGACTTCTGCTGACGTGTATTTGAGTTGTGCTACTTCCACATATCTTGAGAAAAAGTCAATGACCAAAAGGTACTGTTTCTTTGACCACTCAAACAGATCCATGCCCACCTTCTGCCATGGGCAGTCTGGAAGTGGAGTGGGCAACAGTGGTTCACGGTTCTGTAATCTGTATTTTTGGCATGTTTCACATTTGTCCACTATTTGGCCTATCTGTGCTGAGATGCCGGGCCACCAAACTGACTCCTTAGCTCTAGCCCTGCATTTTGAGATCCCTTGATGGCCATCATGCAGACACTGCAGCACGTTTCCTCTCAGAGGTGGTGGTATCACCAGTCTTTCTCCTTTCATGAGAAGGCCATGAGCAACATGGAAATCCATCCTGTGCTGCCAATACAATTTGATATCTGCATCTAGCTTGCACTTCTCTGACCAACCTGCCAAACAACAGTCTTTCACTTTTTTACACAGTTCATCTTTTTCCTGTGCTGACTTTATCTCCTCCAGCCTCTTCTCAGTGGCTGGGAGACAGGATACAACAGAGTCCACAAAAACCTCTACCTCTTTCTCCAGCTGAAGTTCATCTGCAGAGGGCGGGCCCCTCACTGGAGCGCGTGACAGGGCGTCGGCAGTGACGAGGTTTTTCCCTGGAACATGGATGATTTCAAATGAGAAACGCAGTAGCCTAAGCCGAAACCTTAGGATACGTGGAGGAAGATCGTCCAAGCCTCTTGTGCTCAGAAGAGGGACCAGGGGTTTGTGGTCTGTGATCAGCGTGAACTGTAGTCCCATTAAATATGAAGAAAGTCTTTCACATGCCCATGTGACTGCTAGCGCTTCCTTTTCTATTTGCGCATAGCGCCTCGTTACTGGTCGCCATGTACCATCCGACTGCTTCTGTGTGAGTACAGCTCCAACACCGTATGGCGATGCATCTGCAGCAACTCTTGTGTCTGCTGTGTTGGAATACTGCGCAAGCTCTTCAGGAGAGCTTAGTATCTCTTTCAGTTTCTGAAACGCTGTTTCCTGTGGCTCTGCCCATATCCACTCATTTCTCTCTTTCTGCAGCTCTTTAAGCGGCGTGGTTATTGTGGCCAACTGTGGCATGAACTTAGCGAGGTAGTTAGCCATGCCCAGGAGACGTCGAACATCTTCCACACACTTTGGCTGTGGCAGCTGCTGGATTGCTTTTACCTTGCTAGGGTCAGCCTCAATGCCTTTGGCTGAAACTTTGTGTCCACCGAACATGATTTCTTTCTTGGCAAACTCACACTTCTCGTTGAGAGTGAGGCCCTCCTTTTGGAACTTTTGGAGCACACGATGCAGTCTCTGATCATGCTCCTGTCTGTCTCTGCCATACACAAGCACATCATCCGCATGACAGACTACGCCATCGAAGTCCTCCAGCATCTGCGACATTCTTCTCTGGAAATGTTCCGGTGCCGATGCTATGCCAAAGGGAAGGCGGTTGAACTGATACCTCCCAAAAGGCGTGATAAATGTTGTGAGGGACCGTGACTCAGGTGTGAGGGGTATTTGCCAAAAGCCAGAACGGGCATCCAGTTTTGTGAACACTTTAGCATCTTTCATGTGTTTGATCCACTGCTGGGAGAATATGGCGTTCCCTTTTCACTGCTGTGTTCAGAGGTGTCAGATCTACACATATTCTGGGTGGCTTTTTAGCTGGTCTGGGGATGACAACAATGCCTGAACACCACTCTGTAGGCTCAGTGACTTTGGAAATGACTCCCATCTCTTCCATCCTGTTTAGCTCTTCTCTCACAGCATCTCTGAGGGGGAGGGGAACACGTCGTGGGGCAGAGAGGGCTACAGGTATGGCTCCCTGTTCTAGTTCTATATGGTAAGGTTCTTTCAGCATTCCTAAACCCTGAAACACATCTCTGTACGCTGCTCGAAAATCTGTCTCACTTTCTTTGACTGTGTCCACTCTGTACACTAACCCCAATGCCTCACAGGCTGGTCTGCTTAACAGTGGTTGCACAAGGCCTGACACTAAATAGACATCTTGCGACGTACTTCGACCTTTCGCTTCTAACTGTGCCCCAAAGCAGCCCTTAACTTTGAGTGGGTGGTTGCCCGGCCCTAAAAGTTTCTTTGTGGGTTTCTGCAGCCTACCGTCTCTTTCGGGTCTGTACAGTTTATCTGGAATAGACGTAACATCTGCACCTGTGTCAAGTTTAAACTCTACTTTTGTCCCATTCAGTGTAACCTTTTCAGTCCAGGGTTGAGACCTCTCTGTGCCTATTTCTCCCAGGAAGACACATTCCTCACTGTCTGTGTCATCTTGATTTTCAGTGACTTCCTTTAATCCTGCAGCTTCACTACTGCGACAGACTACAGCAAAATGTCCTTTTTTCTGACATTTTCTACACTGTACCTCTCTAGCTGGGCAGTCCTTCCATGAATGTTTGTTCTTACGACCACAGCCGCACTCTTTTTCAAACTGCTTAACTGGCTTTTGTCCCTTCTTTGACTGTTGCCATGTTTGTGTCTTTCCTTTTTTCATGTTTGTCCTTACAATGTCCATGTTCAGTGTCTTGTCTTCTGCAGAGCTGCTGTGTAGTATTGTTTGTTGCTTCTTTACAGTTTCACTCTGTCTGACTTTTTGTATGGCTTTAGGAAGTGTTAACTCAGAGTCCATTTGTAGCTGTTCTGACAGTCTTTTGTCCTTTATTCCAACTACAATTCTGTCCCTTATGAGTTCCTCTTTCAGCACTCCAAATCCACAGTTTTCTGCAAGTTTGTGTACAGCTGTGATGAATATTTCTGCACTCTCACCGTCCTGTTGACGTCTGGAATTAAACTGTGCTCTCTCAAAGATCACGTTGTGTTTTCCCACATAGTGCTTGTCAAACGCTGCTTTGACGGCTTCATATTTCTTTTTGTCTTCAGCAGTTAATGGCAAAACTGCTAAAACGTCATCAGCAGCATCTCCCATTGCATACAACAGTGAATTCACCTGATATTCCTCTGTTTTGCTGTCCAAATCTGTTGCAATGCGAAACCTTTCAAATCTTCTGATCCACTTTGGCCATTCTGACGGACATGAAAAGTCAAATGGCTCTGGGGCAAGTAACTGCACAGTGGTCGCCATCTCCGTTGCTGAATCCCTCGTCTCTTCACGGTCAGATTCCGAACTTAATGCGCCGTCTCTCTGTACTTCTCCCTCCGCCGCCGACATACGCCGAGTGGGGCCGTATCGTAGCTACGCTCGTACAGCTAGCAGCTAGCAGCTAGCGCCAAAAACGATCTGCCGACGTCTTTTTGTCGGTCATTTCCGATCGAAAACCACACGAAAACTTCTTCCGGAATTTAACTGCACTATACTGCATCTGAAAATATCGCGGAGACTTACAGTTCGCCGCTTCTGACACCATGTATAATAAAGGACCAGGACGCGGTAGAGTTCTGTCAGGACACTGTATTCAGACATTAGCCAACCTACCACAACCCGTAGGTGCAAAGCATCATGGGACGTGTAGTCCAATAGTCCTACTACTACATTCCCGGGGTCTTTCTGCATGGAGTTTGCAAGTTCTACCTGTGCATGCGTGGGTTTCCTCCAGGTACTCCAGTTTCCTCCCACAGTCCAAAAATATACTGAGGTTAATTGATTATTCAAAATTTTCCCGTAGGTGTGAGTGCAAGTGTGATTGTTTGTCCTGTTTTAAGTTACTGAAGTGTTTTTAAGTTATTTTCTTGTTTTGTGCTGTGAAGCACTTTGGTCACCCTTTGGGCTGGTAAAGGGCTACAGAAATAAACTTTGATTGATTTTTAATTTTCTGGTGATGCTCTCTCCACATTTGCACTATCCCCCTTTAATGCGGTAATACTGCAATTTACATATTTATCTTCTAATTTTTATATATTTATTCTAAGTATATTAAAAACAGCACACATACACAACTGTTTAAGTGGTGAATCCCGAGCACAGATATATGACCGATTCAGCCTGAAATACATAATGGCGCTAGTTAATAACAATAACACATTTTATTTATAGGCGCCTTTCAGAACACTCAAGGTCACCGTACAGAGGAAACAAAGTAAAAACACATTGAAATATACAGTATAAAATGTAAAAATTTTCATGTGGATCATTCTGGCAGCAAAAAATTATTTTGTCAACCCAATTCCGCAATTCCCACCGCCCACTATAGATTTACATCATGTGAATCGGTATGTAGGCCTACACATGCATAACACATGCCTGTGTTCAGCGCAAGGCCAGGTAATGAACAGTCTTGGTGGAATACTGTGCTCTCTGAATGCTTTTCTTGTTAATTGAAGTGACAAGCCGTGAGTGTGTGTGAAGACGTGTGTGCCAGGAAGTGAAATTAACTTTTTAGGCCATTGACAGATATGTCCAAATATCATTCAGTCAATAGTAAATGATCATTTTGTGCCTTAAATCTACTAACCACTTCATGTTAAGCCAGTATCTGGCTGCTGTTAATTTCCCACCATGGTGTGCCAGCTTTTGTGTAAATGGGTTGGAGCATTAAATAATTAATTTTGGAATAAATGTTGTCAATTACAATGTGGAAACATGTTCTAAAAGCTGAAACAATGCAACTTTTTAGCAACTGTCACTGTCTTTCGCAATTTCATCCCAACAAATACGCTCAAAACATCGCAACTTACATTGCATTTTTTTAAAAAGCTGCCAGAATTCAGGCATTTTTGGCCGCAACAATCTCGAAAAACACCCGTGAAATCCTGGAGGGACTGCATCTCCTTCCGTTCATCTCCACATCCCTGATGTTTCAAACCTCTATGTTCCTCTTCCACCTGCCTTTGTTTCTCCTGCAGCCACCACCAGCAGGTTACTATAGTAACTGTGTTCAGCATTACCTGGCAATAATAGCTGCTGTTTAATGTGAGGTGTCAAGTATTATCAGATAGAAATTTTCCACTGTCTGTCGCTACACCTTAAACCAGGAGCCACCTCGTCTCCTCCTAATGACGAGAGGTGAGCGGTGTTACAGCCACAGGTTGAGGTTACAAGTCCGGCTGAGCTGAGGTTTTACGACAGAAATCATTATTGTGCTACTGTGGCAGCGTGTCTGCAATACGCTGCCACAGTAGCACAATAATGATTTTATTACATTTTATGAAACAACAGTCAGGTCCAGAAATATTTGCACAGTGACACAATTTTCAGCATTTTAGCTCCATACACCACCACAATGAAACTATCAAGATGTGCTTTAAGTGCAGATTTTTGGCTTTAATTTAAGGGTGAACCGTTTAGGAGTAACAACACATTTAAATGTGCCCTCCACCTTTTTAAGGGACCACAGGTAATTAGACAAGTGGCTGCTCAGCTGTTCCATGTACTGGTGTGTGTTACTTTTAGTTTTATTTAGTTTAGTGTTCTATTTTGTATTATGTTCTGTTAATTTTAGATATTCTCTCTTGTTTTATTTTACTTTTTGCTGCCTGGTTCTTTGGTGTGATGTCATCTCTCTAATTCTTAAATTCTCTATTTTTTTTAAAATTTCTAACTTTAACCCTCAGTCTGATTCTTTACTTTTTAAACTGCCAAGTTCTGTTGTTTGATATGAGTGATAATCTAGCTAATTATTCATTTAATTTATTGTCATTTTTACTATTTATTTTAGTTGACTGCTCTGACTTGTCTCCTATATCCTATATTGCGTGATTATGTGTGTTGCATGTTTTAACTGTCAACGCACTTTGTGAATGCTGTTCTTAAGGGTGCTATATAAATAAAATTATTATTATTATTATTATTATTATTATTATTATTATTATTATTATTATTATTATTATTATTATTATTATTATTATTATTACTATTATTCCCTCATTATTTCATTTACAAGGAGCAGATAAAAGGTGACAATTTGATTTCTGATTATGTTAGTTTGTCCAATTACCAGCTGCATATACCAGCTAATACCAACTGGTTTATACAGTCAGATCCATAAACGTCTGGACAGTGACAAAATTTTCAGTATTTCTGCTCTGTACACCACCACAGTGGATCTGAAATAAAACAATCAAGATGTGCATTAAGTGCAGAATTTCAGCTTTAATTTGAGGATAGTTACATCCAAATTGGGTGAACGGTGGAGGAATTACAACATATTTTAGATGCGCCCTCCACCTTTTTAAGGGACCAAAAGTAATTTTGACAATTGGCTGCACAGCTATTCCATGTACAGGTGTGTGTTATTCAATCATTGTTTCATTTAAAAGGAGCAGATAAAAGGTGCTTGTCCAATTACCAGCTATATATACCATAATCTCTCATAATAACACTATAAGCACATCTCGATTGTTTCATTTCAAATCCACTATTGTGGTGTACAGAGCAAAAATGCTGAAACTTGTGTCACTGTCCAAATATTTATGGAGCTGACTCTATAAACCAGCTGGTTAATCTTGTTTTTGACTCACTGTATGGCTGAATGAAATGTCAGGTGGCATGAAAAGGTTTTCATTTCACTCATTATTGGACATCATTAATGCTACCGCCGGGTTGCCTAGCGACTGTGCTTGTCGGGCAAAAAATAAATAAATAAATGTATTAATCACATAAAGCAATGTAACTATGAAAGCAAAAATGTTGATTTAAGATGACTTTTTATAAAAACATAATGGCTTGATGAAATAAAACTCAGCTCTAGTGTGTTAGAATCTCATTTTTTTGTTTTAGATCAGATAAATATGGGAGATTTTTTTTCTCTTATTGTACACTTTTTGCCCATTTAGTGATAAAATTTAAAGCCAAGATGTAACCTATAAACTAGAACAAGCTCTAATTACTTATGCAGAATATCTCAGGTGACAGATTTAATGTCAGTGGCACCATGCTGGGACCGCTGGGCTTCTATTACTGCTTGGTCTGTTCCAGCTCTGCAGGGTGTGGCTGCTACTGCTGCTGCTGCTGTCATCAGGTGGCTAAAGTCCTCGCTGTTTCTATAAATTATTTAAGGCCTCCCTCTAACTGCTGTAGATGCTGCTGCAAAAAAATGCTGCTTTTTTTTTATTACCCACAATGGCCCTTAATTAATATGAATACTGTAAATCACCCTCCAGCTGCAAAACCAGGCCAGAACTAACTAATCAGCAAAAGATTAAAGAGCGAAAATGTCAGGCGGTGTGAGATTACTGTTCTCACACGATTTCACAAGGAAATCCCCAGTGTCTGAGAGAAATATAGCATCGCACTGTACCTCAATTACACCTGCTGTTATTGTCATTACTGCTACTGTAATATTTTTGCAGCTGGGGTGCAAGACAATGCTATGATACTATATTACATGTTAAAAATATTTTTTTTGACATTGAATCATGTGTATTCTGGCACTTAAATGTTTAAGATAAGGATAAATCAATAGATCTGACAGATTACAAATGCTTCAATCAACATTATACAATGATGAAAACACATTCATTCTGCATTTTTGTTGTGAAAAATCCTAAAATTATACAAGATACGTCTTATTTACCTAACAAACATGATTAAAATTATACAAATTGTGAATAATTGAATGTAATTTTAGAAATATATTAACAATATCAAACTTGAATTTACCAGTTCTATCTATTAAATAAAAAAAATGTAAATATTTGTGAAACTACAATGAATTTGTCAATGTATTTTAGCATTATTTAATGTCAAAAATTTGAATTTCCTTCATCAAATAATGAAAAGAAAAATTTAACAAATAATTGTAAATCTTTAAAGAAAAAATATATTCATTGTTATTCACAAATACCTATTTCTTAATTTAATTTTAGGCTAGATGTTTAAATTCACAGTATTAAATTTGAATTTACCAGAGTCATCTGTTAAATAAAAAGTAAATATTTGTAAATTCATAAATTTGTGAATGTAGTTTAGCAATCTTTCAATGTCAAAAAATGTTTTTTAAATATATGAAAAAATTTAAACTATTACAATTTTCTTTAAAAAAATCTATATTTAATTTATTTATTCACAATTAAGTTTTTTTTAATCAAATTTTAAGTTAGATGTTTAAATTCACAGCATTGAACTTGAATTTACCAATTAAATACAAGGAAAGGAAAGTAAATATTTGTGAATTTACAGCAAATTTATGAATGTAGTTTAGCAATCTTTTAGTGTCAAAAATTTGTGTTTGTCTTATAAATTCTTCAAAAAAATAGTTTCATTGTTATTCACAGTTCCACAATTGACAGGGCTTTACTTTTTTTTAAAATTCATATTTTAAATCAGTCAACTTTTAGAATTTAAGCAATAAATACAAAGTAAAATAAAACAAGAAAATTCCTTTTTGTAAGTGTAGAAAGCAATAATATGCTGTGTTCGACTGACAGACAGAAACTCAGGATCAATGAAAATTACAAAATAATAAAAAAGAATCAATGAAAAAACATATATACGGTTTAATGAACAAGTGGAACGTCAGTTTCATATTACTGTTACCATAGCAACAAGCAACTTGACATTCAAGCCTGTAAATTGAAATAGCAAATACGGTTTTCACTTTATTTTTTGTCTACTTGCTCGTGACCTATGGAGCCCTTGTTTCTTTTCAGTTAAATATGCTGTAGGAGCAAAAGAATAACAGCAAAATAAAACAGAGATATCTGTTCGCATCTCTATGTCAAAGCCTCAATGCTCTAAAATGATCTGCTTCAACTCCTGAATCCTCGTATCAGGTAAGACCAGGTCCTGTCAGCTAATATGCAGAGATGACGTGGCAATATTTCATGAGCTGCATCGCCATGGCAACATTACCTCCAGTTTCAGAGAAAAGACACCCCGTTGTGATGTCTGTTCACTGGGCCCACATCCCATAATGG
The DNA here is from genome assembly GCF_022539595.1 of Amphiprion ocellaris. NCBI lineage: Eukaryota > Metazoa > Chordata > Actinopteri > Pomacentridae > Amphiprion > Amphiprion ocellaris. Next base: position 9,096,765 of record NC_072773.1, on the reverse strand, counting down.
TCCAGTATATCAATCATATGGGCTGTTTTAAATAACAGCAGCTATTTTGGAGTTTTCTGGCTGATTTGTGGCTTCCAGCAGCAGGCATACAGAGTGGAAGCCTGGAGTATTCCTGAACACCTAAAGTTAAATTTCCTAATATTATATCTAGTGGTGGGATGCGATTAAAATATTTAATCTAATTAATTACAGGCTTTGTAATTGATTAATCGCAATTAATTGCAGTTTTGTCAAATAGCAATATTTGACACAATAAGTGAAGTTTTTCAATTCAAATAAAATTGTGGTTGACAGTTGAATCAATGAATAGACATATACGTGTTTATAATTTAAAATTTATTTTAAAAAAGGAAAATGGGACATATAGAAAAAAGTGATTTTGATGACTTAAAGCCTGAATTTAGTTGTTTTTTCCACTGTATGGCACATAAAATCAGCATAAGTAGTTCAAGGAGCTTCAGAAAGTTGAAAATCCAGAGATTCATTCTGTTTTCATCTTTTCTGGGTCTGATAAATGGTGTAATTTTGATCTTTCTTTTTATAGGAATATCAATTTTTATTTATGTATTGTTTTTATCAACAAAACGTTTATAATTTATTAAAAGAGATATTTTTGTTGTTTAGGTTATTCCTCCTCCAAGGAGGCAGAGCTTCGACGGAGTAAAAACTTAAACCACAAAAATGTTTCATTTCTATTTATCTGCATTTTTCATCTGTCTGCTACATTCACAGATTACTGCAAATCTAAGTGCAATTATAGCGATTTTATTCAACATTTTAAGACTTTTGTAAACTCAAGCACTGTCTAGAAAAGTGGTCTATTATGGGATGGCTACACCGATAGCCGTTAGCATGACTCGTAGCTAACGTTAGCTCTGGTGCTAACAGCAACATGTTTTGCATTGAGGTGATGCCATTGGCTTGAAGTGACGCAGTGATCAGAAAACTCTTTGTTGGACAATTTGCACACAACCAGGCTTTTATCCAAGCTGCCATCAGGAAGATTTTTAAAAGGAAACTTTCTGCCCCACAAGATCAATCTGGTCTTCCTTCACTGTTCACCAGTGCCTGACTTCACTCAGTGCTTCCTGTGCTTCTTCTTCATGGCTACAAACAGACTTTAGGTTCATTACTGCCACCTAATGGGCTGGAGTGTTCATCAGAGTTATACCGGTGTGCCAGAAATGAGGGAATTGAGGCAGGTGCAATTAATTGCATTATTATTTTTAACGTATTGTTTTTGCTGTAATTAATTAATCAAAATTAACGCGTTAAAGTCCCAGCCCTAATTATATCATATTAAAACTCAAAAACTGACATGTTTATAGCCATTAGAAGTGCTATTCTCGATCTCCCTTCCCAAAACGTTGAATTGCACTTCTTTGAATTCTAAGTCTGCCAAAGCCTGTTTCATAACATGCTTATATTTTCACACATCAGAAAATTATCGCTGCAAACTGATGATTGGTTTCTCACACCTACCTAGCACCTCCATGTAACAGCCCCTCATAGCTTTTACATTATCTACATTTTAGATATAATTTAATTTCATCAGTTCCCCTGTTTGCAGCATTTAAAAAGACATTTTGATTATTTTCAATCCTCAAAAGCTCAATATGATCACCTATTTTCGATAATTTGGCAAAGAATCCCAAGCTGCAGTCAATTTTAATGTCACGATTGTTTCCCATGACTCTTGTGGTCACCTGGGTTCTCCCAGGTGCCTATTGATCAAGCAGTGAAGTAAAACTGAGGAAAATGTTATTTTTACCTCGTTGAAGTGAGCGTCCTGGGTGGCCGTGAGTCCGAAGCCGCTCTGCTGGGTCTCGAACGTGAGGAGGCGGGACAGCAGACGCTCGGTGATCTGCAGGTCGTTGCCATAGAGACGGGCAGTGGACTCGGTCACGTCGCGGAGCTGGTGGGCAAGTTTCTTCTCCAGGATGGTGTTAAGCTCCGTCTCATTACGCTCCAGGGAATCAAGCTGCACAAAAATAGATAGACATGAAAAACGTGAAAAAATTAACACCTGAATCCCAAAATTTGACGGCAGATTTGAAAGGCCTGTTGTCGTAAAATAAAAACACCAAAATGACAGTTTTAATCAGAACTAGAAACTTTAAAAACAAAAAGAATAATTGGAGTTTCAATTTTCCATCGCTTCGTGAGCTAAATATGTGTGACCTGCAGTTCTTAAAATTCAATATTTCATCAAAATCACTTTATTCGCCGGGCCCCACCACAGTGTCCATTTTGCCCTCTGGACTCGCATCGGGGCCCGGCTCCGATTTCCTCTGGCTGGCTCCCGGTGGCGGCCTGCTTTGTGCTGGGCTGGTTGCCATTCCTTCGGTGGGCCGCTCGGCCCCTGTGTCTGGCTTGCTGGCTGCGGGGGCCGTCAGCCCCCTTGGGGGTGGGGGTGTGGGTGGGGGTGGGCGGACAGGGTGGGTCCTCGTGGCCTGGGCCGCCTGGGTCGGTCTTGGCGCGCTGGGGGCGTCGGTAGCTGCTCCCTCTCGTTCTCTGGGTCCGCGTGGTTCACGGTGGCCCCGGTGGCTCTCTGGGGGCGCCGCCCTGTGGCTCCTACGGCCCAGGGGGAGGGGTGCCCTGTTGGCTTGGCCCTGCCTTGCCGTGATCGCTGTTCTGGGCTTCGGGGTCCTTCACACTTGCATGTTTGATCAGGTCTTGCCAGCTCCTTTCGAGTCCCATTGACATCGAATGATGGGACCTGCCAGAATGTGCTGAGACACGCTCCAGAGTCTCTATACTAAACTCATTCTCTTTTTCACTGCAATCCTCTTCCGGCCTATTCTATTCTATACTGTCAAGACATCCACAATTATGGTGTTCAATATCGTTTGTTTAATTATTTATTTATTGAATCTCTTTTTTTGTTGTTGTTTTGTTTTTTTTCTGTTTTATTGATGGGCAGTTAGTAGTCGGGAATAACACACCACCTCACACTTTAATCGTAATAGCACCGTCTGTTAGTTTCTATCCCTGTTTGTCCTGTTCGTCCTGTCCAGTCTTTGTTTTCCCTGCACATCACTGAGGTGTAGCACTGCCCTCCCTGGCTCATAATAGGGAATTCTAATAAAGAATGTCTGCTTAGCTTTCAGGGAGGGCTGGTGACGGTCACACACATGTACTAAATATTAAAATATTTGGCTGCAAGACTAAAATATGCATCAATCTTATATAATGTTGACACCCCTTTTGTGGAGTTAAACAATGAGAATAAATGCAGACAAAAAAAAGAAAAAAGAAAAAAAATCACTTTATTCTACATATCTGGCAAAAAGAACGAACTTACTCTAATCAGATTCTGTAAAAAACTAAAAATACTCTGCTTCTTGTCGTAACTGTGAAGCCTTTAGTGACTCAGCTGTGATTAACAGTTATGTGACAAAAATTTTGAGAATTCTCAACTGAACTTCACTGAACTGCAAGCAGCATTTACACAGAAGAGAGAGAAGACAAGTATGGAAACAAATGTGAAAATGTGAGTAATATAGTAAAAATATCTATACTATGTAAAGCCCCCATTTTTGTGTGTGGCTACTTGCACACCATTTACCCAGTTTATGGCTTTAGTATATACATTCTGTACATTATTATGCCTTTATAATTTTTAGACTTCTATATCCCCTGTGTGCTCCGCTCTTATATCTTATTAATGTATATTCTGTATACTTAATTTGCTGCTGGTTTCTTGAATTTTCCTGCAGATTAACAAAGTGCCTACCTACCTACCTTTTACAGTACCGGTAACATCAGGGAGCTCTGGGGAATATCAATAGAATATCATTTGAACAGTAGTGTATATTATTATAATATACACTACTATTATTATAATATACACTACTGTTCAAAAGTTTGGGGTCAATTAGAAATTTCCTTGTTCTTGAAAGAAAAACCATTTTTTTCAATGAAGATAACAAAAAATTAATCAGAAATATAGTCTAAACATTGTTATTGTGGTAAATAAAAAAATAAAAATAAAAATAATAATAATTCAGATCTACCATCGGTTGGTCACATGATCTACGTAGACGTCCCTCACTCACTGCCCTGACGTGCCCAGACGCCCTGTAGCTCAGCGCTAGCACTGCTAGTCTAGAAACCGGAGACCCAAGGGATGACTTCAACAACTGATGGTTTTGCAGCGGGATTCGTTTGTATACGGTGTATTTTTGGAAGATGACTGACGAAGTGAAGTGAGCATCCTGTGTGTGTGTCTGACTCTGCACACACCTGTCATCAGTTATAGCCGCTAGTTAACCGTACAGCGTCCTGAGAGAATAAAGTATGCCAGGCTTCTTGTTGTTTCTATAGGTTTCTTTTGTCATGGGCAAAGTGCATCAGAGAGATGTATTATTTTACTGTCAGTGAGTTGCAGTGTGTTTCCTGTGTTTCTAGAGGCAATGAGGCATAGGTTATTTTATTTCACTAAAACTATGTACATGTATTTTCACATAATTTTGGACTATTGCGAGTATAAATACAATAACAATAATAATTATAAGAATTTGAATTGTGATTTTCTCAACTTCTCATTTAAAGATATCCATACTTGTTTATAACATTTGTTTATATAGACAAATTAAATATAATATGCATAAATATAAAATATATAACTTTTATAACCTTGCTTTCTTTTGCAAAGTGTTTAGTCAAACTGTATAAAAGCACTAACACATTCAAATACACGATTTCTGTATCATTTAGGTTTTTTTCTACTTTATTATTTGTAGTACAAATAATAAAGGGCAGGTTATGAATCAGCACCATGAAGCAAATCCGTGGCTATACAGTATATGTCTTGAAAAGGTCTGAAATTTAAAAGCAAGGACTCCAGGAAGAGTAGCCACAGTTAAACAGTCCAGTGTCTAAAGGTGATCTAAATTCAACTTCAAAATAATGATAACAAATTGTCAGTGTCACTCAAGGGTCCAACAGTGGCCACATCAGGTTTTGAACCACTGACCTTCTGATCAGTAGTCCAGAGACTTAACCATTGCACCATTGCTTCCATATTACATTCTTTATGAATATAGGTTGCTACAATTCAGCCAGCTATATTGTAAGGTATGTTTCTGTATGGTGTTTCAAATTCGTGCTCCATGTGCCCCCTTTTAACTTTGCAGGCATGGCAACAGCAAATTTTGATTTCAGCTGAAAATGTTCGGCATACAATCTTCAGGGGGGGTCCAGGGGGGTGCAGCCCCCCTGAAGCCCAGAGGTTTTCAGTAAAATAGAGGTGATTTAGAATGAAAAACATGCATAGAATTACAGAAGTCTAGATTGTAATGAATAAGTTAATTTAATGAAAAGTTAACTTGCTTTTTCTTCAATGTTGTCACTGCATTTAGTCCTACAATTTTTACAGTTCTATAGGTCTTTTAACACTATGTACACTGGAGTTCTACACTGGTCACAAAGTCACTTCTAATGTCACAGTTTCATTTATGGAGTCAGCTGTGTCAGTTTTTTTTACATTTCCAGAACACTCTTTAAACACTATCAGGAATTCATTTTGCCCTGAGTCATGAGTCAAATACCCAATGTTTTGTTAAATGACTCAAATATTTTACTTATAGTGAGTACTTCTGACTCATGGCTTGAGAAATCAAAATGATTATTTTAAATCAAACTGACCCACTCTGATAATATTTGACTCAAGGTTTCAAATTGTCACGAGTCAATTTCACTCAAGGTTATGGAGAGCAAAATGAACCACTGCACTATACTTTTTCTTCAATGTTGTCTCACTGCATTTAGTCCTACTATTTTTTACAGTTCTATAGGTCTTTTAACACTATTTACACTGGAGTTCTACACTGATCACAAAGTCACTTCCAATGTCACAGTTTCCTCTATTGAGTCAGCTGTGTCAGACTTGTACATTTCCAGAGTTTCCATAGTTAATCAAGTCTTTGCAATATACACAAAAAGCTTTGCCGGCCACGTCTGGCTTCTTCAGAAATTGTCCGAGTGTTTCTGTCACCTCGTCATACTTTGAACCATTTTTCACCTTTACCGTCACTTTTCTCTCAAGCCAATTCCATCGGAACTTGTTTTTGACACTTTTATCTATTTCTAGCACCGATGACTCTTGATCTTTCGATAAAAACCTCATGATTCCACCGAAAACGATCCCAATAGCTCAAAATTCCAACACGAACATGCCGCCATGAATTGTAACAAAAGAATGCATCGAGCAATTTGATTGGTCCAATCGTTGGCAGCTAACCAATTTCGACCAATCGCAAGGCCTTTTACAATGCAGCAGGAGCTAGACTGGTTCTCTTTGTCTGTTACGCTGCGGGAGAAATGCCGAACGCTTCTCAAAAACCGGGAGCAAGAGTAACAAAAACATACCTCACCCCCCCTAAAATTTTCTCAACGGATTTGGACGATTCACAGAAATGATCAATTTGAAAATTAAAACAGCGGATTTTCGCGGAACGGCGGAAAATTGCCATGCCTGACTTTGAGCACCTGCCTCTGCACGGCCCTGGTACAGAGGCCCATTTCCAGCAACCATCACTCCTGTGTTCTAATGGTACATTGTACATCGCACACTAATCATGTTGAAAGGCTAATTGATGATTAGAAAAGCCTTGTGCAATTATGCTACCATATGAATAAAAGTGTGAGTTTTCATGGAAAACATGAAATTGCCTGAGTGACCCCAAACTTTTGAATGGTAGCGTAAATCTAATAATAATAATAATAATAATAATATTAATAATAATAATAATAATAATAATAATAATAATAATAATAATAATAATAATAATAATAATAATAATAATAATTATATGTGTTTTACTGCTCAGAGTTCTCTTTACTTCTTGCCATGATTGTGCCCTTTCCACAGTGGTGCAGAACTTTATATTGGGGTTAAAAATGAGTCCATAGTGAGTTCAAATGTGACAGGAGGAGTTCAGAGGGTTAATCAATCAGATGTGTTAACGTGATTTCTGACAGTTTTAAATTGCACAGCAGCAGTTACCTCTAGTACAGTCAGAAATATATACATGTATGAGTCAAAACTCTGCTTGACAACCTTGGAAAGTTTTCAAACTGGAGCATTACTGCAAGAATCTTGTATCTTGTAATCTTGCCACTTTCATTCCACCTCCATTTCAGTTATTGGCAGCTTCATTCAGTTCTATTGCTTTCAAAAATAATATTTCGCTTAATTTGTCCAAGATTCTTGCTAATTTGATGCTTTCCAATTCAAATACAAGCCTTGGGACTCATGAAGAACAGTGCTGAATGATTATAACGTCAATATTAGTTTACTCACAGCAGCATTGAGCTCCACAAATGGAGGTGAGGTACAGTTGTAAAGATCCGGTTCCAGCCATCCTCTCTCCACATCACAGTGTCTGATGGCTGCACCTGTGAGGAGGATAAACTTCTATTCATGTCTTTTCACAAGGATGTGGAATATATGAATTATATTATACTCACATGCATCCGTAAGAATGTGATTGAATGTTAGTGTGTACAAACCAACAGAGCCTTTGGGGCAGGGCACGGCAGCCGGCAGGTTAAACTTGGTCCGAGGCCACCAGATCCCCTGAGTGATGGTCTTTGGACACCCATCGTAAATAACTGCAGAGAGATCATTATTGTAATCATCCTTATCGGCTTGCTGAACTTTCCCATTAAAAAAAGAACAAACTTCACTAACAATGTTAAAAAAAGGAAAGTTTTTCATAATGCAGAAAAGAAAATGAAAAACAGAATAAAACAGCAGCTACAAATTAAGAGTAGCAGTTACAAGAAGGAAAAATGGGACATAACAAAAGCTGCACAGAGGAGAAAAAAGGCCGCGAGAAGATATTAAATAGAAGATGAATATAATTAACAGTTTCTTTGTGTTTTCAGACTTTGTCACAAATTTCGACAAGAATGACAATTTATAAAGACAGAAAAGTGGAGAAACAAAAATCCTGTGATTACATGGTGAGCAGTAAATAGAGTAGAAGCTCAGAAGTGTCTCTCTTTTCATTCATGTCTCCGTGGGCAATTTATTCTGTTTGAATACTGGTTTTAAACCCATCTTTTCTTTAGTGCACTGCTGGCATCGGGACAATTCTACTAAAGATCCAGAAAATGTGATAAATCATGCCGGAAGACGTTACACAAAGTGTCAATACTGAATCCAACAAATCAACAAATTACTATATTGTTCAAAAACAGATTTTGTTTTTTATCAGTTTGCTTCTTTTGTCAATGAAGCTACAAAGGAGCTGCAAGATAGTGACACATGCTTTACCCATCAGGATGAAGTGGCTGTTAGAACGAGTCATTTCCCACGAATGATTCAGCTCCTTAGTCAATAATAAATGTGTTTTAATATGTGATTGCTGCACCTCCTGCGAGGCGAGTCGCTGTTATTCTGGAACTGTTTTTAAAAATTCAATCTGCCCAGGATGCAATGCTGAGCACATTCACAAATTAACGAAACAATGGTGTGAACCCCTGTAGCGTAAACCATAGTAATTTGGAGATGCAACAGTGAGACGCATCGTTTAAAACAACACAGTTCAGAATCATCTGAGTGCAGATTAGAGGACCAAGACTGTTTCTTTTCTCACCTTCACAGCCTGAATTGGTGACCTCGGCGAAGGGGCTGTCACAAGCATTGCATTGGCGACCAATCACGCCGGGCCTGCACTGACATTGGCCCGATTCTGGGTCACATGACCGTGAGAAGGAGCCAACCGGGTAGCAGTCGCACGGAAGGCAGGTGTCGGAACCTCGTGGACGGTAGTGAAACTCCTGAATGCACAAAAACACAAATAAACTCAATGTAAAATGTCACAGAGCCAAGAATACTGTTATCAAACACAAGTGTGAAACTGCTTATTAATACAAATACCAAATCAGCCAATCACATGGGAGCAACTCAATGCCTGCAGAAGTTTACTCACAGCATCAGAATAGGAAAAAAAAGGTGATTTAAGAGACTTTGAATGCAGCTGTGAGGGAAATGTTTTTTTGTTTTTTTTTGTTTAAAGAGCTGAGGTTGCTCGCTGACTGACTGGGTCCACTTGGTACATCTAATGAAACTCAAAGTGGACCATCTTCTGTTTGCAAGTATTTGTGTAACTTTGATAATTTATTTAACAGGACCATGGATGTTGGTGCCAGATGGAATGGTCTAACTATTACAGCAACGACTGAGATATTCACACACATCAGAACTCTCCTTAGGTTTTACAGAGAATGACCCGAAAAAGAGAAAATATCCAGTGAGCGAAATGCTTTGTTGATGCCAGAGGTCAGAGGAGAATGGGCAGACTGGTTCAAGATGATAGAAAGCCAACAGTAACTCAAATAACCAGTTCTTGCAACCAAAATATGCAAAAAATCATCTCTGGATGCTGAACCTTGAAGCAGATGAGCTACAGCAGCAGAAGACCACAATGGGTGCCACTCCTGACAGCTAAGAACAGGAAACTGAGGCTACAATTGGGACAGGCTGACCAAAATTGGACAAAAGAAGACTGGAAAAACATTGCCTGGTCTCATCAGTCATAATTTCAGTGGATGATGTGGTCAAAAGTTGGCATAAACAACATGAAAGCATGGATCCATCCTTCCTTGTATCAACAATTTAGGCTTCTAGTGGTATAATAATGTTTGGGATATTTTATAGGCACACTTTGGGCCCCTTAGTACTAACTGAGCATCGTCCAAAAGCCACAGTCTACCTGAGTATTGTAGCTAAACATGTCCATCCCATTATGACCACAGTGTACCCATCTTTGAATGGCTGCTTCCAGCAGGACAATGCACCATGTCACAAAGCTCAGATCATCCAAACTGGTTTCTTGAACTTGACAACTTGCAGACAGCAAGCATGGCTCTAAATGCACTGTACCATGGTACATAATGACCAGTGAGTTCACTCTGGCTCCCACTGAGAAGTTCTTTGAGGAGAACAACTACTTTGGTCTGCAGCTATCAAACATCATTATGTTTGAGCAGAGGATGATCTCCACTGAGTGGTCTCCACAGTCACCAACAGATCTAGAGCACCTTTCGGATGTGCAGCTGACAAATCTGCAGCAACTGCATGATGCTATTGTATCAACATGGACCAAAATCTCTGAGAAATGTTTCCAGCACCTTGATGAAAGTATGTCATGAAGAATTAAGACAGTTCTGAAGGTAAAAGTTGGTCCAAACTTTTACTAGCAAGGTAATAAAGTGGCCTGAGAGTGTACATGACTATATCCATTAGATTTATATGGCCATGGAAGAAGGGACATGGGTGGAGCAGAAACACGAAGAACAACCAATGTATTGGAATTAATTATTTAGTAAGCATGAGAATATACAGCACATTTGACATTGTACTGTGGCAAAACAGTACAGAAAGAAAGGACGATGCATGACATTAAAACATGAAATTCAGAGTTAAAGTATAGATGGATAAATTCATAAAAGATGGTGACTACTAGCTGCCAGTTGCTCACTGTGGAGAAAAAAACAGCTCAAGATGTGCCATATACTTGTTGCAGTTGTGTGCGTCAGCCTTGACCTGAAGGATACATACCGAGAAGGTTGTTTTATGTGTGAAATAAAAGCATTATTATGAGGGTGTGAGCACGACAAGCATAGGGAAGCTTTTATTTCCATCTAGACTGATGTAAACTACTTTACCCAAGGGCACGTCAACACGAGTAGTTAAAGAGGAAGGACGGAGGATTTTAAACTAGCTATATTCAGTGTTTACTGCCAGCTGGGATTTAGTATAGTAACTGTACAATAAAAGCTCCATATCTCACCCCCCGATGCCACAGTAAAAACACAATGGAAATCCTCCTGAAAGTGCTTTATAGCAGCGTTTCTGTGACCGCACATCTGTGTTGAAGTGGGTGTTTGTGTGTGAGTCGGGCTTAAATCTGAGGTCAGTATCAGAGATTAAGGATTAAGGTCAAAAGATCAGATTAAAGCCAGGATAAAACAGGGTTAAACATGTTGACTACACAAACATGTCAACACACATTGAAACAAGGCAGAAAAATTGATATGAAGCAGGATCATCATATCATGGCTGCTGTGGATCGTACGTCTGGATTAGTTGGTGAGACTATCGGTCTGTGTGATGATTTACTGCTTCGACTAAACCACAGTTAAAGTAATCGATGCAGGACACAAAAGTCTTTCTAATCCAATCAGTATTCATTTTAAAAATGACCATCTGAAGTGATCAGCTTTGTACCAGAAGTCTGTGTTAGGATTTATTTTTTGAAGGTACTACTAACTGAACACTGAAATTGATATTACATATGAGTGTTACAATATTGATAATAATAATCATTTAATGTGCAATGAATGCATGAGTTGTGCTTGACTTTTAAAATGGAAGAGATGGAGCTAAGCACTAACTCCAAGCTCTGATGGACACAGACAGGTCAAGCTGGAAAGTTACAGCCGTTTACAAAAAATGCTTCTTCTTCTACACATGCACACACACTAACAAAGATAGAGCTTTGATACACAGCACATTCCTATTTCCTTATAATGTAACAAGTAATTGTACTGAAACTGCTAACTCAAGGTTGTTTGAGGGAAAAAAACCATAATAATCCTCCCTAAGGGATACCTGCATCACATATTCACAATGGTCGTCACAATGTGAATAGCACTGACCACACCTCACAGAGATTATAAGCTGAGGCAACATCAACCACCACCAGAACTGAAGAAGCCTCTTGGATGAGAGGTGAAACGTCTTCAAGGAACCTTTCCAGTTGGATTGATTTAAACAACTTTGAATACATATCTGTGCACCAACTAATGGGAGAGCTAAGTCTATACCACGGTTTATCCCCACCTTTAGCCATCATATTTCAATATTTGAATTATGTGTTTGTGTTCTAAAACCAATCACATTTCACCATACTGAATAAAATGTCCTGTTCATATCAGACTTTATCCTTTTCTAGGAGGCTGTTCCAAATAGAAATGCCCTTGTACAAGATTCTTTTGAGACACTGATATTTACAAAATAAACAGCTTAATTGGAGAGAAGTAGTTTGTCTTCTGTCTTAAAAAATGAACACGCTCAACATCTGCAACTATTTAATAGAGCTTTAGACAGCTAAAACATATAACAAAAGGAGTTCGCCCCTGAGCAATATCACCTAAATGTCAAATGATCAAAGACTGCATCTCCTCTCAGTAATTGCATTGCTTCGAAGCTGAACAAAATGAAAAACTAACAGTTTAGATTTATTATATTAAAAATACCATGACCCACTGTAGGAATGCAATACAACAAAAGTCATTACAGAGATCCGAATCTTTTATTTTTCCAATACTTCATATGTCCAACTTTAATTATATTTTATTTCCTGCATGAAGGATACTGAATATCTGGAGCAATGTTGTGTCATTGTTTACAGCTGCTTTTTGCTGAAGTGGTTGTTTTGCTTTGGTTTTCTTTATAAAATACCCAGGTGACATACTTTTCTTCTTAAATCTTTGTGGTGTGCTTTGGATCATTATCATGCTGGAATATTCCTTTTCTGCAAAGCATCTGCAGACTGGAAGTCATCTTATCAGCCAGTATTTTGGTTTATTCACAGACACTCATGGTGCATCTATAAATGTCATCTGCCCAACACTTTTTGCATTCATGCAACCCCATATCATCAGACTACCACCTCCGTGCTTCAGAATTATGCATTCACTGTGGTAGTCCCAAAAACTAAATATTTTTGTCTCATCTGACTAAAGAATGTGCTTCCAGTATTCATCAAGCTTCTTTTCAGGTTTAAAATTGCAGCTTGTGTTAAAGAGGAAGTTTTTTCTTTCTTGAATGACATTTGTTGAGATTCACATCATACAATGCTCTTCATACTGTCTGAGCTGTCACAGAAACTCTGCTTTCCATTGCTAACTCTGGTGACAAAGTACTTATTGTCTGTTTCGTAGAGCTAGATTGTGCAAGTAACTCACTGTCCGTGGCATTATTTTAGGAGGATAACCACTACAGCCCTGATTAGTGATACTATGGCTAATTGCATACCTCCTGATTGCTGCTGCAACTGTTTCAACTGCTTTTTAGTTGGTTAGAGATCCTCCTGTACCATTTTTCATCTTTGTGAAGTCTGACATTTTGATTTTTAGTTTCCTCTATGAGTTCTTCTTTTCTGTGAAGCTATGATGTAAACATGCAATTAGTCACAGTACATAGGACTAAAACTGAGAGGTGTCTTCTGTTAACAGGTCATTTGATAACCGTGTCCAGGGGCGGATCTACTGGGGTGGCATAGGGTGGCAACTGCCACCCCTAGAAGATGCCTTGCCACCCCGTCTGCCACCCCAGTTCTGAACGATCTAATTCAAAAATATGTGTATGAAAGGTTGTGGCCGGCCGTAAAGAGCGACAGTCCAGGACAGACGAATAACGAGTAAAACTCCGATGTCCGAGTGCTTTTGAATGCACCATGTAGACGTAACGTACTGTACAGTCTATGCTGCTACAGATACGAGGTGACACCAACCCCCTGAGGGGGCTGCTCTTAGACCTCACTCATGTGGATGACAGCTGGACTTCAGTGTGGCCGGCAAAACGTGACAGTAAGACACTAGTTAGACTGGGTTAGACTACATGGTAATATAACTGTTCACAATGTATTTCATGCTAATAGTGTCTAAATTCACATAAAGTATTTGCTTGCGAGATGAGCCACGGTTTCCAGTGAGCCTGGGCCTTGCTAATTTTTACTTATGTAGCTAGCTAATGTTAGAGAACAGCCACAGAAGGATGGCCGGGGTTCGTCTATGGAAGTTTTTTTTTTTTTTTGATAATTACAACCTGTGGCTCTGACAACAGACTGTAAGTCAAAAGAAATCACACATTCACTAAGACTTTACATGACATTAAAGTGTAACCAAACCCCCAGTCACACCAGGTTTTCATGCACTGTTTGAAAACTACATCCTGCTTGTTTAATGCTGTTTTTATAATTTTGGTGTCAAGGTCATAATAACACGTACACTGATGTGTTTCATCATAGTACAGTCATATCATTTAGTTTACAGCTGAAAAAATGTTTACATGTTAAGTATCTCTTTAAAGGTTTAAATTGTACACATCAGATTGTATCATAGTGTTATGATCCTGCTCCAGCTTCTGCCCTTCTTTCCCCCTCTTCCCCATTTTTCCTCCTTTCTCCCTTGGGTTCCGATCTGTTTCTGTTTTGTCCTGTCTCTTTGGTTCACTCTGTCTGTCACCTCTCCCTCATGTCTCTCTCTCTCTCTCCCTGTTTCTCCTGCCTGCATTCTGCCATCAGCCACTTACTGCAATGAGTGTTAGCTGCAATAATCAGATCACTCCATTCACCTGTTCTCCACCTCACCTCCACCTATTTAAGCTCTGTCCTTTCATTCACTCCCTGCTGGATCATAGTTACCCACATGCCTTCATGGACTCTGTTTTCGGACTCTGTTTTCCCTCGCACTGGATATCCCTCACTTGGACTCAGTTCTGCTTTTGGATTCTCGCTAGCCCTGCTTTTGTCTCCAGCCAGTAGCTCCAGTCTCATCTCCGTTCGCCCCAGATTTCCTGAGCCTGCTTCCTTGCCCCTTCTGTTGTCAGTTCCCCCATCTTGTAAGTACCCCTCTTTAGCTTAGTTTTAGTTTAGTAATCTTCTGTTTTTGAATTCATAGTGTTTGTTAGTAGTGGTTTGGTTTAGTTTTGTTTCCTCCCAGTTCAGTTCTCCTTTTATGTATTGTTTTAGTTTTCTGATATAAAGTCTTTCCTTAATTCACATTTCTGCCAGTCTCTCTGTGTCTGCGCCTGGGTTCTCCAGCTCCCCCCATAACACATAGTTAATAATGAAAATTATCAAAGGAAAAAACATAATTCAATCAGTGTGATTCTTGTAGGAGACAGTAAAGAATGAAGAGGAAGGGAACCACCACCAGCTTTTTCCAGCCTAAAAGAAGAGAGGAGGAAGAGCATCCCAGAGAGGAGATGGAGGAGAAAGAGTTCAGAGAGAGAGAAAGAAATGAAGGCATGCAGAGCTCAGACAGAGAAAGGTAAATCAGAGACTATCTCTGGTCCAGGTGGTCCACATGCTATGAATATTGCTTTAGTATAATATATCTGAGTAAGAGGTACACCTGTCACCATAATTATCTTTTTGGACAAATTATTATCTGATGTAGTTAGTCTTTTAATTTCAAGATGATAAGTAGATCCTTAATTCTTAAGAATATCCAAATATTGGAATTGTAGAATTATTGTAAGAAATGTCTCAAATAAAGAGCATCAAAAAATAAAACCACAAATCTAAGACAATAAATAAAATTATCTGGACTCTGACTCTGTTCTAGATGAATTGACAATGTAATCATTGTGGCAGGCCGAACATAAGCAGAGATCACACAAATGCAGATTTCCCAAAACAGTGTACAAGAGAGACATTGTCTAGTCTTAATCTAATTTGTTGCTAAATTTAAGAAACATTTTAAACATATCGAGCATTTGGTTTCTTCAAAGTGTATAAGGTTGACTTTATTTCATTTTAAATCTTTTCCCCTTTCTGCTAGACATATCAAATCACATATTTTGATTGACAGCTAATAAGAACAACTCATGTTTAGGATTGGCTGACAAATACAAATGATATTAACTTATTTAACATACTTATTTTAGCAGTATTTGCGTCAATTTGATAAAGCCTGGTGGTTGGTTTCATCCAAATCCATCATTCCGTTTTTGAGTAATGTTGCTAACAGACAGACAGACCAATGCCAGTAATCACATAACTCTGCCAAGGCTCCGCCTCCTTGGCAGAGTGTGTGTGTGTGTGTGTGTGTGTGTGTGTGTGTGTGTGTGTGTGTGTGTGTGTGTGTGTGTGTGTGTGTGTGTGTGTGTGTGTGTGTATATATATATATGGGACACGATTAAAAAATTAATCTAATTAATTACAGGCTTTGTAATTAATTAATCGCAATAATTGCACTTTTGTCAAATAGCAATATTTGACACAATAAATGAAGTTTTTCATTTCAAATAAAATTGTGGTTGACAGTTGAATCAATGAATAGACATGTACGTGTTTATAATTTAAAATTTATGTAAAAAAAGAGTGTTCATCAGAGTTACCGGTGTGCCAGAAATGAAGGAACTGAGGAGGGTGCAATTAATTGCGTTATTTTTAACGCGTTATTTTCGCTGTAATTAATTAATCAAAATTAAAGCGTTAAAGTCCCAGCCCTAATATATATATATATATATATATATATATATATATATATATATGTATATGTATATGTATATGTATATGTATATATATATATATATATATATATATATATATATATATATATATATATATATATATATATATATATATATACATATATATATATATACATATATATATATATGTGCCACCCCCTAAAATGTATCTGCCACCCCTTTGCCACCCTATTAATTTTTCTCTAAATCCGCCCCTGACCGTGTCTATGCATTTAGTAATCAGATGTGACCAGACAATTGAATTTCCCTTCGGGGATTAATAAAGTCATTGTATTGTATTGTATTGTATTTAGGGTTTTATGAAATCATAGCTATATTTATTGTTCTCAGAGGTTTTCTTAATTGTGCGTATTCACTTTTGCTGCAGTAACTTTCTTCTTTAGGGTCTGCATTTTTAATATAGCCTTTCGAAAGTATTTGGTTTTTAATGGAAAAAAGAGGAAATACTCGATCTGTGTACTAATAATGCACAAGTCTTCAATAATAATGCAAAATATCTTCAAAAATGTAACTGCTGCTGACGTCCTTCACTGCTGTGAGGATAAACTTTACTGATCCCACAGTGTGGAAAGTTCACCGCTACAGCAGCTCCAAAAGAAAAAGTATAAAGGCAGTACAAGAATAAATAAGAAAAAAAAGATTACCATTACCATTGATTATAACCTATAAAATCAATATAGGACATCATGCTAAAATGACTAAACTGTAAGATTAAAGCCCAGAGTCACGTTTTTTCTACTTTCATTTGTAGTTTAATTGTGATTACAAAACTCAATTGAGACATTAATATGAAACTGTTTGATTAGTTGTATGTCTTAGTTGTATTGTCTGTTGCGGGGTGATTCAGTTGGAATGCATTTGGCATTTAAGAGATTTTGCACAGGTTTGTACACACTTCTGTTGTATATTGTGCAACTCAAAACCACTAAAAGCTCAGTACCTGATGTTGCATCTGCTGTCAAGTTAATAATCCAGCACTTTAGTTTCCACCAGCTTTCATCACATCTTCTCTTTCAAGGGCAAACATCATAATATCTGTTCATGCCGGTTGCACGATGACATGCAGATTAGCATTCTAACCTCATCTGAAAGCTGTTTCATGTGCTTGTGTGTTGACCTAGTTACGTGTTTCTTGGTTACCTTGCAGTGACAGTGTCCGCTTGTCTTGTTGCAGTCGGGGTCGAAGCCTTTGTTGGTGTCACAGTGACATGGTCCACAGGTTGGAGATCCCCACCAGCCCCTAGGACACTGGTGATCAATCCTGCATGAACACACCAACAGGTCCAGTCAATAACACCACATAGATGGAGAAAAATAGCAAAAGAGAGAAACTGATGGTGTCAAAATCTTTTATTCGTAAGTCATTAGTTTGAACAAAGACACAAGAGGAAACAAAGCAGCATCAAACTGAGAGGAAATGTTGAGTTTCAGAGGTCTAGAAAGGTATGAATAAAAAGAACAGCAAACATTTTCGAATGAACCGAGTCACAGGAAGCAACTATTCAAAATTTAAAGATAACATTCATGCAATTAAACACATTACTACCTGTAGATCAATGCATTTTTACACCAATAACTCTCTTTTGTTCGTGCAGCCACAAAATCAATATTATCCTCTCACTAGAGTCACATTTGTTTTGATTAATTTATTTCAAATTCTGTTTCCTCAAACTGCTGCTGGATTTGTGCTCTTGAGAAACACACCTGGGATTTGATCACGTACGACACTTTGGCTTTGCTCACATCTTACTTAATGCGCTCTCCTCCTGTACTCGGTGCCAAATGGATCACAGAAGACATGAGTGCTGCTCACAGTTAATGCTGATTGGTGCCTGCACCTCTTTATTGTACGTTACGGGGAGTTTAGCAGACAAACATCAGACGTAATTGATATTTGGTGTATTTTTGGCAGCTTAAAGGGAAGATGTTATGTGCAAACTAGTGCTGTCAAATGATTAAAAAAGTTTAATCAGATTAATCACATGGCAGATTGGATTAATCACGATTAAATATCATTCTTTTTAAAATCTAAATTAATCGTGTTTCATTTTGCATGCGCAAACAGACTCAAGAAAGAAGAGAATATACTTAACAATTAAGGTGCTTATTAAACACCTTTAAAGGTTCATGTTAGAATCCCCGACTAACGCATGCTTCACGTTAATGTAGAACTTTAAGCTGGAAGTGCTTCAGTGAAAAAAAATCTCCTTCCTGCAGAGTGTGCATATAACTGTATTTTGGTCGACTGTTCCATCTTCTTTTTTGGTCTCAACGCTTACAACAACAAAGATATGAATTACAGGCAGATTATTTTACTGTTTTACTATACTTTGTCCTTCAGTATTTGTTTAATTTTACAACAGAGAGGAATTTTTAAGTACACAAACATGCAATAAAGCATTAAACTTCTGGGAAATGATATAACCTTTAAAAAGAGTCAATCTATAAATGAGTTATGAATTATATCTTGTCTTGTACTTCTTGTTGCTGCAAATTAGAGGTAGTTTATATATATATATATATATATATAAAATATATATATATATATATATATATATATATATATATATATATTTTATATATATGTATATGCTGTATAAAAGCAACATAATGAGTGAAGTCAAAACATTATTCACGTTATAGTATTTTCTGACAAAGTAAAGCTAAGAGTGATATCATGACGGTTGCTGCAGACAGACAGTATTGTTAATCATTTTAAGTTTTACTCTTAACTGAAACAGAAGACATGTTGAGTCATTATTAATTTCACAACGTCGTTATAAACGTACCTGTCGGCTCAGCCCACTCCTGTGATGTTGCCTGGCTGTAGCTTAAATGGTGCAAGGACATCATCCTGCGCGACTCCGACACTTAACAGCATTTACTGTTTTATGAGAAATTAAGTATATATCGGCGTTTAATCGGCAAAACTCCGGCCGATGATGATTATTTTTGAAAAGGGCTATAATCGGCCGATTTAATCGGCCGGCCGATCAGTCAGTCGGGACCTACTGTTTACTGTCTTCCATTTCAGTTGCTTGGTTCTGCCACTACCGGATCAACTGCCCATTTGCGCATGCACTACGGCATGCGCGCCGGCAAGTCTACTTTGACAAACTGCCTGAAATGTGTTGCCAAAGACGTTTCAAGGATTTTGAGTCATTCTGCGCTGCAGATGCGTTAATTGCATTCAATTTTTTAATCACATGAATCATGAAGATGGATTCATCCACGTCAGCACGTTAATTTTGATAGCCCTCGTGCAAACAGAAGTTAGAAGCACAGAAAAAAAAAGTCTGGACCTGAACAGGAAACTCCATTAGCTGGTAAATATGTCTTGTAGGAGTCTTTTCTAAATGAGATATTGGTTTGAAGTCTTTCAAGATTCATCTTAGCTACAGAAGTGATATATGCAAATTATATTTTTCTCATTTTTGAGAACTGCAAATGAGAAAAGCCTCACATTTAAGAATCTGAAAGTGGCTTCACAAAGACAGAAAATTCAAGAGTCTGTAACTGTGACAGAAATGATGCATTTCCTCTGGGTTGTATATACGATGTGAAAAAATAATATTTATGATGTTTTGAGGACTGAAAGACGAACAATTGGGCCCTAACAAGAAGATCTGAAGGTTCAGGGAGCTCATCGTACGTGAAAATGAATGAGAAACTGAAAATTTTACTGAGCTTTTCATCTTTCTGTTGATCCAGTAACTGACTTGTGTAATTATTGTGAGTTAGCAGGTAGCACCTTGGCGAAAAATCATGGAGAAGCATTGATGATCCTAGGAGATGATTAATGAGACAAACGTTTGGAAGGATTCACAGCAACAGAGAGATACATATCAGGGGAAATAAGGGGAGACAGACAGACTTGCAGACACATATTTCATCAGCAGCAGCAGTTGACAATGTGTGTCTTTGTGAAAACAAACACAGATCAAAGATGGACGTCTGAGACACACTTGCACAATGAGCAGATCATGAGATAAACCTAAAGCTGGGAGGATTTCGCAGGCAGGAAAGAAGCAGGAGGTCAGGCCGAGGTCGCGCTCCTTTCGCTCAGTTTAACATTCACACAGATGATGTTAGAGCGTGCTACGATTTTAGTCAGGGCTCATCTCACAGTGGATAACACACAACAGTGGAAATGTGGGCCAGTGAGGATGAAACAAAGCCGTCAACTGAACGGAGTTTAAATGGGCAGCAGACGCCAAAAGGCTTTAAAACCATGCAGCCATCTCACAGATGGATTGCGGTTGAAATGTCGAGGCGGTTGTGTGTTTAATTTGTGTACCCGTGCTGGCAGTATTGGCCGTAGTGATTGTCGCCGCAGTCACAGATGTATCCGTGAGAGGAGCTGGGCTTCCTATGGCACTGAGCTTCATTTTCACACGGATTCAGCTGGCAGGCGTCGGTGCAACCATTCCCATAGTAACCTGAGAGAGACAGAGAGATAATTTACATTTATTCAAGCATAAATCACATTCTCTGGAAGTGGACAGCAGCTTCAGAATACCGGAAGTCTGACATCCTTAAAGCTGCACAGACAGATATCACAGGAAAAAGGATGAGGAGGACAGTTGGATGTACAAATGTCAGCTTGTCTGTGTATACCAAGTGCTGAGTCACCCAGACAGAAAAACAATCATGTTTTTCCTGCGGTGAACAAAATTCTGTTTTAAATTCTGTTTCTCATTGTTACATTGGAAATATGGGGACAGAGTTTAAAGAAAAAAACAATAACAAATATATAAGATTCTAGTTTTACAACTAGAAACAACAGAATTGATATTTATTTTGAAAATCCAAGTGGAAAATGTAGCAAAGTTAGAGGATGCTTGGTCAAAATGGCAAGATTATTTAGTCTTTAATCATCTTTATTGTTTTTGCTGTTTCTATGTGAACTTTTTATTGTTATATTGGAAGTATGGGGACAGAGCTAAAAAACTGTTATAAGGATAGAAAGAGAAGCTAAGGTGGACTCACATTATTGTAGAAGAAGCTAAATATCAGTTAATTAATGAAGTGACCTAAATATTAATATTGAATATGAAATATTATAGTTTTATAACTGGAAATAATACATTGAATATTTGATATATTTTGAAAATCCAACTGGAAAATATGACAAATTTAGAGAACACTTGGTCAAAATGACAAGATTATTCAATCTTCGATCATTTTTATTGTTTTTGCTGGGTATATGTTAAGTTGTTTAATGTTTTGTTGGAAAGGTGGGGAGAAAATTTAGGAAATTACGGATAGAAAGGGAAACTGAGGTGAACTCGCATTAGTGCAGAAGAAGCTAGATATCCATTAATTTTAAAGCAACATAAATATTAATATACAATGTGAAACATTCTAGTTTTATCACTAGAAATTCAACTAGAAAATGTGACATACTTTGAAGACGCTTAGTCAAAATGGCAAGATTATTCAATCTTTGATATTTTTGTCTTTCGTTGTTGCTGTGTCTATGTTATTTTTTTATTGTTTAGCTGCAAAGGTGGTGAGAGAGTTGTTTATTTAACTAGAGACTAAGGAGAGAAAGCAAATCTAAAATGGGCTACTTAACTGGTTTTACAACTGGTAATAACACATTAATCTTCAACTTACTTGGAAAATCCAATCAGAAAATATGACAAAGGAAGAGGACGCTTGGTCAAAATGGCAAGATTATTCAATCTTTGATGATTTTTATTGTTTTCGCTGAAAATAGAATATTTCATATTCAATATTAAATTGAATATGAAATATTCTATTTTCACAACTGGAAATAATACATTAAATATTGAGTGTAAATTTAAAAATTCCACCAGCGTTTTTAAACTAGGGACTAAAGAGAGAAATAAAAAATAAGAGAACATTTGGTCAAAATGACCAAAATTAGCATGAAGAATTTTAATTTTAATACGTAGAACAGTGTTCAATTTTCCATCCATGTGCCACATACAATAACCTGTTCACCAGTATACATCTGAAACATTAAGAGTTGGACATACAAACGTCAGCTAGTATGATGTTTTCAGTCAAATTCAAAAATATGCAAAAACTGCAAAAATATGACGTGTAGTGGGGCAAGAGATTGAATCATCAACATTGTGTAGACGTTAGCAGACAATCTGCTCAACCACCTGAATCACAGCCATCTCATTTTAACACACAATCTTTTCAAAACTGCAGTTAAATATCAGTTATGTTAAAGTAATCAAAATATCAATATTGAACATATGACATTCTAGTTTTACAAATGGAGTTAATATGACAAACACGTAATTTACTTTGAAAATCCAGCTAGAAAATTAGACAAAATTAGAGAACATTTGGTCAGAATTATTACGATGGAGAACTTCCCTGTAGGCATCATCATGAAGTAAGAGCCCAACATGACAACTGCTGAATTTTTAATATACAGAACAGCGCTCTGTTTTCCATCCCTGCTCCACATATAATCACCTGTCAGTTCACCAGCGAGCATCTCCAGCATCAAACAGCGATTATCAGAAATGTCACCCTCCTGACGCACTCCGGCTGGGTGAGCTCACTGCTAAAACAAGCCACAACTGTGTGTTACAACACTGTCATTCACTGGAATACAACATGATTGTGGTGGCACAACGGTTAAGTCTCTGGACTACTGAGCAGAAGGTCAGAGGTTCAGAACCCCAATGTGGCCATTGTTGGGCCCTTGAGCAAGGCCCTTAACCCTTCCTGCTCCAGGAGCATTGTACCGCGGCTGACCCATCACTCTGACTCCCCCAGCTGGGGAGATATGAGAAAATCAGAATTTCCCCTCATGGGATTAATAAGGGATAATAAAAAATTTTTAAAAAATGATGCCTCCTCTGAAGGAAAATTAGCACAACAACCTCTGTATGAAAAAAAGCCTTAAAGAAGATTGCAATTTATTTCAATTTAACAGGAACTTGTACTGGATGAGGGAAACATTGCACAGTGAAAACAGAGGCTTTGTGTTGCAATCCGTGTATCACTTACATGAAAATTAAGATATATGGGCACAAAACAAGGGAAATTAAAGATTCCTCTTAGTGTAAGAAGTTCAACCAGTGATTCTGATAGCACACAAAGACTAAATAATCACAAAATGTGAGGTGCACACCAGTTGTGTCCTTCGTTAGAGATTCATTGATCTTTTTTCTATTTCTGACACAAAATTTCCATGTTTTTGAACTCAATGAAACAGCATCTGTTCAATTAAAATGCTATGCAATATTGCTTTATGTGGTTTTATATCCTTAAATCTTTCGGTTTTGAACCAAAAAAAAAAGTATTTGTCACAGTTTTCAAACATTGTATCTAACATTTTAATAATAAATCTAACATTTAAAAAAAGATATATTAATATGTGACAGTAATCATTAGCTGCAGTTTTAGCAGGTTTTAGATAATTACTCTCAATATCTGACACTGAATTCCAGCTGCGTGATGTAGATGCAAAAACACAAAAGGTGAGATCCACACATGTTGCACCCTCGTAGATGGTCATAAGCATACTTTACATTTATTGATAATTTCCTATTTCTGGCACAAAATTTGATCTCAGTCAAGCAGCATCACTTCATTAAAATTTATGATTACTGTTTGCTCTTTTATGTCCTTATATCTTTGAGTTTTGAACCAAAAAAGTGGTGTTTTTCACAGTTTTCTAACATTTCATAGACAAAATAATAAATCTAACATGTAAAAAAAGTAGTGGTGGGACGCGATTAAAAAATGTATCTAATTAATTACAGGCTTTGTAATTAATTAATCGCAATGATTGCACTTTCGTCAAATAGCACTAGTTGACACAATAAGTGAAGTTTTTCAATTCAAATAAAATTGTGGTTGACAGTTGAATCAATGAATAGACATGCGTATTTATAATTTAAAATTTATGTTAAAAAAAAGGGAAAATGGGACACAGAAAAAAAGTGATTTTGATGACGAAGCCTGAATTTATTTGTTTTTTCCACTGTATGGCACATAAAATCAGCATAAGTAGTTCAAGGAGCTTCAGAAAGTTGGAAATCCAGAGATTCATTCTGTTTTCATCTTTTCTGGGTCTGATAAATGGTGTAATTTTGATGGTACTTTTTATAGGAATATCAATTTTTATTTATGTAATTTTTTATAAACAAAAAGTTTATAATAAGGTTATTAAAAGAGATATTTTTGTTGTTTAGGTTATTCCTCCTTCAAGGAGGCAGAGCCTCGACGGAGTAAAAACTTAAACCACAAAAATGTTTCATTTCTATTTATCTGCATTTTTCATCTGTCTGCTACATTCACAGATTACTGCAAATCTAAGTGCAATTATAGCGATTTTATTCAACATTTTAAGACTTTTGTAAACTCAAGCACTGTCTAGAAAAGTGGTCTATTATTGGATGGCTACACCGTTAGCCGTTAGCATGACTCGAGGCTAACGTTAGCTCTGGTGCTAACAGCAACATGTTTTACATTGAGGTGATACCGTCGGCTTGAAGTGCTGCAGTGATCAGAAAAGTCTTTGTTGTACAATTTGCACACAACCAGGATTTATCCAAGCTGCTATCAGGAAGATTTTTAAAAGAAAACTTTCTGCCCAAAAAGCTCAATCTCGTCTTCCTTCACTGCTCACCAGTGCCTGGGCATTATTCTTCTTCATGGCTACAAACAGACTTTAGGTTCATTACCGCCACCTACTGGGCTGGAGTGTTCATCAGAGTTACCGGTGTGCCAGAAATGAGGGAACTGAGGAGGGTGTAATTAATTGCGTTATTACTTTTAACGCGTTGTTTTAGCTGTAATTAATTAATCGAAATTAAAGCGTTAAAGTCCCAGCCCTAAAAAAAAGACATATTAATTTATAACAGTAATCATTAGCTGCAGTTTTAGATAATTACTCTCAATAACCGGCCTTGGATTTCAAGTTGCAGGATGTAGATGCAAAAATACAAAAGGAAATATTGACAAAAATTTTGTCCTTTGCGGGATGTTTATAAGCAGATTTTAAAGAGATTTATTGATCTTTTCTTATTTCTGACACAAAATTCACATGTGATCTCAATCAAACAGCATCTGTTCATTAAAATATTACGTATTATACTTCTTGCTGTTTTATATCCTTAAATTTTTGGGTTTTGAACCAAAAATGTGCTTTGTTTTTTTTTTTAACTGTTTTCTAGCATTTTATAGACAAAATAATTAATCTAACATTGTAAAAAGACATATTAATATAGAACAGTAATCATTAACTACAGTTTAAGCATGTTTTTGATAATAACTCTCAATATCTGACCTTGAATCCCAGCTGTGTGATGTAGATGCAAAAATACAAAAGGTGAGATCCACACAAGTTGCACCCGTCATAGATTGTCATGATCAGATTTTAGACAGATTTATTGATTATTTCCTATTTCTGACACAACATTTGCATGGTTTTTGAGCATCTGTTCATCAAAGGTTATTAATATTACTTTTTGCTGTTTTACATCCTTTGGGTTTTGAAATAAAAAAAGTGGTATTTTCCACTTTTTAAAAATATTTTATAGCCAAAATAATAAATCTAAAATTTAAAAAAGATATATTAATACATAACAGTATTCATTAGCTGCAGTTTAAGCATGTTTTACTCTCAATAACTAGCATTGGATTTTAAGCAGCACGATGAAACATATTAAAACCAGGTGGAGCCAAAGTGAAAACTAATTTAAAAAATGTGAAGCCATCGCAGAAAAAGTTTAAATACCTCT
This sequence comes from Amphiprion ocellaris, assembly GCF_022539595.1. Classification (NCBI taxonomy): domain Eukaryota; kingdom Metazoa; phylum Chordata; class Actinopteri; family Pomacentridae; genus Amphiprion; species Amphiprion ocellaris. The sequence goes on along the minus strand of NC_072773.1, from coordinate 9,070,725 downwards.
CTGCCATAATAGTGCAGGAATTTGCGACAGTAAAAGCAACGACTGCACACTTGAACAGCGCTGATCGAGCCACTTCAGCAGCGACATACACCTCTGCAGCGTGATGAACGAAACCGTCACATACTGCAGTGCATTCCCCAGACACTCTACACAAACACTGCAGCCTTTTGTATAGAAACACAGACCGGCACATGAAACCCCTCTTTAATCTAATGAAATTGCATTAAATCTAATGCAGAGCGCTTCACTCACACTTTGATGGGGATTTAGCAAAAACAAGAGAAGGACTCTGCTCACCCAGACCCACTTTTCAGTTAAAAAAAAGAGCATAATTTTGGTATTTGGTCTTTAAAGGTACGTTTTTTAATAGCAGGATTAAAATATTACAGCTATAATCCACAATTTAAGAACCTACTTTCATGTCAGGGTGAAAATAAATGTCATAAATCCAATAAAATCACACCCACATTGCTTCATATGGAAAAAGAAGATGAAATTTAAAAAATTGTTAGTTTTTTAGATTACTGGTTATTTATATGTTAAATTATCTATTTCTTTCTGTATTTGTGTTTCTAGATTAGTGGAATGACTTTTAAATAGCTCAGCATGTTTGTGTACAGGTTGCATCAGGAAAAGGGTTGAGGTCCAACTAAAGAGAAATGTTTTCATCTCTAAAATGACTTTTCCTTTGCAAGGTTGGACTCAGGATTTCTTATATAGAAAACTGAGCAGAGCCGAGTTAAACTTTGTGTAATGAGTTTTTGTTCACATAAAAGCTGCAACATCTGTACTTCCCCGTTGAGAATCTGGACAACCTACATGTTGTACATAAAGTTTAATTCACTCGTAAAGTGATTTTTACAGCCATTTTCTCAACAAACCAAACCATTTTATTTTAATTTACAGATTATCCATCTCACAGAAAGAAAGGAACGAGTGATCCTTCACTAAAACCTCATGTAAAACAAAAAAAAAAAAAAGTGGACTCATGCTGCAAATGTAAGGGAAAAAAAGCTGAATTTTGTGTTGCTAAATAAGTAGAAATAATCAAAGTTCAGTGAGTCAGCAACATAATTTTAAAGTGTTCCACAGGTGTTACAGAGTTGGAACTTGAGTGTGTTTGATTTTAGTTTCCCTCATACAAGACAGCAAAGGACAACCAGAAAAATCTGCAAAATATTTAAAAAACTAAAAAAGTAAGAAATTGATTTTTGGATGATTGTTGATTTCACAGAGTTCAAGCTGAACTGATTCAACAACCGAAGACAAACTCGCTCAAAATGTGGATTTGTGGGGCGGTTTTCATAATTTGCATCCAGATAATATACTGCAGCTGATGTTGGGGTTGAAGGTATTTGTTGTATTGATTGAATAGTATGAAAAACTGATCAGTAGTCAGTGTAATACCTGCATTTGGACCTAAACAATCCTAATCCACTACCATTTGTGTTATATTTAGCATCTTTTCACCATTTTACATTAGTATCAGACAGCCATTTCTGACAGGGAAGTAGTTTTATCGGTTGATTTCCATTGAGAAAAAACGTAATTTCGTAGTCTACAGTTAGATCAGTTAGTGTCTTTGTGTTGTTGTGTGACTTTAGTGTCTCAAAACGTTAGTTTAGATCCAAACCAGTGTGTTAAAAACTCCAAAGTAAAACAGTCAGTCAGCTCCCAAAAAAAGGTAACTTGAAAGCCTGAGTGGTTCTTTGACACACGTCAGCTTTCATACATAAATGATTTTTCTTATTTTCTGCAATTATGTGCTTGTATTTCCTTTGTAAAATGTGATTTTCTTATATTAAGGAAACTATTTCCATATGATTTCTGCTCAACAGCATGTGCAGATTTGTGTTTCTTTCTTCTAGCAATCTCCAATAACATAAAAATGCTCACATTAACATTCACATCAACCCTGCAATGCAAAAACAGAAAACAATTTCACATTTTACCCAGAGCATTGCACCAATCAACAAAAACTCCCTGCCTTCACCTCGCCTCCTGAACCGGATCAGCTTTCAGGCTCCCTTTTTTAATTTACCAGCACTGAACAGAAGGACGTCTCTATAGATCGAAATGTGACCGACGTGTTAGTGTGTGAGCAGCTTGTTGAGCTCTGAATTCCTGATGTGTGAGTTCTGCTTTCACGTCTATAGAAATCACAGAAAGCACTTTGCTTTCAGTCTGTTGGCCTTGAGTGCTGCCGCTTTGGACACACACAAGCCTTCCAAAGACTCTTTAAATATCTCTCCTGCTTATTCTATTCTTTGTGAAATTACAAACCTACACATGCTGTAATTAAAAAAAAACACACACTGGCCTTGCTTTTTCCTCCATCTTCATTTCTGTCTCATCCTCTTGGTTGAAAATATTTTAGGAATTACACAAACAAAAGATAATCGCAGCTATTGTTTGCTTTCCAGCCATTCATTTCTCAGTTTAGTCTCACCAACAAACAGGTATAAGATCGTGAAAAACACATTAGAAACGACTGCGATCCTATTTGTTCTCCCCTCTCCGTTGTTCTCCACTTCTGCACAAACAGTCAATCATCTGCTATCAGCCCTACACATCTTTACACTTTCACCATGGCAACTGACAGAGTGAGGCGATGGCGGCCTTGGCTGTTTTTCAGACGTTCATAATGACACTGGCCTCGTCACAACAATACGAGAAAGAAAGAAGGAAAAAAAGAGGCTCAAGGCGGCGGGAACAAAGAGCGGTGCATCATCGGTGTGTCTGTGTGCATCGTTTTTTTTAACGTTTCACAGTCAGGGTCCAAGAGTTTGTTTGGAAAAGTTAAGTCTATCGCTCTATATAGGTGAATGGAACCAGACTGACAGCAAACATTGAAGCAGAAATAGATAGAATCCTTTAACCTTGATGGCCAGGCCATGTTCACTGGCCGCCAGTTTATATCCCTGCTAGGCCACTTCAGCCTCATAGGCCGGCTCTGCCAGGTTGTGACCCAGAATGTTGACCAGCAGATCAAACAAGACCACATTTGTAGCAGATTGTTGGATTACTGGAGAGATTATGGAGAGCTTGACTCATAGCTTTACTGTAACATCAGCTTGACTTCTCCACAACCAGCAATTCATCCATTCACTGAAGCGTCCATTCGCTCCCTCTGTGTGTTTACATGTTTATCCTGACAGAAGAAAGATGGTGTGTGTCAAAAAAAATACCATAAAGGTGTTGCTGGTGGGATAAAAGTGACTGTGTGTGTTATGTGGAAGCAACGGCTCGCTTCTTTCATCAACCTTGTTTCCAGCAGCTGTTTTTTCCCATTAAAGAGCTAATTGCATCAAATAGTTGACAGAAAATGAAACATCTGGGGGTCACGTGATGCAATCACCCTGAGCAGACGTTTGTCGTTGAGCTCCCATGCCTCCCTAGCCAAATTTAGTTTATTGTCTTACTTCTACCAAAATTTAAACCGTAGGTCTACCTTCTAACAACTCGACAGCATGTCCAACTCCAAGACAGCTAAATCTGCCACCAATAAGCTAGCCGAGGAGCAAAACACGAGGATGAGTATGCTAACTAGCAAAGACGTTAACCAAGAAACGCGGTTGCACGTACCACCTGCTATCGACGCTGATGCCCTGGTTGCAGATATCTCCCGAAATGTTATTGAGAAGATATCAGCGCTGATGGACAAGAAGTTTGAGGAGTTATCCGCTACATTGAACAACATTGCTACCCAAGTGGAATCTAACATTAAGCACATCACAGAAGCAGAACACCATATTTCAGTGGCGGGGGATAGCATGTCGGCTGTGACACCCAGGCTGGCTGAGCTGGAGGCAAAAGTGCACATTCTGACAGAGAAATGTACTGATATGGAGGGACGGAGCCGTAGGGACAATATCTTAATCTACAATCTCAAAGAACAAACAGCGGGCCGACAACCAGCTGCTTTTTTTTAGCGCTGGCTCCCAACTCTACTCAACTTGGAGACGAAGCAGTGCATTATCAAGATTGACCGAGCTCACCAGAGCCTCGGTGCGCAGAGACCAGAGACCAGCTGCGCGCTGTGATTATTAAGCTGCATAACTGCGGAGACAAATCCAGGATCCTCACCGCGGGATGGGAGTTAGTTGGGGATCCAACATTTGGAGATGCTGTTTTCTTGTTCATGATGTTATGTCACTTATCTTATATGCCATTTTTTATTGTAAGCCACTCACTCTTCATCATGTTGCACATTTGCCAATCCTTTTTTCTAGCTGCCATAAATACACTGGGGTCTGCTGCTGCCCCTTTAACCCTTCCCCACAGGTTGTCAAATCAGTATTAGCCCTATTATGAGTTATCTCAAGATAATGTCCCTTAATGTTAAGGGAATAAACAATGTGATAAAAATGCAAAACATCCTAACATTTCTGAAAAAGGAAAATACAAAAATAGCTTCACTATCCGAAACCAATCTATCTGACTTAGAGCATCTGAAACAGAGGAGGGCCTGGGTGGGTCAGGTGTTCTACTCATGCCATAACTCAAAGAGTAGAGGAGTTGCCATAGTAATCCACCGCAGTCTTCCTTTCACTTTGGAGGAAACCATAAGTGATAATGATGGCCAATATGTTCTTATTTCAGGTTATCTTTATGGGGAACAAATCTTAATAGGCTGCATGCTAATAAACACGAGGCTACCTTTCTCCCAAAACTTTTGTCGGATGTGACATCAGGGATTTTAATTGTATACATGACTCGTGTGTTGACCAGTCTCCTCCTGGACTCGACTCAACTTCCAGAAAGAGTTTGAGGCTTAAGGAGTTTTGCCATGACTTAGAGTTGTTTGACATTTGGAGAGTTATTAACCGCAAAGAGATTACACTTTCTTCTCCCAGCCTCATCAGACATTCTCTAGAATTGATTCCTTCTTATCGTCGGGAATGGTGTTGGATCAGGTAATGGAATGTTCAATTCACACATATACAATCTCTGATCACTCTCATGTAAGCTTGTGTATTAGTCCTCCTTAAGCTGACCCTGCTTCTTGCCACTGGAGGCTGAACCCCTCTCTACTGAGTGATCCACATTTTATCAACTATATTACAGATCAGTGGAATATCTTTATAGATGCTAATAAGATGCCAGAAATCAACAATTCGTTGCTCTGGGAGACAGGTAAAGCCTATGGTAGGTGAAGTATTATATCATATATCACAGCTCAGAAAAAAGCTGCCATTCAAGAATAACAAAATTTAGAGAGAACAACTGCAATTTAGAAAAACACCTACTAGAACCCTTTCTAAAAAACTGGAAGCAGCTCGCTCAGCCTTAAATCAGTCACTTACAAAAAAGGTAGAAGCAGCCATTTTCTTTGCTAAACATAGGTTATATGAATCAGGGAACAAACCAGGCTGACTGTTAGCAAGATTAGCGAAAGGCAGAGTAGAACCGAACACAGTACCATCACTTTTAGATGATAACCGCGACAGAATCAAAGACATTAACAGATTCATGAGGCAGTTTTATCAGAAACTTTACTCATTCGAATGGGACCCCACTGATGCTAAAATATCAAAATTTTTAAGCGGAGTGACTCTCCCGTGTCTATCAGAGGAACAATAACAAACATTAAATGCACCTATATCTCAGAAGGACATCCAAGGAGCCATAGTTTACCTTAAGGGTGGTAAAGCGCCCGGACTTGAAGGCTTCTGCCCAGAATTCTCTAAGAAACCAGGCTATCTAGTAGCTGGAACACTTACGGACATGTTTGTATGCTCATTTGGGTGTGGTCACTTCCCCCCAACACTAAACCTGGCAAATATCAACGTCATCCTTAAGAAAGTTAACCATCAGATATCTGTGGTTCATATAGATCTATTAGTCTGATTGGAGTAGACAGTAAATTGCTTTCAAAATGACTTGCAACGAGACTGGATAAGCTTTTTATATTCCTAACAAACCCAGATCAGACCAGATTCATACAAAACCAATTTCCCTTTACTAATGTGAGAAGACAACTCAATGTAATCCAATACTCAAAGAAATTGCAGAGCCTTTGCCATAACCTTGGATGCAGAAACGGCATTTGGCAGGATTGAATGGAAGTATTTATTTAATCTTCTGGAGAGGTTTGATATTGGAGGGAATTTTCTAAAATGGGTCAAGACACTTTGCAACTCCAGCGACTTACGGTGTTCAATCCCTGTCTTTTACAGTACATAGGGGAACCTGACGACTTCTCTCCAATTCTTAGTAAAATAAAGAGGGACTTACAGAGGTGGCATGATCTTCCTCTATCATTCATGGGACGTATAAGTCAAATTAAAATGAACATTTTTCCATAGGTCATATATCCTCTTCAAATGTTGCCTCTATGGTTATCCAAAAAAGTAACAGCCGATATAGAAAGAGCATTCTCTATTCATCCGGCATGGCAAGAGACCGCGACAGAAAATCAAAACTCTGATGCCTGCTGATAGAGGTGGCCTAGCTCTGCCAAACATATTATTACAACTGGGCTTGCCATGCTCACTCTCTCTAGGAGTGGTTACATGTTCATCTTAAGTCGGAGTCCTGTTTGGACTATTGGGCCTCCCAAATTTCCTCTCTGTGGAGCCTAGTCACAAGTGATGGGTAGAAGTTACCAAGGGACATAAAAAAATAACCCAATTATATACAACACAGTTAGAGTGTGGCAGGGAATCTGTAAACACCCGGGAAAGGGACCCTGCAACTGGCTCCTGACCCTCCCAATAAGAAACCAGGATTTTATCCCAGGTCTTGTCCCCAGCATTTTTGACCTATGGCATAGCAGAGGAGCGAGAGTAGTAGGAGACCCGTCTTCAGAAAATGTACTCATGACATTCCAACAACTACAATCAAAATTTGGCATCCCCAAAGAACACTTTTATAGTTTTCTCCAGATCTGCCACTTTGTTGGCTCTAGAAATTTCTCTCCCTCTGGTTTGGTCTTATACAATGAGATAGAAAGATTCCTTGTTGACTGTAAAAACATCATGCATTTTATCTCCGCCTTCTATACATTGCTTTGCTCTCTTAGCCCAGGTGATGCCAGAGACATTGCACTGAAATGGGAGGGAGACCTTGACACAGTCTATATTGAGGATGACTGGCCGGAAGCCATTAAGGTCATTAGATCAACATTCACATGTAATAGACTCAGAGAGACACAGTATAAAACTCTACACCGCTTACATGTAACTCTGTACATACTGAATAAGATGGATCACCAGACCTCTCCCCGATGTAATAAATGTGGAAGAGAGGTTGGAACCTATTCTCACTATTTCTGGCAGTGCAAACTGATCAAAATATTCTGGGTTGCAATTTCGAAAGAACTGAGTGGTGTTTTTCGGGCCAGCATCAGGAGTGACCCAGGCCTGTTCATTCCTTCCATCAAAATCAGTTGCTTTGACACGACCACATTTCAAACTATGTGACAAAGTGTTGTTACTGGCTAGAAAATGCATTTTGCTAAATTGGATTAAGGATAAACCACCAAACTTTACACAGTGGTATAGAGAGTTATTTAGGGTCCTCCCTCATGAAAGGATTAGCATGGTTCTGAGGGGTACTGAGAAGTTTTCACAGACATGTGCTCTCCCGTACTCAGATATTTACCTAAAGAACTGAGTCAATTTGTGATGAGGGGACAGAATGACATAAAATGGCCAAAATCGCCGGGAGCTAACCAATAAACATCCCCCTCCTTTATTATTGCATGTTCTGTTATCTATCAACATAGTTCAGGTAGCTTTGTCTCTTTTGCCATCAGATATTAAATTTGACTGTAAATGATCTTTAAAATCTGATAATTTATGATAATATGTATGACATCAGACGGTGGGAGTCTGGGGGGTGGTGGTGTGTGTGTGTGTGTGTGTGTGTGTGTGTGTGTGTGTGTGTGTGGTGGTGGTAGGGGTGGGGGGGTGGGGGTGCTGGACTTCATCTTGTCTTGAACGTATGACTTGGTATGGTGGCAGTATTTCTTTGTATTCATTTATTCATTTATTTTCCCTTACTTTTAATTGTAATTTAGTTTATTTAAATAATTGTCTCTCAATGTACCCTTAATTTGTTTTCTTTTATATTTTCTTTTATTTATTTATTCATTCATTTATTTATTATTATTTTTTTTCTTTCTTTCTTCTTCTGTTTTAAATGTGCAATGTGTTACAATGGCATGATGTACAATTTCATGTTCTTTTGTCTTTTTGTGAAAATATAAAAACCAATAAAACTCTGTTTTAAAAAAAAAGAAAATGAAACATCTGCCTGCTAAAGCAAACATTCAGCTGCACATATTTTTCTCAGTAGGTGGTGGAGACCAAAATAGAGCTAAACCAGTTAAAGGTATCTGCAGATAACTATAATAGACTTGTTGACCAGGTGAAGTTGTACTGGAATTTATGAATTTTCACACAGTTATTAATGGGTTATCAGTGGCTGTTCCATCTCAAATCATCACGTTTTTAGAACAATTTCTGCTCAACAGTGAGCATTTGACTGAAATTTTTATATCATAAAATATTCATCAAGATATCTGTGAGATTTTAGTTTGATATAACAAACACACTAAAATATGAAATTAGAAAAGCACTCAGAGAGTGCATTACTCCGCCAAGGCTGCTCATTTGATGTATCATTTCCGATGGATGAAATCTTTAATAAAAAATTACCTTGCGCTGAGCACAGGCATGTGTCATGCATGTGCTCATGCATGCATGTATGGATACGGAATTGCGTATAAATTACTCTTATAAAGGTCTGTTGATCAATTCATCACGTTTGGCAAGCCTTTGTTTTGCTAGTGTTAAAATAACCGTTCCCTCCATACCTTTATTTTGAAGGTGTATTTTTAATGTTATGGGCTTTTATTTTGTCACCATTCCAGCAGCACAGGAAGTGTTTATCTAAGAAGCGGTTCCTTGACATGATGAAGACGCTGCCGAAAAGTCCGAAAATTCATGTAAACATGAAAGAAAACGGTTCCACGCTGTTGCTGTCTAGCAAAGTATGTGTATAAACTTAGAAGCACCTAGCTGGAATGGAGACAAGCCCTTACGGTGTTTTCTGAAGAAAGGAGTGAAGGACAGAAAGGTGAATTTGTGTTCAAAATAAGGCTGACGGCTCAACATAAATAAAGGCTTTGTGAAACATCGGGAGCTTCACCATGGTCTGGCTGAGGTTTGCTTCATTGCGTTACCTCAATATGTAGCGCGAGGAAGGAATTGATGGGACTCAGAAACACCTCACAGTTTAAAAATTTGTTCCTTGTATGATTTCCAATGGATAAATCACAGTCATTTTGTAGTAGGATCACAATCATGTGATCGTCAGCAGGTAACTGACACAGTGTTCAGGTCATGGTTACAGTGACGCTGTGCTGGCACCTATATCTCGCAATGGGAAATCTTTAACAAATCCGTGGGGTCAGATTATAAGCCGCATCAATGCCAAAATCTAATAACTTGGTCCTTGTGTCATTTCTGACCTTCCCTGAAAATTTCATCCAATCCGTTGGTCCGTTTTTGAGTAATGTTTCACACAGACAGACAGATTCACAGACAAACGTACGCCGATCGTCACATAACTCCGCCGTTCCTTGGCAGAGTAATGAATAAAATAAATAAATTGCCTGTCAGCACACTTTCAGCGAGGTGGAAGTTTGAAGCTGTTTGAATGACAATATCTCAGTAACTATTTAAGATAAAAGCTTGGATTTTTCACAGTTTTTTCTCATCATATCATTAATTCAGAATCTGCAATATTGGACAAATAGATTAAAAAGTCATTCCATCTCAAATAATCTTTTTAAAAAAAAATTCTGCTCAAATCCTCTCTGACTTGCCCGAGTTTTTAGATCATAAAATATGGACATTTCTAAAGATATTTGTCAAATTTTAGATTGATATATAAATGACTTTCCGAGTTTAATAATAAATAATTAAAATACATTTAAAAACGGCCCTTCGACCCACTTTCAGCCCATTTTTTCTTTTACACACTGAAATTTGAGGCTGTTTGATGGACAATATCTCAGAAACTATTAAAGATAAAAGCCTGAAATTTTCACTGCTATTTCTCATCATGTTGTTGATTCAGATTGTGCAGTACTAGACATGTAGATCCAACGGTCTCTGATTATAGGTGGGTTAAAATACAAAACTGATTTAAGCTAACTCTCTTTAAGCCCACATTAATGCAGAATTATTAATGCAGAAATCAACTAGTGATATTTTCTGAACCACATGTAGCTAGGTCACAACACAAAACTCAACAAATAGAATATATTTTAATATTAAATATTCTGTCACAAAAATGAAAACGAAAGTTATTCTTGGTTAAAATTCATAACTAATCAAGCAGGTATGACAAGCTGCACCACAAAAACAGAAATATTGCGAGAAAGTGTAATCCAAGTGGAACAGAAATCCATTTCAAAATGAAAAATGATTTTTGAATTTAGGCACAGATAGAGTTTAAAATATTCATACTTCATGGGAGAAAAGCTTGAAACAATTCAGAGATGGTTGAGTAAAATGTCCCTGATGATTAGAGAGGAAATAACCTGAGTACAATGCTTTTAGTATCCTTATTAAACCGTAGATCCCAAGACTTCCTCAAGTCCGCATCCATACAAAATGATTAGTCAATCCACATACAGTGGTGGAAAAAAATTTTTGGGCACCCATGCATTTGTGAAATATTGCATTAAGAATCACTCTAAAGTCTTCAAGTGCAATTTCTTTTAGTACAGTCACAGCCAAAATACTAAACAAATCCAAAATAAGCCATTAATAACTTAAAACTGATTGGTTCCATAAAAATGCACAAGAAATTTTGAGTAATGGGTCATTTTGGTACCAGTGATCCACTAGTGAAGGTCGTGCTTTTTATTAAGATACAGTTTTTGTTTCTGTGCTTCATGTCTACTACTAAATATTAATTTGATGATGTGATAGTTTATTTGTTTTTTGTTCTGTTTTGAACACATTCTCTGTTATTTGTTGACTTTGATACTGGCAATGTTGAGAATTGACATGTCAGTCACTGTCAAGAATTTAGTTTTGTTAGTTTTTCTTGTAAACAATGAACAGACAAATATCATTTGTGTTTGTTTGTGTCTGTCTAATGCAGCCACATCTTTTGAAACACAAAAAAGATTTCTTCGCAAATATTTCATGATAATATTTGAGATTGTGTAAAATTATGAGAGAATGTGTCTCAGTTTCTGCCACTAATATGAATATAAGAATATGTCTGAGCTAAAAGTAAATATGGACCAACTGTCTGAGCCGTCTGCCTCGGTTTGACCCAATCACAGGAGATGGGATGTCTGTAATCATGAGTCTGTCAGACTGATGCAACTGATTGCAAACATACAGTTCCATTTCTCCCATCAGCCTCGAGTGTATTTTGACTATCTTGACTGTCCTGGGCTTATAAGTAAAAGTAAAAGTGGCCTTTTGGGGCTTGTGCTTTGCATTTTATTGTGTGGACAGTTTAAACTTGTACATTGTAAAAGAAAAAAGTATTAACTGTATATCAAAATGGTATTTTGCACAACTGTTCTTATAGCAGATATATTGTACAGTTTAGAGTTCACAGTAGTTGTTAATATTGATACTGTATATGCATATCAATTGCTAAGTAAGTGGACTAAATGTTATTTTGTCGTCACCGATCTTTCCAGACCTCTGAGCTTAAACAAAATTGAGACGTTGACCTTTAAGTAATAACTTTGAGAACTCCCAGTAAATCCAGCGCACCATTTATACAGCCATAAAACAGAGCCCTACCTGTATATTTCTGGTTCTATCAAACCTGATCAATAATTGACACTCTGAGCTGAGGAGTCATTTGTCATAGAGAACAACTTTACCCTGATTCAGCACCTTGAGGATCTGGAGTATACTGTAGGTTGGAAAACAGGAATACAGCTAGAAACTCATAAATCTCTCCTCCTGTTTTTCTCCCAGAGGGACGGAGGCTTAATATAGTGCAGCAGCAAACCACGCCCAGAACAGCAGCTCATATGATGCAGCTCTCTCACAAAGTGCATTTAAAGGAATATTCATCCGGAGTTGGCTGTTTTCAATTACAGGCATCTTGACGGAAACTCTGATAAATGGCTCATCACTGGCGTAAAAGCAGATATCACAAACCTGCATGTGGCCACGTTGGTTTTTAAACAGCTCAGGGAACTCAAGCAGACATAAATCAACGTTACTGTAATTTATCTTATTAAATTCAGATTTACACTGCAGCGAATTTGCCTGTAGCGACTGGCAGGTACAGTCATGTAAACAAATGCAAGCTCAGAAATACAGAAAATGAGGAGTTAAGAAAGCAGATGTGCAGAACTCTGTCTTAATGTTCCAACTGGATGAAGTCTTGTGATTTCTAGGAGGTTGTGCTGCACCAATCAGAGCTGCTTTCAGTTATAAGAGATCCATTAAGCCAGTTTCAGCATCAGGCCAAAACACACAAACACAAACATGAAAGAGAATTATTCAGAGTGCACCTCTCTTCTTCTTCTTCTTTTTTTACTCCTCCTTCTCTTTTATTAAACTTTGATTTGTCTCTAAGCGGCATTCATTGTATAACAGTCTCCATTTTTAATGCTCACTGTGCTGATGAAACGTAATGATAATGAGCGCAAGGCTGTGCGTGTTTACTGTAAATAGGTCCATGCATATTAAGTTTGAGGATGTGCTCTGTGTGTGTGTGATTGTGTCTATGTGTGAGGAAGTCGGTGTGTGTGTGTGTGTGTGTGTGTGTGTGTGTGTGTGTGTGTGTGTGTGTGTGTGTGTGTGTGTGTGTGTGTGTGTGTGTGTGTGTGTGTATGCCCACTCATGAGCGTGTGCTCCCTGTTAATAAGTCAAGTTGTTAGCATTAGCTCGCGGGTTGGTGCAGGATGCTACAGGGATAGCAGTGCCTCTCTGCTTCCTCTCCCATGCTGTTGGGCCTGAGGCTTTCTAACTCTAACATCCTCACTCCTCTTTAATCTCACCCTCTCACTTCCCCAACTTGTCTTTCTTAGAAAACTTTTCTTTAACTTTCTTTTGTCTTCTGAAAATAGACGTTGCAGCAGCTTGTGCACGAGTGGTGGTATGGCCTCACAGGAAGGCATTTGCAGATGAAATGCGCAACATAGCACAAGTCATTGGTTGTCATTTCAGTACAAAAGCACCCTTCGCTTGCTCCTTCACCCCACGAAGAAAAGCTACTGGTGATTTGCAAGACTGTTTGCAGCTGAAAAAGAATTGTATCATATGAGGGTCAGAAACGAGAAGCTGTTTGCAATAAAACCTAATATCACCATACACAAAAACTCAAATGTTTAAAGCAATTAAAGAAACAAGGAGATTGCAGCTTTGTTTTCGACCACACAAGATCAAAATTGTCTTTGAACTGTTGCTCCATTAATGTTAGTGACCTGAACTGCACCATCTGACTTCTATCGGCTTCCTAAACTTGCATTGTTGCTATGTTGAGATTGATGAAAAGGTCATACATGCATGTTAAGCACTATCTGGAGACTCAAGATGTAACCTTATTCCAGACATTAATGTACCAAGTTAATTGAAGTTAAACGAGATTATGTTGAAAAGTAATGCAATTACACTCTTTCTCCTGTGATGTTTTCTGGTCAGGCTGTGAACTTCTTGAAGTAGATGCTGTGCTAGCAGCCTGTGCACAGGATGCATTTTACTTGGGTTGTTTGGCGACAGAGGTGTGAGTGCTGAGGTGGTCTTGTATTACAAGAAGGATGAAATACGCAACATACCACAAGTCATTGGTTGTCATTTCATACAAAAGCACATGTGGTTTGCTGCTTCCCTGTAGAAAGCAAGGTTTATGCAAGAAAATGTGTCCTACAAGGATATTTCAAAAAGTTTCAGTGTCACCCTAAAACCCCACAGCACCAGGTGGAAGAAGCAGCCATGTAGCTTTGAATGGTTCCTCCTCCACTTTACTACACCATCTGACTTCCATCTGTTTTGAAAACTTAGGTGGTCGCCATTTTCAGACTGATCAAAAGGTCATGCATGCAATTTAAGGACTATATGGAGACTGAAGATGTGACCTTCTTCTGAATACTCTTGAGCCAAGTAAATTGAAGTTAAAGGAGACTATGTTGAAAAATAATGCAAAAACAATCTGTGACGTTTTGTGATGAGGCCGAGAACCTCCCGAAGTACCGTTGTAGACGCTGTGCTAGAAGCTTGTGCACAAGGTGCATTTACTTGGGTTATCTGGCGACAGAGATGCAAGCGCTGAGGTGGTCTTGCTTCACAAGAAGGTTTTTGCAGATGAAATGTGCAACACACCACAAATCATTGGTAGTCATTTTCATACAAAAGCACTAATTTACAGGACTGTTTGTGGCTGAAATACTAGTAATTTGCTTTTCTGCGTTTGTGGCAGTGAGGTGGCAATCTAATCACACCCTACCCTTGTGCATGATGGTAAATGAGTTGTTACTATTCAAGTGAAAGTGATGTTGAAATGTGTATATTTGCAATAATTGCAGAAATGGTTTCTATGGTTCTACTCATGTCATCCAGAAAACATGTACAAAAACCAACAAAGGGAGTCCATCCCTTTTCTTTTTTCTTTTGTGTTATAATGCAGAAGCAGCATCGGATCATTCTCCTGTAGTTTAATTCGCTTTAATTGAGGAGGAAATATTTGAGTTTTGAGTGGAGAAAGTCAGCTCTTGTTTGAAATACAGCAGAAAAGAAGAGAAAAAAAACGTATCAATATCTAATATCACACTAATCTCAGAAAGTAGCCACTTTATGTCTCTCTTTTCTGTTTTTTTCATGTATATAGATCTTTTTGTCTTGATTTTCTATGTAATCTCTCCTCTCCTCACTCTTTTAATCATAAATAAAAACAATCTCCTTTAATCATCTTGGCTCGGTTGTTTTTTAAATTGATACCTGTAGAACTGACCTGCTGCTGCATAAGTATCTGCTAATAAAGCTCCAAGTAAACATCTGATTTTCATCCTGTCTCTTTCTTTCACATTGTTTTTCTCTGCATGTGCAACTGTCATGTTAATTTTTCTCACTTCTATGTGCATCTCTGTGTACATAAATTCACAAACATGTCACCAGTGTTTTCATGCTGTTTGATTTGACTCCTTTCTTCTCTTCTTTTCCTCTTGCCCTAAAACTTGGTGTTTGTTTTACACTATTTCTGTCAGTCGCTTCATTATTCATTAACATTTTCATGTCTCTTGTTCCTCCTCTGCTTCTTTTTCATCTTCCTATTGTTTTCTTTTCTATCTCTATATAGTATGTGTTCTCTCCTCCATGGCTTCCCTTTCCTCTTCTCCTCTTGCACTCATGATTTTTCCTCCACAATTGTTCTGCCTCATTATATTCACCTTACTAAGGAGATTTTGGAAGTTTGCCTGCAGTCGGTCTTTTTCTTTTGCTCTCAGTTGGATGGAGACTCATTACACAAACCCAAATATCTGTTTAACCCAGTTGGGGCATTGGCAGACGCATACACAGATGACACTATTTTAATTATTCCCCATTTTTCTTTCTTTCTAAGTCAGCTGGCTTTCTTTCACCTTTTCCTCTCCCGTGTTTCTTTTATATCCAACATCCAGAGGGCTTAAAATATTAAGAAAATTTTACTGGTTTAAAAGTTATGTTCTTTTAATCTAACTTGCATGACTAAAAATTGCTCCTGGCTGTGTCAAAAGATTAACAGAAATGGCCAATTGTTTCAATTGGGGGGGGGGGGGGGGGGGGGGGGGGGGGGGGGGGGCTGGAGTCTATCCCAGCTGACTCGGGCGAAGGCAGGGGACACCCTAGGCAGGTCGCCAGTCTGTCGCAGGGCTACATACAAAGACAAACAATCACTCTCACATTCACACCTACGGGCAATTTAGAATGATCAATTAACCTCAGCATATTTTTGGACTGTGGGAGGAAGCCGGAGTACCCGGAGAAAACCCACGCATGCACAGGGAGAACATGCAAACTCCATGCAGAAACATCCCGGAAAAGCCGGGACGCGAACCAGGGATCTTCTCGCTGCAAGGCGAAAGTGCTAACCACTACGCCACTGTGCAGCCCGTAATTCCTAATTTTTAAAATAAATTTGTGATCTTGTTGGGCTTTGTTTAGTTTTTTGTTAATTGATTATTTGATTAACTCTTTAAACCCCTAAATCCTGAATGTTTAAAAGGTGTATTATCTTCACAAAAATTCCCAAAATGACACAAAGAGGTGTCAGATTTTTAACTTTCAGATGGTCCTTGCACTACACTTGATAAGATCAAAGTTTTTAAATTGTGATAGCTCTTCAAAATCACTTTATTCTACAGGTCTTAATGAAAATTTTATAAAAAATAAAGCATATAAAAACAAGAAAATTTTGTATTCTTTGGCGTAACCATGAAGCCAATAGTGACTCAGCTGTGACCAACAGTCACATAAAATGCAAGGTATTTTTTCTGTAATTACACAGAGCAGACAGAAGACAATTAGTGGAAATAATTAAAAATGCAAGTAGCAAAATATCTATAATATGTGGAGCTGATATTTTTTTTTCCAGTATTGGTAATACCTGTGGGCACTTCAAAAAATGGCGTACAATTTGAGTCCATTTATTATTATTTTTTTGGAAAATAATGAATCAAATGAGGAATATGTAATGGTTTTTATTATTTATAATACCATAACTGCACAAAAGACATTTCTGAGTTCTCTCAAATCCAGCCATGGTTGTGCTGTTTTCAAAGAGGTTCAGAAGGTTGATATAACTTGTTTTCCCAAACTTAGATAACTGGCAAATCCTAATTCAAGAAAGTTCATTGGTTCATCCCACAGCGCCGGTTCTGCTCACCAGAAGTGGCCCACTAGGCGGCTTGCAGTCCACACACGGCTCCAAGCCAGTGAGCCGGGCTTCTTACCAATTTAAAGTTTGAGAATAGGTTGAGATCCTATTGGCCCAAAGACCTCTAGTCATTCGCTTTATCAGATAAAACTGCAAGACTCTGAGTGCCAGCTATCCTGAGGGAAACTTTGGAGGGAATCAGCTACTAAAGGGTTCGATTAGTCTTTCCCCCCTATACCTAGGTCGGACAACCGATTTGCACATCAGGACCACCACGAGCCTCCACCAGAGTTTCCTGTGGCTTCGTCCTGTCCAGGCATAGTACATAATCTTTTGGGTCCTACCTTTGTGAATACTATACACAAGACTTCTATTACATTACTGCAATACCCATCAATGCAATCCTCATTCACATTGCACCACAGTATCAGTGCTGCACGAACAACAACATACACATTCATTCTTTTTTAAATTAAGCAACCTCTTAACAAACATTTGTCATTGTCATTACCCTCATTCAGTGTCCTTATTGTCACTGCAGCCAAGCGGCAACCATCCTTCTCTGCAGCTTGTAATATTTTGCGTTGCAAGTATATAGGTGACAATATATTCAATGTTTCATGAACAGTCCCACCCCATGTCTCTAATTACGTGGTCATGATATTCAGTATCATTTGACAACAGGAGGTCTTGGTCATTTTCTCAGTGGTAGCATCTTTAACCAAGCCAACAAAACCATCTTTCTGTTTACTTACCAGATTCGCATACACAGGTGTGTCGCTCCCATTGGTCGGCGCACCGGCTGTGAGATGGGCAAGGAGATGACATGCAAGCGTTCCCAACACTACATCCAGTTTCCACTTTGACAGCTCTGGATGGGCGAGGAAGGGCAGGAGAGTCCGGCCGAACACCCAAACGAACACCCTTTAGACAGGAGAAAGTAACTTAAGAATAGCATTTTTATTAATTTATTGAAACCTGTCAATCCCAGACTATATTGCCAAAAGTATTCGCTCACCTGCCTTGACTCGTATATGAACATAAGTGACATCCCATTCCTAATCCATAGGGGTCAATATGACGTCGGTCCACCCTTGGCAGCTATAACAGCTTCAACTCTTCTGGGAAGGCTGTCCACAAGGTTTAGGAGTGTGTTTATGGGAATTTTTGACCATTCTTCCAGAAGCGCATTTGTGAGGTCACACACTGATGTTGGACGAGAAGGCCTGGCTCTCACTCTCCGCTCTAATTCATCCCAAAGGTGTTCTATCTGGTTGAGGTCAGGACTCTGTGCAGGACAGTCAAGTTCATCCACACCAGACTCTGTCATCCATGTCTTTATGGACCTTGCTTTGTGCACTGGTGCACAGTCATGTTGGAAGAGGAAGGGGCCAGCTCCAAACTGTTCCCACAAAGTTGGGAGCATGGAATTGTCCAAAATGTCTTGGTATGCTGAAGCATTCAGAGTTCCTTTCACTGGAACTAAGGGGCCAAGCCCAGCTCCTGAAAAACAACCCCACACCATAATCCCCCCTCCACCAAACTTTACACTTGGCACAATGCAGTCCGACAAGTATCATTCTCTTGGCAACCGCCAAACCCAGACTCATCCATCAGATCGCCAGATGGAGAAGCGCCATTCGTCACTCCAGAGAACACGTCTCCACTGCTCTAGAGTCCAGTGGCGGCATGCTTTACACCACTGCATCCGACGCTTTGCATTGCACTTGGTGATGTATGGCTTGGATGCAGCTGCTCGGCCATGGAAACCCATTCCATGAAGCTCTCTGCTGAAGCACTGTTCTTGAGCTAATCTGAAGGCCACATGAAGTTTGAAGGTCTGTAGCGATTGACTCTGCAGAAAGTTGGCGACCTCTTCGCATTATGCGCCTCAGCATCCACTGACCCCACTCCGTCAGTTTACGTGGCCTACCACTTGGTGGCTGAGTTGCTGTCATTCCCACACTTCCACTTTCTTATAATACAGCTGACAGTTGACTGTGGAATATTTAGGAGCAAGGAAATGTCACGACTGGATTTGTTGCACAGGTGGCATCCTATCACAGTTCCACGCTGGAATTCACTGAGCTCCTGAGAGCGACCCATTCTTTCACAAATGTTTGTAAAAGCAGTCTGCATGCCTAGGTGCTTGATTTTATACACCTGTGGCCATGGAAGTGATTGGAACACCTGATTCAGATTATTTGGATGGGTGAGCAAATACTTTTGGCAATACAGTGTAGTTCTTGACTCATTTTCATTCCATATGTGATCACATTTAAAGCCTCCATCCATCCATCCATCCATCCATCCATCCATCCATCCATCCATCAATAAATAAATATTAAAACCCATCTGTCCTCACCTGTATGCATCCTCTTATCCCATTCTGAACCTCTCCGGAGCCGAGCACTCCTCCCACATGCAGATGTTTCACCTTTAAGCCATGAATCTCATTTCCCACTATCACCGTACCCTAATGGGGAGAGAAAAGAGGGGCAGGTGGAGACAGGAAGGGCAAAGATTATTATTATTAAAAGCCGTATGCAAACTCAATGCCTAGACAGAGATACACAAGAAGTACTTCAAATACCATGAAGTGGCAGCGTGGGAGATCTCAGCAATTTATTTGATGTGAAATTATATATTTTTTTAAATGGTTTAAGTTAAAAAAAAGTTAGAAAGAATAAAAAGATAATCAGCACCAATGGGTTTTCAATAGTGTCCAAGGAGAAATCCTTTTCTTATT
Source organism: Amphiprion ocellaris (assembly GCF_022539595.1). Lineage (NCBI taxonomy): Eukaryota > Metazoa > Chordata > Actinopteri > Pomacentridae > Amphiprion > Amphiprion ocellaris. Next base: position 9,051,125 of record NC_072773.1, on the reverse strand, counting down.
TCTATTAATGTTGCTGTTTTTCCTGAACCTCCATAGCTTCATTCAGGTTATTATGGGGGTTAGGGGGAGGAAAGGGGAGGAAGAAAGGAGTGAACTAATTGACTGACTTCATAAAGAAAAGACTACTGTAACACGCAATCACTGTAGAGAAGGTCAACACATGCAAAGCAATTTTGACAGGCAACTTAGCTCGCAAGAACCATGAAACCAAAACCAATGAGCTCTATTCATCACTTATTCAGCAGCAGCAGAATACACTAAAAAGAGGGTGAAATATGTCTGATAAAAGCTGCATATGTGCCAAACCCCTTTCAGAGGCAGTTAGCGTTTAATTGGCAGCTACAGTGTTCAACAATTTCATATTTTAAAATGTTTTCAGCTCCGTTTACTCAGTGTGCTACTTGATGCACTTTGAAGAGAAGCCTAGTGAACTACAGTAAAAAGATGAAAGATGTAACTTGCAGGCAGATGAGTTAAGATTTAACACAACATGAAAACAAAGCAAAAATTGTTTGTTTAAACCGAGCCAAAGAGATAATAGAACTGTGAAAGCGTGTGTGCTTTTTCATGTTGCTGTCACGCAATTATGTACAGCTCATACCTTGTACAAATACACACATGAAGCACATCATCCAGTACAATCTGACAGAATAATCCACTGTAGATTAGAAGAACTAGAATTAGCAGACCGCATCTTGGTGAGTCTGATGCTATGGAGGGATGTAGGAAAACCCGTGCCCCAGTGGTGACCCCTGTTCGAAGTCACTTGGATCTGCCCCATTGCCATCTTGATACAAGATCATAGTCAACTGACCTTGCTCAGTGTTTTTTTTTTTACACCACGGAGCACAACTGAATGCTGGTTGTTTGGTTGCTCCATGCAGATGTTGTGAACCAAGACATTCTGAGGATATTCTGATTAAAAGTGGACAACTAGAAGACACACATGGACAAGGACTGAGAATAACGGGGTCTATGAAAGGAGGATACATGAAATAAATGCGGGAAACTGCAGCATCCACAATGACTAAGAAGCAGCTGGTAGCACAGAGCTCAAACATCAGAAAGCTGGCGCTGGAGAGTCTCCAACAGAATGGGAACACTACAGAGCAGCAAGGACACACTGGGCCAACCCTGACACGGGAAAGCAGTGTTAAGGAAGTAGATGCTTCCCAATCACCAGTCATGACAGGTGTGACCACTGAGGGTGAAAATTTGGCAAACACAGTCAACAACTTGGATGTGACTCCCCCAACCCCTGAAAAAATCCCACAAGAGGAGATGCTTGCAGATGTTAACACAGCTCTACTCACTGCCCCAGTTACAGTTTGTCATGGAAACCATCCATCCATCCATCATCTATACACCACTTAATCCTCACTAGAGTCGCAGGGGTGCTGGAGTCTATCCCAGCTGACGTAGGGTGAAGGCAGGGGAGGACAGGTCACCAGTCTATCATATGGCTACACATACAGACAAACAAGCACACTCACATTCACACCTACTGACAATTTAGAATCACCAATTAACCAAAGAGGTGGGAGAGGGAGGCAAATGTTGTCATATCAGTGGATGAATGGGAAGAGATAAATGAACAGCAGCGGATAACAACTTGCTCCTTATCATGGAGAGAACACGAGTGGAAGAACATCATAAGACTCTTTAGAACACCAGCACAGACAAAGTATCATGACACAAAGTGTAGACTGGTTCCATTTCCCAGAAAAAGGCTTACTTTAAATGTGTAAGGCATTTCTCTTCAGCAATGTTCCAATGACTGTTCCTGAAGGATTTGGGTATGCATAATCCATTTTTGGAATATGTCGGATGAATTTTTGTGTTGTTTGTGAGTTATAATTAAATATTCAAAATGGCGGCTGTGCAAACAATAAGGCTTTATTACAATGATAATGATCCAAGAACCACCCATTAATTCAGCAATTTTGAGTAAAATTATTCACATCCAAACAAAAACACACATATTTCAAGAAAATAATTAGACTTTTCTTTTTTTTTGGATTTTTCAGGATTTTGTGAAAATGTTACAAAATTGCAACAGCGAGTCTTGGTGTAAACAAATATTAACACTTTATTTTTAACAAACTCCACAGATGATTAGGTATTGATGATTCAATAATATTAAAATATTATCTTATCTTAAAATGAATTTTATTGATATGAAATTGTTGAATATGGTACAATAAAATGCAAATATTTACATGTTGGACTTTGAACATCAGAATGATTTCTGGTGTCTGAGGACTCTTAACTGGTGGATGGCATTCTCCTTTGTGTCTCCTTATATGTGAAACTGAAGGAAGCGTTTTTTTTTTTTTATCTGTGAAGCACAAATGAGCATCACACTTGTTGCATGCAGTTGATGTGCAGTACCAGTCAAAAGTTTGGACACGCCTTCTCATTTAATAGTTTTTCTTTATCTTCATGTGACTATTTACATTGTAGATTTTCACTGAAGGCATCAAAACTAGGAATGAACACATATGGAATTATTAGTAATTATTTTTAGTGCATAGTGTTGGAGATTGTTGATATAGTGGACCATTTCCATGTATTCCGGGGTTGTCCCTCCATTGGCAACTACTGGCATGAGCTTAAAAATTGCATGGATAAAATACAAAGGGTAGACCATCCATCTACATTTGAGGTACTATACCTGGGGAAACTGGGCAAAATGGATGAAGAATGAGGTACCTAGGGTTGAGGATTGGGTTGAGGTAATACACAATATATATATGTGATGGAAAAGCTAATTTTCTCTATGAGACCAGAGGTGGATAGATTTAAAAGAATCTGGAAAAACTGGATAGAGTACATGAAACTAATTAGGTCTGATTTTATCTGAGATGTACATTGTGGAAAAAAAAACCCTAGTTCATAGCTACAGAAGTTGGAATGTTTGTTCCTGTTTATTATATCTAACTATATTCGCTTCACTGGGAACATAGTAAAACTCTGTTAGTTTAACGGGTCAAAATGTGTGGTAGAATGCAAAGAACCACAAAGTCCTGGGCATAACTCTATTTGTGTACTTGGAAAGGTACGGTCATTCTTTAATTTGATTTAGCATAAAATAGTTAGGAAATCTTTACCTTTCTTTTGTTTTTTGTTTATTTATTTATGTATTTTTGTTTTGTTTTATTTTTTTGAATGTCATGATTAATTTAAAGATATTGCATTTAGAGGACAGAGGGGGAGAAAAAAAAGAAAAAAAACTCAGGTATTATGTACCAGCTGTATGTGGAATGTATGTTCTGATGTTCAATAAAAATAAAATAAAGTCAAAAAAAAAAAAGAATCACCAATTAACTTCAGCATGTTTTTGGACTGTGGCAGGAAGCCGGAAAGGAAGAACATGCAAACTCTACACAGAAAAATCCAAGGCCCAGGCTGGGACACTCACCGGGGTTCTTCTAGCTGCGAGGCGACAGTGCTAACCACCAAGCCACTTTGCAACCCCTCATGGAAACTAGTGAACTCCTTTATGGCATTGCATTTGTAATCCTTGAGGCACATGGGTATAAACTCACAACATGCACAGAGTAGCCTTCACAGAGGAGAATGTTGGAAGCCAGTATAGCTCAGAGGGAAGTTAGTTGTCTAATAGTGGTGCAGAAGTATATTGTGAGTTTAACAAAATGTCCACAAGTAACGCTTGAGAGACTGGCAAACAAAGACTCACGGCTCTGGCTGCCAGACTACACCACCAGAAGAGCAGAGGCCAAAAGAATAAATGGCCTGTTCTCCAAAGATCCAACCAGGATGTCCTCTCAGCTGCAAACCAACAACAGCACACTGATCCACCCCCAAGTTGAGACTTAGAAATACTGAAAGGACATACTGGAGAAAGAGGCAACACGCAACACCAACAGCAAGTGGCTGATGGACCTAAAAGTAGACTGAGCAACCTTCCAAAACAAGAACAGCCATCATCACAAATCCTTGAGCTTATCAGCGTCGGGACCTGACATTATCAACTCGTACTGGCTAAAGAAGCAAACAGTATTCCATGATCAACTGGCAGCACCAATGAATGTGCTGCTAACAACAGGCACCCACCCAGACTGGCAAGACAATCCTGACTGTGAATGACCCTCATAAGGGTACAACACCTTCAAACTACTGACTGATGGCAGCTCTCCACAGCATAAATGGTCTTCTAAGGCATCATATCAGCTGGAGCAGGCACGAGTCATCACATCAACAACACTCTCGGGAGGGAATTGAAAACAACACCGAAGGATCAAAGCATGAACTGGTCAACAGGGCCATCACTCGAGACTCTAAGACAGCCATATGGGTTCTGTAAAGAGTCTTGAGACAATTTGAATTGTAATTGGCGCTATATAAATAAAATTGAATTGAATTAAGACGAAGCAGACCAACCTGTGCAAAACCTGGACGAACCACAAGAAATCCTACAATGCACCGCCCTGCGCATGGACACTACAGGTGCTTACCATTACGCAAGACTAATGGGGCACTGATGACCTTCATCAGAAATTCAATGCAACTGTGGAAAACAGCACTGAAGGCCAACCCCAAGGCCACTGCACAAGTCACCACTGAGTGCAACATATACCATTGTGAAGCATTGTCCCTGCTGCTGTTCTACATTGTCCTCAATCCCCTCAATGAGATTTCCTCAAAGAGTGACTACGGACAAGGATTCAGAAGTGGAGCAGTTGACCAGAAGGCCAGCACAAAGGCTATGATAATAAGGATAGAGATCAAAGGGATAATGAGACACTCGACTGAAAAGACCAGCACATCACAACCAGCTATATGACCAAGCAACCTCAGATATTTGTGGTTGACAAGGAAGTTGTGGTGGTAGAAATGGGAATCCTAGCTGACAGTAACATGAGGATGAAGGAACATGAGAAGTGCCAAGGACTGAAAGAACAACTGGAACACCACAGTTGTTTTCTTCTTTCCTTTATTGTCTTTTACATAGATGTATTAATTTCCTATCTGAATAGAGCTGTAAACATGCACACACTGCACCCCCCCACACACATATAAAACCACTTGTACGCTCATTTTAGTGTCATCCTTATTCATGTATGTATTTATTTATAACAATATGTTCCACCCCTGTGTTCTAAATAAAAATAATTGGAAACCTGTGTGTGTGTTATAAACATTTGTATATGTGCTTTTATGAGTATTTGTCTCAGGAGTAAAAAAGGAAGGTTTGTCAAGGGAAAAAAAGGACGAGAAAAAGTAATGCCAAGAAATGACAAGATAATAAGAAAACAAGATTCATCTCACAATCTAAACTCAGATTTATCGTTTAGGAGGCCAAAATTAACAGGTCAAAATTTACACACACACACACACACACACACACACACACACACACACAGACACACACACAGACACACACACACACACACACACACACACACACACACATATATATATATCACATGTATATGCCTTCAACTCCTGAAGAAACCGGAACAAGTCAATCGTGGCAAAAATGTACTACTTTGAAGATTTCCTTAAAATCTGAACTAATTTTCTTCATATTAGAGAGATGATCTGCCTAAATCTTGCTTCAAAAGAGTATTTTGCTTAATATTTTTTTGAAACATTGCTAAAGAATACTTACATAAATGGTTGGTAGTTAAACAAGATAACTAAGTATTGTTATTATTCTGATAATCAGCTGATAATTTCATGTTATCATGCGGAGAATAGTTGTAACCATAAGTGGTATACTTGTCATGGTAAGACTAAAAAATGTATTTTTCCCCTTGGCATTTCTAAGATTATCATTATTGATGATTCTTGGTTTATATTGGCCACAATTAACAGATAATTATCAGTTATCTTTATAAGGTCTGAAACTGTAAAATCTTGGTACATCTACAATTTCATACCAAATGCAGAATTTTTCCTGCTTTGACAAAAACAGGATTTTAACACTCACAGTAAGTTTACATGCAAATAATCTGCTTCTATCATTTGCAGTTTTCTCCTACACTGTTCTGACTGCAGCAAAAAGAGGTAGAGGTCTGTGTACGTGGAGATATTTCGGATGAAAGCATTTTCTGTCTCTGTTCATATTTAGTGCTTCAAAATTCCAATTAGTGAGATCTCCAGTGATTAGACTGAATAATGCTGTCCGTCAGAGTAGCTGCAGATTCCAAACTGTTAAACTGAATCAAAACCAAGAATTATAGTCGACTTTTCCAATTTCACTCAGCCAATTAAGGTTGTGTATCTGCTTTGGGTAGAAAAAAGACAACAGAAAATTAATTGTTCATGGAAATTAAGTCCTACTGATTTAGTAAAGCAGATATGATGAAAACCTTGTAATTCACTTACAGCTGTGCTTGCAGGGCAAACAGACTTCGATTAATAACTACATTTACACTATTTTATACTATTGAAGGACCTAAATTTACTGCCATTGACACAACTACTCTATCATCTGCCTATAGTAGTGAGTCCTTACTGGAGAAAATTACAAGTCAACCAAAACAAAAACATGGAGAATATTTTGAAGTTAAAAAAGTGCAAGTTTAATCAAATAAACAAAATAAAATGCAAATTGGATAAAGAAAACTCTGTTTTTGGTTTTTTTGGTTTTTTTTGGGGGGGGGTATTAAGAAGACAACTAAAAACAGGTGGTAAGTTTTTGTCTCCACCTGTCTCTTTATTATTCCATTTCATAATCCCTTCAAAAAACAACGACAAATTGAGAACTGATTGAATTGAGAAAACAAAATAATTTTTGGAAGAAGTAAAAGTTTTTGCCTTAAATAGACTATCCACTACAGTATATGGAGATGTCCCTAACCAGTTATTCATTTACCTTTGTTTCTTTCGAGCAAATCTTTTTTGTAGTTATTTTTGTGTCCTTTTTCAAAAAAAACAACTTTACTGTTTACCTAATTTTTTCCCTAAGAGGTAGATCAACAAAACAATTACATGGTTGTGACACTGAGTCTGTTTATGTTAAGGTTTCTATTACCTGATAGAGTCCAAAGTCAAGCCTCAGCGTGGCGACGTATCGCGTCTCGCGGCCGCTGCGAACGTCTCGCAGCTCCAGCTGGACGTCGTGCCATCGGCCGTCTGCCACTTGAACCTGATCCAGCCGCAGACGAACCGGTCTGGTCGCACCGCGGGTCACGGAGAACACCAGCTGACCATTTATCACCTGAGAGAGACACAAAGTCAAACACCAGAGGAACAAAACAAGTGAAAAAGTGTCAAACTGAAGACAAATGATGCACTACAAACTGCATATATATGATTTTAGATGTGTGTTTGTGTGCCGGAGAGTGAAATTAAGTATCTTGACTGCATTCCTGCCTAGATTCTGCTGACAACGCAAACACGCAAAATATATATATTTCAAGGACAATACCAGAATATTTGTAAGTTTAGTCTCATATAGAGGCTAATAATTTAGTAAAACACTAAAGCAATGTGGCATTAGTATAAGTCTCATCATCAGTTTATGTCACCAGGTGAGATTTCACTTAAAATGTACAGCACTTGAAAGAATGAGATTAAATTGCTTATGGCATCAAACTGCAATAAGATGTTGCGACCTATATATAACCATGCATACAGCTCTTATCTTTTGTGATGATAAAAGGAAGGTAAAAGGAATAAACACACTGTATTATCTTAAGCATGTAAATAAAAAAATTACAAAGGCACTGACACACGATCAACATTCTAATTTGCAAAAACAATCAACATGTTTGGGAAATTAGTTTTTTGAAGCTCCAGTGAGCCTTTTGTGATTTGAAAAGCAACTGTGTGAACATAAAATTAATTGTAAGCTCTTGGGTTATCATTTATATAAACGTGAATCATCTGCTAGACTTCTATTAACGATCAGCCGCTTATATGTTTAGTCAGACTTAAAGAAAAATATTTTTTATGTTTTCACAGTTACATATTGACTCCTGCTTATAGTACTGTACGATATGTCTGCTGTACAATGAGAGTCAAAAATGGAGTTCTGAGGCTCTTTGGTCGAATTATGAAGGGTAACCTCAGCTACAGGTCCTTCTACAGAGACGAAGTATGATTTGGAGTTTTTACATGATAGGAAAAACTGTACCATAAGGTCTAAATTCATGCAACATCCTTAATTTTTCTTCACCTCCACTGCATTGATTTATTCCTATTTACACAAATTTTATCATAATGCATACAATACTGTGTTTGTTTTATTATCCAAGGTATTAGGAATGATATTAGTATTTCCACAACAGCAGTTATCCCAACCATAGTTTCATTTGTTGACGTACACAATTTTCTCCAAATAATTTGCACCAATGCTAATGCTAATGGTCAAACAAACTATAGTACGGGTGTTAATGGAAACAGATGACTGAATCTGTGTTTGGTTGCCCACCTGGAACAACAGGCTGGTGTACTGCCCGGCCTGGGCCTGCAGCAGGGTTCCCTCTTTCGCTCTGGTCCGGAACACCAGGCCGAGGTACCAGGGCGTGGAGATGGTCACGTCATTCTTCAGGTCCCACCAGAGGGCGCTGTTACCCAGGAAGCGGTGTGGGTGTGGCATCACTTAGGGGAAAGGTGAGAGAAAAAACTGTGAATTACAAAATACTGCAATATCCAGAACAGTCTCAAGGTGTGGCTATTCACTGGACTTTGATGTGATTAATTAGCTGTGTGATGGTAGCTTAGATGCTAAGATGCTAAACATGGGTGCAAGCAAACTTGGAAAGATACATAATTGGCGAAGCTTGTGAGCAACGTCCGTAAGGAAAAAAAAGCAATTTAAAATACAATAATTTTCTGCACATTTACCCATAAAAACTATCACTGTCACCGTCACTCTCCTCTTTTTGCACCACAATATTATCAGTCATGCATTTGTTTTTCATTGCATAAGACAATAAAAACCATATGAAGCGTGTGAACTGGTAAGTTCACGAGAGCTAGAAGCCCTGTTGTCTCCACAAACTTCTGTTCCTGTACAACGAAACTTTATTCTCAATTCTATTTTTGGGGAAATATGTTTTCTATTTGCATTTGTTTACATTTGTTTGTGACATATCAGAAGTATGTCTAAAGTCAACATGGTCGCTCCTTTAAAACCAACCAATCATATAATGGGAGAAGATTCATCTCTCTCAAAACCCAGAAAATGGAGGAGAAACTTCATGTTTAGAAACATGTTTAGAAAATGCTGCATTTTAACCCAAACCATAATGTTTTCCTTAACCTGACCAAGTAATTTTGTTGCTTCAACCTCACCAGGCTTCTAGCATGGACTCATCATTGTGTAAGTTTTAGCTAAACAATAACATCCCATTAAAATTGTTCATCACTCAGTTTCCCAATTCAACAAATTTTCTCACTAAGAGGCAGTTAAAGGGCATTCAATTAGGTTCTATATACCTGCACAAATATACTATGAACTGTGCTCATCTTTGACCTGTTAAACTCTATTATTGCTTTTACTATATGTCCACAATATAAACCCTGATGGCAGAGATGTCGTCCCAGATCCATAAGAGAAGTATTACTATACATTCAGAAGTGCACATGTGCCAAACTAAAGTCTAAAGTCAACTAAAGTTAAAGTTAAGTTGGAAACCTTTCCTACGATGTCATAGGTGAAATGATACATTTGTTTTGTGGCAAAATTACACTAAAATGTGCATGAGAATGCAGCTTAGTTTTATAGGAATATAATTTTGTGGAGACATCATCTGTTGGTGGTTTATGTCTGGTTTCATTTAACAACATCCCATATTCACAGATAAATCCAGTCTGTTGAGTGAAATAATATTTGGTGGCAAATTATGGACATTTTGTACTTTGACAGTACAATCTACCTTTTGTTGGTAAATTGAAGTTTGGCTGGAGCCAGTGGACCAAGCAGGTTTATTAAACATACATTACCCAAGACCCTGTTATTGTATGCTATTATTGGTGAGAAATTTTATTTAAGCTGACTGATATGTTTCTTACTTTTGTGAACAGTCAGACTTAAGATTGTGGTTTATAGACTTCAATGGCAGAAACATGCTGTAGTGAACAATCAGCAATGGGTTCAACCAGCTCAAGGAGTCCAAAATGTGTTTTTTTTAAAAAGCATTTGTTCTTGTAAGTTGCTAAAATATATCAAAATGTGTATTAATATCTGCTGTGGGACATAAGTTTATTGTTTAAAAGGCAAAAAGCTGTGAGGCAAAACCATAACCTTGCTCCTTTATATTGAATTATGGAGATTTATTTGCTCCATTGGTCAGGTGCCTATTTTCTTACTAATGAAGAGAAATATCCCTTGTTAAGCTCTCTCGTCCTTTACTGCACATCATTCCCAAACTGTCTCTCTCTTCATTTCCCTTCATTTGTTTTCCTTCTACGGCTAACTATCAAATAAAAGCATGCAATACCCCAAAATAATTATTTAAAAGAGTAAATTAGCAACATGTCACCCTTCAGGGATGTTGCTGTGTTCTACTGACAGACTCACAAGAACAAAATGAACTTGTGAACGTTTCTTTCAAAAAGATTAAAAAAAAATAGCTTTGTTTTATCCCACAAGTACATTTCTTTCGCTGTATGATTTCCCCTCAGAGTTGGACATCTGTGTTTGCCATCAAGACATGTCAGTACAAATATACAAGTAAAGCTCATCTTAAATCCACCTGGAATGCAGCAAGTCCACCCATGTGTGAGGAAACAATCCGGGTTCATCTCAGTTAAGGTATCTTCAAAAAATAAAGGATTCCAGATTGTAACAATAATTTTACATGCTAAGCTAAGTTGGTCTTCTTCATAATTCTTTAAATCTCCCTTTCAGTCAGTGCATTCATATTGGTCGACACTCACCCAACCCTCTATCCCAACACAAACATACATTCTCACCGATACATTGACCTTCCTTACTTTATCTAAAACCTACAGCTGTGATGGTTCAGCAGAAAATGAGGAAGAAATACTCAGAGGGTTTAAAAGATGCTGAGGAGCAGAGTGAGGTGTGAATGACAGAGCACTTCTGAATGTGAACTACTGCAATGTAGTGCAGTGTTTTCTGCAGTTTAACCAATATTTAAACAATAAAGGAACATATTAAGGTTAAAAGTGTTATCTTGAGCCTGGTACAACAGGTAAGTTAATAAACTGCTGAACCCCAGATCCCACTGGTGGGTTTGAAAACCACATAGTTTTTAAAAAAATATCCAAATTACACCATTTATCAGAGCAGGAAACCATAAAAACAGAAAGAATAACAGCATTTTCAGCTCTCCAATGGTCCAATGAACTTGTTTCACTGAAAAAATGAACCAAATGTGAGCCTAAAATGGTGATATTTCAATAGTCACTTTATTCTACATGTCTCATTTATAAATTTGCCAAAATGAACTGTTTACTCCAACAAGATTCTGTAAAAAACTAAAAAATCCTTGCCTTTGTTGATGCAACAGAGAGGCCATGGTGACTCTGCTATGACCAAACATCACATGACAGAAGTTCAGTGACTTTTTGGTGAACTGGCAGCTGCGCTCAGATTAAAATGCAAATAGTAACACATGCCAATTCCATTTTTTTTTTCAATTTTTGTAAAAATAAATAATCAAAGAAATTCCACTTTTCTCATTTATTTTGCATGACATAACTTTGTTATATTGGGAAAATGATATTTCTGAGTTCTCTCTACTTCCAGTCATGGTTGCAGGACTTTATTTTCCAGTGAAATGGCTCCACAGTGAGCAAACAAATATCCAGATACTGCTTGGAGTTCAGAGGGGTAATTTCAAAACTGTAACCTGCAGCATTTTAACATTGGCGAGTTATCAACTAATTAAAGAGGCATTAGTATAACAACCAGCAGCAAATAAAGGTCCCTGAAGACTGCACCTGTTCTGCTGCATTATGTAAAATAATGACCAGTCTGATCCCCGCTGGCAGGAAAAGCACAAACTGCTAGTTATGTCACCTCATCTGTTGACAGTAATTACAGCAAAGTGGTCCGATAGAAGCGACACTGTTAAAGGTTGCTCCTACTGCGGTTATACACAGAATATGAATAAATTCAGACTCTCACCATGGCTACAGTCCTTCCCTCCATATCCTAATGGACAGTCGCAGGAGAAAGTCTCCCAGCTCACCCTGCAGGTGCCTCCGTTCTGGCAGGGGTTGGACTTACAGAAGGGCAGTTTGGCGCTGCAGCCTGCAGGAAGAAACACAGAAGTTTTCACAAATAATTCACGATGATAAATCATGATGTTTTCACTTTCAGCTGCATAATCTCACCAAACGCTATCCACACACATAATATTTAAGTGCTTACCTCGATGCACTTTATAATCACCACTGTCATCACTCTACCACTGCCACACTCACTCTCCATTCAAACCAATGTTTATAAGTGTGCAGTGCACTTTATGACCACTGCTGCTGTTAGTTTAGGTCAGCTTATTTATTTGGAACTACTTTCGTTTTTCCTACATTGTGTACATTTGGTTAAGGAGGATCAGCAAAGTAAGAATTTCATTGTACAGCGTAACTGGCTGAACCATTACTGTGTGTGTGTTTTAAAATAATAATGAAAATATGACATCAGTGAGTTCCTGACTTTGAGGAATTGCCACATAAACCATTAAAATATCACATTTCTTAAGATAATTGCAGGCATATCTTTAAAACCTTTTGAATGGCAGCGTGTGTGTGTATATATATATATATATATATATGTATGTATGTATGTATGTATGTATGTATGTATGTATGTATGTATGTATGTATGTATGTATGTATGTATGTATGTATATATATATATTTATATATATATATATATATATATATATATATATATTTACACACACACTGCCGTTCAAAAGTTTGGGCTCACTTAGAAATGTCCTTATTTTTTAAATAAAAGCTTTTTTTTTAATGAAGATAACATTAAATTAATCAGAAATACAGTGTGGACATTCTTAATGTCATGTGGTAAATGACTATTCTAGCTGGAAACAGCTGATTTTTAATGGAATATCTACATAGGGGTACAGTGGCACATTTCCAGCAACCATCACTTCTGAGTTCTAATGGTACAATGTGTTAGTTAATTGTGTTGAAAGACTAATTGATAATTGGAAAACCCTTGTGTACTTATGTTAGCACAAGAATAAAAGTGTGAGTTTTCATAGAAAACATGAAATTGCCTGGGTGACCCCAAACTTTTGAACAGTAGTGTATATACACTACTGTTCAGACTGATTGACTACAATATCATAGTCAATCAGTAAGTAAGTGAGTCAAACAGTAATCTGTGATCTGAACCTTTTCACAGCTCAACCAGGACAAAGCTGAGGCTCAGACAGAATAGCTTATCTCACAACTAGAAACTCTGACATTAAAATCATGTAAACGAGTTAAAAATCCTATCTTACCTTTATTGTACGTGTTATTTAAAAAAGCATTTCCTCTGTTCCTTAGTCCCTGTGTTTATGACTTCTTCATTTATAACATGATGTTGGAATTGGAAAGTAGAGTGGGTGGATGTTTGTACTGTTTATATTGCATTTTCTTTTCATTTCTTTTAAATTTGTAAAGCACTTGTGTGTTACATTGGTTAATATATTGATTTCAGCTGCATAAAATGTTAAGATACCAAAGGGCATATACACGTCACGAGGACCACAAAGACAACATGAAACTTTTGTGTGTGTTCTATAAGATATTACTTTAAATATTATGTCCGGTGTTTCAGTACCATTAAAATATCATATTTTTAAGATTATTCCAGGCTTTAATTGCATATCAGTCTTCAGTTTCAGGTTTAGTCATTTGATGGCCAAATATCTGAAGATTTTGCCTTTTTTATAGGCAATTCACAGCACACAATACCCAAAGACATGCCTTAATAAATACCAATTATGTGTATTTGACATTAAATATGTTTAGCAACGCTGACCAGGAAGAGTTCCGTTGTTGGCGATGAATCCAGCCAGATCCAGCGGCTTGTTGTCGATGTGCAGCTCCTTCATGCAGCCGATGAACTCTCTGGTGCCGAAGGGAAAGTTGTCAGGCACGTTGGGGACTCCGCCCAGAAACAACGGACCAGTCAGATCCAGAGACCTGAGAAAAGAGAGGAAAAAGAGGAAAGAGTTCAAGGAAGGAACGCAGGATTATCCCTTAAAGGATGGAGAGGAGGAAGGAAGGAAATTCAGAACACGGGATTAAAAAAACCCAGATTAAATGTGTCATCAGAGGTATGTGTCAAATGAAACAAGAATCAGAAAAAAACAGTACATGTAGAGGAGAAACTGGATGATGATTTCATGTATTTTCTTCGAGGATAACAGACAAGGAGAGAAACTGAGAAGAAGGAGACAGATGGAGAGGCAGATGAACAAACGGGAGATTAAATATGAGTTTCAGTGGATGTCTGGAGAGACGAGGTGAAGGTGGATGCGAGGCAGAGTGAGAGAAGAGACGCTGGATGTTCGGGAGGGACGTCAACAAATGGAATCACTCGCATGAAAAGGAGACGAAAAACAGCGAAAGGGACATGTGGTTGCAGCTGGGGAGGCAGATGAACAAACGAGATTAAGCGCGAGTTACAGGAAGTGTCGAGAGGGAGCCGTGTGATAAGACAGATGGAATGAAACGGGGGGGAAATGTGAGGAGGAAGAACCAGCAAATGACAGTCGTGGGGAAAAAACAAGAAACAGTTGTCATTCTGAGAGCATTATCCGGTTTTAACTGAGTGTTTTTTCCCTTTCACATCGCTTTGGAGACACGTTCCAAGCTGACGGAATATAAAATTGACGGGACAAAAGGTGCCGGAGTCGATAAAACAAAAGACTAAGTGCAAGTTACCGCAAATATCAACAGTCATTAGAAAAGGAGACTGAGTCAGAGGAGGCTGCTAATGGACAAATGAAAAAGGGTAGCGAGTGTTGAAGCATTTGGCCTTCATCTTTGACCAGTCTTCTCGTCTCTTGGCTTCACTCAGCGCTGACAGAACACAGCCAACGTGATTACAGCTTTCAGAGGCGAGGCCAGACATCAGCCCCGTGGCAGGCTGCTGTCTGAGAGCATGTGTTTTTGGGTGTGTATGGAGATGCAAAGCTGCACAGTTTAGACATGCAAAAAGAAATACACAACTCTGGCAAGGTCAAATAGAGCAGACAATGCGATGGAGGAGCGCATTGAAAACACACGATTTGAATATTTTGAAGAGCAGAGAGGAATGAAAAGACATGAATGAGCTGAAGAGAAGCGAGATGCAAGAAACGGCATAAAGATATTAAAGCCTAATTTAAAGCCTCCACAGATTTCCTCCACAGTCACCTTAGCACCCTGATCATTCCCTTAGAAAATCCTCTCCAGCAGATTTCAAAAGTTTTAGCAGGATTTTATTAGATTAGGCTGCTTAAATCTGCATGAAATCATGTGCAACACATACTTTTCAGTTTGAAATTTCAGTATTTCACATCTTGAACAGTTAGTAAAGTGAAAATAGACAATAAAGACAGGCAAATGCACGTCACTTTGGGAATCCGATGTAGAAGACAAGTCATTATGACTCAGAGCTTACAGGAAAATCAACACGACGAGCTGCTTGGAAACATAGCTTCCAGCAATTATAGTTATTGAATTGACTGTAAATGCTGAGATATAATCTGTAATGATTCTGTTTATACTACAGGCCAATATCTCTGAATACAGAAATGCTTCCACCAATCACTCTGCACGATTTACCTTTCGACTCCTTACAGTCCGACATCCTCAGTGTTCCAGCAGCCGCCAGCTGGCCACTGTGCAGCTACACGGCTTTATTGGTTTTCTGCTTAGTGAAAAGTGCATTTGAATATCTGTTATCTGTTAAGCCTCCATCAGTGGCAGATTGTGCTTTAATGAAAGCTGTCTTTGCAAAGAAGCTAGCAAACATCAGCCATGACTCAGGGTCAATGGCTGTTCACAGCTCATAAAAGAGATCAGTGGAACAAAACAAAATTGTTTCATTCTTCAATCATGAATGTCAGACATGAATTCTTTCCAAACAACACTCTGCAAGTCAAAAGATAAGTAGTAAGCCATTTTATGTTTCATTGTGCTAAACATTTATATAGCAATGGTACTTGAATATTATTATTAAACTTAAAGGCCCCCTATGGTGAAAATTAAGTTTTATTTTTCATCTTATTAACATGATCATATGGTGTTTTTTGATATGCACAGTTTTAAATAATATTATCATGCACATTTCAACTTGTTTAAATCACATACGATGTAATCTGGCACATCCTCAGGTGATTATTGTGCATATTCCGGCACATTTGTTAAGTATCTGTATTACTTTTTGGGATTTATAAACCTTAGATTACAGCTACTGCTAATTTTACTTGCCAACTGACTGGCCACACCTTTTTTAATCTACAGGGAGTCCCTAAAGTCTGGATACATAGGAAATCTCATTAACTAGAATTTTTTTGCTTCTACGGATTAAATATGGCTTTGTCAAAAGAAGAAAGAGTTGAACTGGTACTTCTCTGTGGATGTGAAAGATGGACATATTGAAAGATAGGGTTAGGGTTAGGGAAGTGATTTTTTTGGGGGGCTAGCATGAATTTTAGCCATGGCCAATTCTTTAGTTTCGGCTGATACATTTGGTCGTCCATGACACTGCACCATTTCTTTAACCTTTACAACCACCTTCGCCACCGTGGAAAAGCCAAGTCATCCTTTTTGGATGACGTGCAAATTCATCTGCTATCTTTCCATACGTCCATCCTTTACGTCCACTGAGAAGTACCAGTTCAACTCTTTCTTCTTTCGACAAAGCCATATTTAATCTGCGGAGGCAAAAAAAAAAAAACTATAGTTAATGAGATTTCCTATGTGTCCAGAATTTAAGGACACCTTGTACATGTTACTGTTTCCTACTATGCTTTTCAACACCAAGTGAAATTCTTTGTATGTGAAAATCTACTTGACAATAAAACCTTTGAGTCTGATATCGTGAGTGAAATAAACACTAGAATTTCTACCTCGAAGCTGCAGTGTATCAGTGAAAGTCTACTTGCCATTGTGTAGTGTAGAATATTATTTTTATGGTGTTAGAGCAGAGTTATAGGTAAGCTGGCATGCTCCAGCTGCAGCATGCAGGGAGTCTAAAGAGTAGCAAGGACTACTTGGGTAGATCAACAAATTCTAGAGAAATCAAAATGTTATATCTAAATCATTTTAGGGTACTTTTTTTCATAGAAAACACCATTAAACATGTAACTTTGATCCACAGAATGCGATTTTAGAGATTTAATCAACTCAATCAATTGTTAGAACATCTTGAGTCAGATTAACATCCTTTGTTGTGTAAACTGGCAGCTCCATCACAATGATTGCTGCCGTTGTTGGTAGACCACCTGGTTTCACAACAATTCATATCTTGAGGCAGGTGAGTCCTGGGTCATTAATAGACTATTAGTCATGTGACCTGGAGTGACTAAATTCTGTAACTCTCCATTAGTCAGTTAGAACTGAAGAAGCCTCTTGGATGAGAGGTGAACCATCTTCTACAAGAATCTACAAGAGAAGTCCAGTTGATTTCTACGGAAGCTTCTACAATTACTATTTGAACTGATCTGAACGTTTGTCACAATACCAAAAGCGTCATAGAGTGGAAGACAGTTTAAAAATCTCTGAGCATCTTTATTGTTATCAGCTTTGCTCTAGGAACAGAATTATGGCTAATTTCTTAAAGAAGATCATTTGCATTCCAGTTTTGGTTTGTCTGAATCGGTTTGAAGTACATTTTAGTATCTTGGTTCATGCTGCTATCTTGGTTATTTGGTTAATCTGGACCAACAATACCAAATCTCTATCTAAATGAATGTGGAAAGAGCTGAAGGAGCACAATTTTAATGGTCACCGTGAGATGAATGTGTGGAATCACCAGTGAAATTTGGTAAAAAAAAACACTAACACGCCCTAAAATAACATTTTTCTATGTTTATGTCCAGTTTCACAGCAGCATATTTGCATCAGTGCAGCACCACAGCTGAGCATTCTCTACTTTGGCTGTTAAAAAGCACAGAATTTGGCCTTTTGAGGGGAAAATTGACATTTTTCATGCAACCGCCATCTTTGGCATCGATTTCCATTCAGGATTCTTGACGGACTGCCATTTCAAGGCACAGAAACAGTAAGACACAGAGAATAAAACAAGATGGAGGGCTGACAGAAAGAAGAACTCACTTCTTGTTGCTGGTCTGTTTGCCCTGAGCCGCGCAGCTATAATTTCCGAGCTGCGTGCCGAAGCGGAGCGACAAGGAAGTATCGCAGTCATCAACGCTCACCACAGCAATCTTCTCATCTGATGGACCCTGGGCTTCACCGCTCATACTGCGCTTAGGCTGAACACACATACAGACGCACAAAAAATTGAGCCCAAAAAAACAGAAAACATGAAACAAACAACATGACAGAAGCTGACATGCAAGGAATACAACAGCTTCTACTAAATCTAAAGTTTATATCACTGCAGTCAGACAGTACAGCAAGATAACAGGTTCAACACGAGTATTTACACTGCTACTGTGCATTATGTTAGGAAGAAAAGGGAAATTTGAGTTAGTGGGACAAGAAATAACAACATTTGGGCAGGAAAACAGACCAAACGAAGACAGTGAACACATTCACTCTCCACTTACTGTCTGCAGGTGGAAGAAGAACAGAAAAAGAAAAGAAAAGGGACGAAAGAACAAAGAGGTAAAGAAATGGATGTGCACCCTGACGCACACTCATACTCACATAGCGTATAGCTGGCTGAGGGACATGAAAGAACATGAAGAAAATTAAAGGAGATGAGCGGCGGAATGTGCATGAATAAAATGGTGACGAGCACATAATTGCAACAAAACACTTCGGCTCAAAGCGCAAAGTCGGCACGAGGAGCTATTATCCATAGAAGCACAAAAAAACAACGAAACTACCAGCACGGAATCTCTTCAAAAGATCTCTCATCAAACAGACATCCGCAAAATGGAAGATCAAACATGAGAACCAAATGGTCTAAGAGACACAAACGCACTTAGGTGTGAACCCACCTTGTTGTAGTAGTGGATGTGAACGGTGTGCCAGTCTCCGTCGCTCACACCGCCAGGCAAGTAGGGACTCACCTGAGTGGACGACTCACCTGCAGACACACGGATGGAGTTTGTGTCAAAACATGCAGTAAATCTTCTAATAAGTTCATACAACTGGATCGACTTTTAGCGTTTTTAATTTTTGCATTTAAAAATACATTAACCCTTTTTACTCCTTTTCTAGTTTGCAGCAAAACGCCACAATGAGAAACTTCATCATGTGCAATATTTGGTTTACATGTACAACATTGTCATTGTAATGCGCAATATTTCATTTTTATCTCATTTTTCAGGTGCAGTATTTCATCATCATGTGTGATATTACTTATTCTAGCCCAATTTGACCTTACTTACTGCATTTCAGTATTGTATATTAATTATATCTTTTCTACTTTTTAGGCATTGCATTTCTTATGTCATTTAGTTTTTTCTGAGCAATATCTGGCAGAAGAAATTCCATCAGGATTGATAAAGTTTTAGCTAAATTTAACCTAATTCAACTTAATTTAACTTAATTACTTAAACTGTGGCTTCTGAAAGATTCCAACTATTTGCACAAACAACCAAAGTTTCTTGTGAAACTTGTTAAACAGAGCTGTGGGTCTTTCCAGTCAGTAAACATTTAAGATATTTCCCTGCTCAAAATCTGAAAAAAAATTTGCATAAATACTTTCCAGAACATTTGTAATCATGTAACTTTCACTATCAAAACGTTGCAAAACCTTACAGACATGACTTACAGCAGCCATTGCAACTTTGGAGAGTGTGTCTTTTAGTTACGCTTGCACAAAAATCTCAAGAAATAAAAGAAAATAAATTCTATTTTTGCAAAGATGAGAAAATTCTGAATGCTGTGATACCAGATATGTCCATGTTTTTTGACAGAGAGTGAAGGCGACTGCAAGCATGCAACGATATATTCAAATTAAACTGTAGCTTCTGAAAATGTCAGAATTTGTGCGTGAATGAGGTCTTGCCAGAAAGAAAACTCACTAAAGTGTCATGTGAAAGTGTGAGAAAATCCAGAGATGGTACAGAAACAGAGCAGTGAGTCGTTGCACTCAGTAAGAATTGAAGATTTTTGCCTGAGATTCTGCATAAATAATTTACTGAACATTTGTAATCCTACAACTTTCGCAATCAAAACATTGCATAATCTTACTTAACTCTCATCAGTACACGTGGCAAAACCTACTTCAGCCGTACACTTGGGGTCCAGCTGGAACCCAGTAGTATTTCATCTGTTTCACATTTCTGTACCTGTCCATACCCTCTCAATGTATATTTTCCTAAAACGTGTGTCCTCTGTAGATACAAATATGAAAGAAACAATGAAATTACTATTGATGATTACTGACGTGTATTGCTTACAGTGTTAGTGTAAGAACTCCTGAACTCCAGGTGTACTGATGAGGGTTAAAGCAGCCATCACAATTTTGAAGAGTGCATCTTTAGGTTATTCTTGTGCAAAACGCTTAAAAAAAAAAGAAAATCAATTCTATTTTTTTGCAAAGATGAGGAAATTGTGAATCCTGTGATACCAGTTATGTCCATGTTTTTTGACAATAAGAGTTCTCTCTTATACTCAAATTAAGCTGTAGCTTCTGAAAAAGTCAAACTTTCCACATGAATGAGATCTTGCCAGAATAAAAAATTCCCTAAAGTTTCTTGTGAAAGGGTCCAAAGCCCAGAGATGATACACAAACAGCCTGTCTGAAAAAAAAAAGATTAGATTCTGCTTAAATACTTTCCTGTCATAGCCTGGCCTGGCTTCTCTTCCTACTTTCTTCTCCTGCTCTCTCTTGCTGTGTCTCTGTCTCTTGCCCTCCCTCTTTCCTCCTCTCATTCTTGCTTCTCTCCTCCTTTCCTTTCTCCCTCTCCTCTCTTTCTCTGCTCATTCCTGGTGCCTTCCCCCTCTTTACTGCGCCCCTGGCCATAGCGGCATGTTTGGATTGTGGCACACAGCTGCGGAGGAACGGCAGCTGTGGCTGATCACTAATCAGCCGTAGATAAAGCCAGGCCAGCCTGTCCTCTCGGTGCCAGATCATAGCGTCTGCTACGCCAGCGTCTCCAGCTGGTCTGCGCCGTCTTTGGCCTGCCTGCCCGCCCGCCTGCCAGCCTGCCAGCCAGCCAATTAACCAATAAATATCCTTGGTTCACCTGACCTGTTCTGCTTAGTCTGTGTGTCTGCACTCTGGGTTCAGTTCCACGAGACCCGTGACACTTTCCATAATATTTGTAATCCTACAACTTTAGCTATCAAAATGCTGCATAACCTGATTTACAGCAGGTTTTGCAAATTTGAACAGTGTGCCTTTAGGCAGCTCTTGTGCAAAATGCATAAGAAATAAATGAAAATCTATTACATTTTTGCAAAGACAAAGAATTCCTGAATCCTGCAATACCAGATATGTCCATGTTTTTGTCAAAGAGGAGGCGACAGCAAACATTAATTTTGGAGCAAAAACACCTACAATGACATAGTCAAATTAAACTGTAGCTTCTAAAAATCCCAGACATTCTGCATGAAGTCTTGCCAGAAAGAAAACTCCCTAAAATGTCATGTGAAAGTGTTAGAAGTCCCAGAGCTGATACAGAAACAGAGCAGTGGGCCTTTGCACTCAGTAAAAATTGATGATTTTTGCCTGCCTAAAATAAAAAAAAGATAAGATTCAGCATAAATAATTTACTTTACAGCTGTAATCCTGGAACTTTGGACAGAGTGTCTTTAAGCTGCTCTTGTGCAAAATATATGAGAAAAAGAAAATCAATTCTAGTTTTGCAAAGCTGAGGAATTCCTGAATCCTGCAATACCAGATACAGTACATTGCCAAAAGTATTGGCTCACCTGCCTTGCCTCGCATATGAACGTAAGTGACATCCCATTCCTAATCCATAGGGGTCAATATGACGTCGGTCCACCCTTTGCAGCTAGAACAGCTTCAACTCTTCTGGGAAGGCTGTCTACAAGGTTTAGGAGTGTGTTTATGGGAATTTTTGACCATTCTTCCAGAAGCGCATTTGTGAGGTCACACACTGATGTTGGACGAGAAGGCCTGGCTCTCAGTCTCCGCTCTAATTCATCCCAAAGGTGTTCTATTGGGTTGAGGTCAGGACTCTGTGCAGGCCAGTCAAGTTCATCCACACTAGACTCTGTCATCCATGTCTTTATGGACCTTACTTTGTGCACTGGTGCACAGTCATGTTGGAAGAGGAAGGGGCCAGCTCCAAACTGTTTCCACAAAGTTGGGAGCATGGAATTGTCCAAAATGTCTTGGTATGCTGAAGCATTCAGAGTTCCTTTCACTGGAACTAAGGAGCCAAACCCAGCTCCTGAAAAACAAGCCCACACCATAATCCCCCCTCCACCAAACTTTACACTTGGCACAATGCAGTCCGACAAGTATCGTTCTCCTGGCAACCACCAAACCCAGACTGGTCCATCAGATTGCCAGATGGAGAAGCACCATTCGTCACTCCAGAGAAGGCATCTCCACTGCTCTAGAGTCCAGTGGCGGCGTGTTTTACACCACTGCATCCAACGCTTTGCATTGCACTTGGTGATGTATGGCTTGGATGCAGCTGCTCAGCCATGGAAACCCATTCCATGAAGCTCTCTGCTGAAGCACTGTTCTTGAGCTAATCTGAAGGCCACATGAAGTTTGAAGGTCTATAGCAATTGACTCTGCAGAAAGTTGGCGACCTCTTCGTACTATGTGCCTCAACATCCGCTCCATCAGTTTACGTGGTCTACCACTTGGTGGCTGAGTTGCTGTTGTTCTCACACACTTCCACTTTCTTATAATACAGCATTACTGACAGTTGACTGTGGAATATTTAGGAGCGAGGAAATGTCATGACTGGATTTGTTGCACAGGTGGCATCCTATCACAGTTCCATGATGGAATTCACTGAGCTCCTGAGAGCAACCCATTCTTTCACAAATGTTTGTAAGAGCAGTCTGCATACCTAGGTGCTTGATTTTATAAACCTGTGGCCATGGAAGTGATTGGAACACCTGATTCTGATTATTTGGATGGGTGAGCGAATACTTTTGGCAATATAGTGTATGTCTATGTCTTATGACGCAGAGCAAAGGAGGAGATTGCAAACACAACGCTTACTTTGCTTTTATGTATCCTCCTGTTTCCAGCTTCATATGTGTGCATGCACCAAATACATACAATAAGTACAGACACCCCAAACCTCTGTCATCATTATTGTGTCTGCTAGGACCAGTAGCTGACAGTATTCCGTCCCTGAGGCCACAACTAGATACATAAATACATTTTATTTCCCAAATGAGAAATATGTTTTCACAGGCTGCACATTGTCCTGAAAAAACATCCAAACGCATGCAACCAAATGCAGTGAACATATGGTCATATGGTGTCTATTTATATTCCCACAGGCTTCCCTCAAGGGACCAGATAACACAAGTGTGAGCAGAATATAGAAAAGCAGTACCTGTGGAGTATTTGAACACCACTTGTCCCTCTTGGATCTCCAAAGCGATGAAGTCATGTTTCTCATTGAAGCGTCCGTTATAGAAGAGAAGACCGCTGCTCTCCAATGTGGCAAAACTGGAAAATGCACACAAACACACAGAAAGTAGACTCTATAGCAAGTTTATTGCTGAATATATGTGCATGCACTATGAGCATTATTATGCATTTGCAATATATTTAAATATCTTTGTATAAAGAAGATACCATGACACATAGCTCATACATTTGCAGATGAGATTTTTTAACTCTTGGCTCATATAATGCATCATTTGACCCTGATACTGTAGGAAAAACAAAACCTAATTTCTCACAGCAGAGCAAAAACTGGAGGCTCCCACTTATTACGGAAGAACATAAAGTGTTCAACCTGTACTGGAGTTAATAAACCATATTCCTGGTCTATTTTCTGTAGCACTGATAACAAATATTGTCTCCTGGCAACAAGATGCAAAAACAATCCCACTGCATAAAAAGTCCACTTTAGAAAGGGTATTGTTCTCTTTAAATGCAACCAGATTTTAAAAAGAGCACCATTTTCATGACTTACAACTGCTACATTTTTAATTCCTGGGCTCAGACATGTAATGCATTTGACACCCGACACTTGTAAAACTTCCCTCCAGGCTCCTCCCCCTTCAGTAAGCCTCGATGATGTCAAAAAATTGGATACAATCCAACCGACAAGAGAGTCACAAAGAAATCCATAAGTTTGCAGATATTAAAGGTCAGGTTCAGCTACAGAGCAAGCAGCCCCGGAGCTGCAGGGTTATAAATGTCTTCTACATGAAACTCCTCTAAGAAGAATGTTCTTGCTGGTTCGTATTTCACTGAGTGAAGAAATCTGCATTTTTACATTTTCAGGCAAAGATACAAAAGATCCCCACAACCTTAATAACAGCTACATTACTGCAGTACAGCAGGGAAATGGACTGCAGAGAGGAGCATCTTTTTATCATAGGACAATCTCATACTGCTGTTTTCTCAGAGCGCTGGCATTGTTTTAAAAAAGCTCAGTGTTATTCAATAGCAGACTTGTGTTTGTATTCCTCTGCTGCACTTGATCTTGAAATAGCTAAAACATCCATGCAACCTGAGCTGTGTGAGTGTAAATGAAGATTATGAGTGAATCAGAGAAGCAGAGAGGCAGAAGAGGTAAATAAAAGCGAGGAAGAAGAAACATGTTTTCTACGTTCTGTATGTCTCTTCTTGTTGGTGTGATTATAAAGAAATTCATTATTTGAAGTCTAGAGCTGCATAAACATAATTGATGAAAAATGAAGGAATATGTTGATTTTTATTCCTCAACCCTTTGAAACCCAAATGAGTTTGTGTGTTTGAAATGCATCTTTAATTTAAAAAAAAGCCCAAATTCCATTATTCACCAGAGCCGAAAGCTGTTAAATCAGAAAAACTAGCCCAATTTTTAACTTTCCGACAGTCCTGTGACTCTTCCTCAGAATATTTAATCAAACCTAAGCTTAAAATTGAGACATTTCATCCAAATTATTCATTTATTCTACGTCTCATTGAAAAATTTGTCACAAATAAAATTTTTGTACTATATTTTGTTAAAAAAAAAAAAAAAAACTAAGAAAAAGTGTGCTCCTCAGTGCAACTGTGAAGCTTTAGTAATGATCAACAGTCACATAACAAAAGTTCAGGGACTTTTTAGCTAACGTGGTTGAACTGCAGGCAGTGTTTACACAGAGCAGATAGAAGACGAGTGTGGAACTGAAGTCGTAAAACATCTATACTGTATTGAGACGCTGCTTTTTCGATTACTGGTAACATGTGTGGGCAATAAATAATCAAATGAATTAAATTAAATTAATTTCAGGATTTCTGCATTATAACGGTGTCATTTTGTACACAACACATTGTTGAGTTCTCTCTATTTCTAGTCACGGTTGTGCTGTTTCCATAGAGGTGAAACTGCATAGAATTTAGAAAGCTAAACTCTTAAAGCCCAAGCATAATTGAAAAATAATCATAAATCTCACTAATAAATTGGTTCTCAACAACCCTTCACATGATCTGCTTCACATTTGATGGGTGAAATACCGAAGACGCCTCCCTCTAGGTTTGGGGTAGAGTTGCATCCCCGACCGAAGGAGCTCAAGTATCTTGGGATCTTGTTCACTAGTGATGGGAAAATGGAGCGTAAGGTGGACAGGTGGATTGGTGCAGCATCAGCAGTAATGTCGGTGTTGTATCGAACCGTCGTGGTGAAGAGGGAGCTGAGCTGCAAGACGAAGCTTTCCATTTACCAGTCCATCTATGTCCCAACCCTTCACCTATGGTCATGAGCTTTAGGTCGTGACTGAAAGAACAACACCGCGGATACAAGCGGCTGAAATGAGCTTCCTTCACAGGGTGGCCGGACTCCGCCTTAGAGATAGGGTGAGAAGCTCAGACATATGGAGGGAGCTCAGAGTACCGCTGTTGCTCCTTGGCGTGGAAAGGAGCCAGTTGATGTTGCTTGGCCATCTGATTCGGATGCCTCTGGGGAGGCTTCCTTTGGAGGTTTTCCCAAACACGTCCGCCTGGGAGGAGACCCCAGGCCAGACACAGAACTCACTGGAGGGATTATGTATCTCGTCTGGCCTGGGAACGCCTCGGGATCCCCCAGGAAGAACTGGAAAGCGTCGCTGCCTCCGCAACCCGGCCCCGGATAAGCGGAGACTAATGGATGGATGGACAACTGAAGACCCAAGAAAACGTTGGCTGTCA
The DNA here is from genome assembly GCF_022539595.1 of Amphiprion ocellaris. Taxonomy (NCBI): domain Eukaryota; kingdom Metazoa; phylum Chordata; class Actinopteri; family Pomacentridae; genus Amphiprion; species Amphiprion ocellaris. The sequence continues at coordinate 9,024,763 of NC_072773.1, read as the reverse complement.
TTTTAATGAACATCCTTAAGTTGTTTTCTGTTACCATTTCACAACTTTAAATCACTTCTTAAAACCCACTTTCATAGACTTGCTTTTATGTAAAGTTTACGTTTAGCTTTAGTTAGTTTTAGTGTTTTATTTTGTATTATGTCCTGTTTATATGTTCTCTCTTGTTTTATTTTAATTTTAGCTGCCTGGTTCCTTGGTGTGATGTTATCTCTACTTCTTTAATTCTCAAATTTTTGGGGGAAATTTTAATTTCTAACTTTTAACCCTCCATGTGATTCTTTAATTTTTAAACTGCCTAATTCCTTTGTTTGATATGCGTGCTCATCAAGCTAATTATTCATTTAACTTATTATCATTTTTACTATTTATTTTAATTAACTGCCCTGCCTTGTTTTCTTATGTCTTGCTTCATTGTCTGTGCTGCATGTTTTAACTGTCAAAGCACCTTGTGAACACTGTTTTTAAGGGTGGTATATAAATAAAGTTATTATTATTATTATTATTATTATTATTATTATTATTATTATTATTATTATTATTATTATTATTATTATTATTATTATAACTGCATTATCAAATGGCCTTTGATTTTTTTTGTTTCTACAACAAACATGACTGTTATAACTCACTCTCTCTAACTGGCTTGCAAATACACTTTGATCTTGAACTGAAAATATTTCATATTTCTATACAGCAGAGCAATATTCCTCATAACACATTCACTGGCAGACTTACAGGTACAAAGACGTCTAAAAGCCAGCTTCTGGTATTCAGCATGAAAATGGACAAATGCTTTGTTTGGCCCTGAAGTGGAAACCAGGCAGGTTATTAGAGCATTCTGTAATGTTTTCTTTCAGTGCCCAAAATGTTCTTCTTAAAAGCAGGATAAAGCTCTCTAAAGATGCTCTAAAAACGTTTTTAAAACATTTTCTGCATGTTGTACTGAAAACCTCCTTCCTTCGTTATCATGTTACATTGAACATTTGTAGACAAACTTTCTCAACAGCAGCATAGCAAAAACATTCTGAGAATATAACAGGCACAATATTTCACCTTTGTTAACATTTTAGTAAACCTCTTCTGATCCCTCAATAACATCCTGAAAACATTTGTTGAATGTTGGTTCTTCTTTTGTTATAATAAAACATAACATCCTCCAAATGTTAAAATGTTTTGTTTTAGTTCACTTTAAACCTCATAAGAACATTATTTGAAATGATAAATATCCTGAAAATGCTTTTCAAACATCAGATTAAAAATATTTTCTTTCAAACATTGTTAGAACTTGTAGGTAATGTTAGGAAAAGTTGTGAGAGCATTTTCTGCATTTTGCTGGGAATTAGGCCTAAATAAAACAGAAGGTCGACAATCAGTAAAAGTAAGGTTTATAGGTGTTTCCATTAAACAACATGAAAATTACTTGGCCCAATACAAAAAAAACCAAAACAGAATTAAGGCTTTAAATATCATGAATATTTATCATTTTGATAGGGAAAAGCAAGGCTACAGAATAAAAAAAAAAAGAAAATTTCAGGTGTAAAATGTGTTTGACTGAATGTAGAACAGGGCGGCATTGATAAAGACCTCTATGACATCATCCCTGCCTTATTCAGGGACACTTTGATTCTAGTTGTTGAAAGGAAACATAATACTTTTCTCACCCAATCTTTCCGACCAGTTTGGGAACTTTAAACCACAAGCTCTCCTTCTTTTCCCTACATAAAAGTTCCTCCATTGGAGAAATGTTAACAGAAAACCTGTCAAATGCTAGTTAAGTGCTCTTCTCTCCAAGAAACAAACCCTCCCATCACATAAAATTCCTTTGCTGATACCGAACAATGCAACTAATCACGTTGTGCTTTTACTCGATACAACTTTTTTTTTCCTACTACCTGTCAAAGCCACTTTTTAATCACTATATTCACTTTAATTTTATACTTCTGTGCCTTGAAATGTGAACATACTGTATATTGAATTTTAATTTCACTTTTATATACTAACCTCTATTGCTAATGTTACTAACCTGCTCTTTTTGTTATTTTATGTTGTTGTATGTAAGCTGCTGAACACTTAAATTTCCCTCGTGATTAATAAAGTATCTATCTATCTATCTATCTATCTATCTATCTATCTATCTATCTATCTATCTATCTATCTATCTATCTATCTATCTACTCTCCAACAATGGTCATTTGTAGAGAAATACCATAAAGTCCTGTAGCAACCGCTCCGACGGTGGCCAACTCAGCCTAGCAACAACCCCACGGGCCAACATCAACTTAGCAACTATCATTAGATGACATCGCCCATGGCAACCATCCCATAACCCGGCCTGACTGCTCTGAAGGACCACTTCAGATCTCCCACTCGGCGTGTGAAGAGGCGAAGGGCAGCAGGGGATAGACGGTGGACGGGAAAGACAAAGGAACCACTGACCTTTGCTTTAGCATCTGCAGCACATTTTTTCTCCAGTAACTCAGGCAAATCGAGTTCAAGTTAAATAAAAGACTGCACTAACTCTTGTGTATCGATGGGTCAATGCACTCTTAATCAAATCTGGAGATTTCAAACTGAAGTAGAGAGAAAAAAAACAGTAATTCTAGCTGAAATGTTCGGAGAAGCTTGAGAATCTTTTCAAAAATCAGAGAGGAAGCCTGGATTTGAACATCAAAAGTTCTATTATGTTTTGATGCATGAAGTTGAGCATTTGAACTTTATACACCAGCAGACTAGCTTGGTAGCTGCTATAAGGAGTTCTGACCTCTTTTTACAGAAGTACCGTGAGGTCACCGTCCTATGGGGCCTTTCTCTAAAACATTCAAGACTGAAAGCACAATCAGATGTAAGATAAGAATGAGAGAGAAAGCATCTATCTATCTTGACGGATGAAAGAGGAGCGAGGGAAGAAACCGCACTTCTCGCTGAAGAGAGAGAAGCCATGAATAATAGGATCGATCTCTGAGACGGAGATGGGATAAATAGATTAAAGCAAAGAGGAGAGACATTTGGTAAAAGGATAAAACTGAGTTTAGGGATCTCTGAGAGGCGAGAGGAGTTTAGGGATCTCTGAGAGGCTGCGAGACAGGAGGCAAGAGGCAGGAACAAGAAGAGGAGACAGAACGGTACAAAATCAAAACAGAAAATTTGAATTTTAAGTCTGCTCGGTGTACTCACGTTAACGAGATGGAGAGGTGAAATCTCTGGCGGAGACCCCGGAACATGGCGAAGGATTTGGGCTGGAAGGACCGAGCGGTGACGGTGCAGTACGGACGCTCGTAGCCTCCTGCAGGACACTCGCAACGGAAACCTCCACCTGAAAGCTCCCGACAGGTTCCTCCGTTACGGCACACACCTGGAACACACCTGCCCTGCCGTCGGTCGAACTCACAGCGGTCACCTGAAATGAAAACAACAAACAAAAAACGACATATATAGATTATTTCAACTTCTTTTGATCGTCTTCAGAAAAAAGTGCATGGCCAACAATCTCTTCATCTGTCGTGTGACGGTGATAATAAAAGTAGTAAGAAATAATAAAACATAAGCATTACAGATAAACTATAGAAAAACTAAAATTGAAAGAAAAATGAGCAATGACTGTCACATAAAAACAGTAAAATTAAGGTAATATCTCAGCAAAATAACTAATTTAAAGACAATTCCATTATATATTTTGCAGAGAAACTCTGTTATTTTAGTTAGAGAGGTACTACAATTAAAACACCTTCAATAAAGTGACAGACCTAAAAGTTCGGCAGTAAAACTGTTGTATTTTAAGATTTGGTTAAATTATTATGATCCAACACCTTCAATAAAGGTGTCAACACATGCTCCAGTTTGTTAAATAGCAGAGGTATGCTCCATGACAAATAATGTGACATGCGTTATTGATTCCCAAACATTTCTGTTTAATTTATTCAGAACAATGTTTACAATATCATCCAATTATTCATGAGTAATTATGCAGAGACCACGGGAAGAGCTGAAAAACTAATAGTGACCTTTGTCTGTGTTATGATCTGCCTTGTGGGCACCAGAAAATGGACACCGGCACCAAAATTTAAAAAAAAAAAAAAAAAAAATCAATAAATAAATACCTTATAAGATTATCTTAAAATTACAGTGAAAAATATTAATACATAAGTCTTTATCTAAAGAGCTAAAGATTTAATTACAGATAATTATTATCATTTAATGTATTTTTCTGTAAATTATGACAGCAAAAAATACTGTATAAAAAATAGTAAATATATTGTAAATACAAGTAATTATTAATGATTAAGTAATAATACTAATACTAATACTATTACTATTAATAATAATAACAATAGTAATAATAATAATCACAAGAATAATAAGAATAATAGATATATAATAACAATACATATATAACACAAATAAATGATAAATGTAATTTTGGGATTATTGGCATAAAATAACTGGTGAGCTGCTAATTTACAGATGATTTTTGTAACTTTACAGATTTTTCTATACAATTAGAGGGAAAAAATAAACTGCATAAATTAATTTTCCATCTAACTGGGATTTCTTTACAGTGTCCATATAATAAATGAATATGAACATTTCCAGCATCCTTTACGGTATAAGTATTTTGCTTAAAAAAGACAAATTTTTCCTCAGTATCTGAACAGCTTACAGAGATTTCAGGCAATTAAAATTCATATTCTCTGACCTCACTGCACTCAAGTCCATCAAAACAAACAACACCGTGCAGCCAAGCGTTGTTCAGAGTGGCAGGACTTTACTTTAAATTCCAGTCAAGTTCCTCTGATTTACATGTTCAGTTTAAATTATAGTTGAGATTAAATATTGCCGTGACTTTAAGAGTTTACTAATTAAGCCATAAGAAAGACATACTTTAAGTTAAATGATGCAACATACTAGGAGGTTAGCAGATATATATCAGGCAGTACTGTCAGTGTGGAACACAGTGTTTTTTCACCTTTAATGCAAGTTATTGGAGCAATATTTACTGTATGTATCTTCGTGTGCTCGCATTTTATGTCCTACTTCAACTTCAAAGAAACACTTAGTATCAATTTACAGCTGTCCAAGTACACATTTTGGCTCCCTCATCACACCCTTGTAGCTTCCGCAATTTAAAAGGGTTTACCCCAGATCAACCCACTTTGTGCACTCAAGAGCATTCATAATTATTCAGCAAAATCTCAAGCCTTAAACCTTTAGGCATTTTATCAAACACACCAGGAATACTGTACAGCAAGTAAAGTACAGGCACAGCGTCTCTAAAAAATATTTGGACCCGCTTCAAAGTATTTCCCTTTTATTGCCTTTCAGCATTAAATCATTGTCAGTATAATTTGGTCAAGACAAGAATTCACAAAAGTTAATTCTTAATTTCAAAGTGGGAACAGATTTCTACACAGTGATGTCATTTAATTGAAAATATAAAATGTAAGTGACTGCATCAGTATTCACCCCCTTTAAAGTAACTAAACCAATTCAGCACAATTAGTGAAATGAGATCATATGATTATAGTGCAAAGACACCAGTTTCTGAAAGCTCAAGTCACTGATGAATCACTACTCCTGCATAGAACTACACCATGACAACTAAAGAATACTCCAAGCAATTCAGTGAAAACGTTACTGATAAGGGGAAAGGTACAAGAAAATGTCCAAGTTACTGAACATCCCTTGGAGTATACATTAATCTATAGGCAAGAAATAGAAGGAATATGACACGTGTAAATCTGCCTAGAGCAGGTCATCCTTAAAAACTGACTGACCAAGCAAGAAAGAGACTAGTGAGGGAGGCCACCAAGACACCTACGACTCCTCTGAAGGCATTACAAGCTTCAGCAGCTGAGATTGGAGAGACTGTGCAAACAACAAATGTTGCCAGTTTTTCACGAGTTAAAGCTGTATGGGAGAGTTGCAAAGAGAAAGTCACTGTTCAAAAAAGGTTAACTTAAATCTTGACTAGAACTTGCAATGCATGTAGGAGACTCTGAGGTCACCTGAAAGAAGGGTATTTGGTCTGATGAGACCAGATTTGACTTTTCTGGCCGTCAGAGTAGATGCTATGTTTCGCAGACACCAAACACACCATTCCCACTGTGAAGCATGGTGGTGTCAGCATCATAACGTGATGCATGGTGGTGTCAGCATCATGATGTGATGCATGGTGGTGGCAGCATCATGGTGCCAGAAAACACATCATGAGCTAATTGAGCAGTCAGTGTCGTGGTTTAACATTTTTACTTTGAAGGTGCAAGGGTGTTTTACATAACAAACCAAAGGAACTAATCCAATCAACTTGGGGTGACCGGGCATTCTCTGTAGCAGCATCCAGGCTCTGGAACAAGCTTCCCCTCAACATGCGCACCATCACTGACCTGGGTCTTCTCCCTGTGCATGCATGGGTTTTCTCTGGGTACTCCGGGTTCCTCCCACAGTCTAAAAATATGCTGAGGTTGATTGATTATTCTAAATTTGCCCGTAGGTGTGAGTGTTTGTCCTGTGTTAAGTTACTGCATTATTTTTAAGTAATTTTCTTTTTTTTAAACTGTGAAGCACTTTGATCACCCTTTGGGCTGTTATAAAGGGCTATACAAATAAACTTTGATTGATTGATTGATTGATTGATTGATTGATTGATTGATTGATTGATTGATTGATTGATTGATTGATTGATTGATTGATTGATTGATTGATTGATTGATTGATTCTGTATGAGCTTTTTTGCGATTCTGGCAGCGTACTTTGGATAGTTTTCATACTGGAAATGGAATAAAGTTCCTCTTTCAAACTTCTGCAGACTGTTAGTCATCTTGCCAGCCATTACTTTGGTATATCCACAGACATTCATGCTATGATGCTTCTCAGCAGCATTTACAGGAAGGCTTGTAAAAGTAGAGGGTAAAATGAATGGAGCAAAGTATTGGGGAAATACTGGTGGACAAGACTGATGCAGTCTGTGAGAGTCAGAGGCCAGACCTCAATCCAACTGAGAATTTGTGGCTGGTGTTAAAAAAAGGCTTGAAAAAAATGACAGAGGTTCAGCAGTTTTGCGAGAAAGAATCGGGTAAAACTGCATGCCGCCTGCTAAAGTTAGTTCCAAAAAGCAAGCAAAAATAAATCTCTGAATCAAGAAGCCAAATGACAGATTTAAATGGCATGTTGTCTTTACAAAATCACAGTTAAGTCTGGAAAAAAAAACAAAATCTAAGCTTAGCTGATGAATGGATAGTTATCAAAGGGAAAATGATCAGACCCCACAAACAAAAAGGCAGAGAGGCTGACCGCGTCTTTCACTTTGAAAATATGTAAGCGATGCATTCAGAAATGCAATCAGCTATTCACAATCACCACTGCTTTGAGGGCATTTGACACACTCAGGGAAGGATGTGTTATTTCAGCTAAGAGCCATTTTAAGTGCTGGTGTTGAAGCAGGCTACTTCATGCAAAAGGGTCTTGAAACCTCTCCAACATATAAATCCGTGGCTCTTTTTTTCCCACCAGGTTTAAGTGAGAGCTGCAGGTCTCTTTGGATGTAAATCAGCCCATGATTAGAGGGTGAAATCAGCAGGGTGTTGATTCCTGAGGCGGCAGCAGTAAGAGCAATTTTTTTGCACAGGGCAACCTCAGACAAAATAAACGAACTTCTAAATTACAGTTGCAAGCTTTCACCTGACAGCAAGAAAGGTGGGTGGTATTTGAAAATGCATCTGTGCGGGAGAGAAAAAGGGGTCAAAGTGTTTTCCTGCTGACTTTTGATTCTGTTGCTTCAGAATTGTGTGGAAAACAAAACAAAACAAAAAAAAACAACAAACAACAAATGCGCAGATGAGAATAAACACTGATTTGGCTGCCAGTCTGGGGAGTCTCGAGAGGCAGAAACACCCACGCAACACACACACACACAGACACACACACACTTCCTCCTGCATTAAAAGGTGTGTACAAACACATGCTCACTTTCTCTTTTCAGTTTCGCCTCTCCTTGAGCGTATTTGGACACACACATTGTCTGACACTTAGCAGCTGCACACACACACACACACACACACACACACACACACACACACACACACACACACACACACACACACACACACAAACCCACTCACACCCAGTGGCCCCCACATAAGCAGAGCAGACAGGTTTTGAAACTCGCCTCAAGACAGATGGATCCTTAAGGACCCACTTTAGAACCTGCTGACGGCTCCAAACACACAAATACACACAAAGTAAGACGCAGAATAAACAAACCAAAATGCGAACACATAAATAATGAACGCAATACTCATTTTTTCCTAACTCGAACCGACATTAACATACATCCATCGCATATTTCCTTTCTTTTCTCCCTCTCTCTCACACACACACACACACTTACACAAACACACATGGATCATTGCCCCTACCTTCCAGGCTGTCGGGTTTTATCGTGTAACTGTCTCGGCTGGCTTTTATTTGTGGTGCTCTACGATGCCAAAGTGCCCACTGGCATCTTAACAACAACACACAAATACAGACACACGAAGTCAACAAAAGTCTTCACCTTTCCCCATGATTATTCGGACACAAATGTTATCTGACACACACAAGACACGGACACATGGAGACGATCCTTCACACGCTGTTAATGCTGAGCCACACATTCGAGACACTTGAGGGCAACTTAAGACCACAGTCGTAAATGCACGAGTCATAAACAGGGAGAGACGGCAACACTGTAAAAACACACACAGTCAGGTTGGAAACACACTCTGATGCAGATTTGACTATTAAAATTTTTTTTTACAGAAAATAGCTCTTTTTTGAAATTTTGTAGTAGTTTTCTGTTTTTTAAAATTGTGTAGTAAAATATCAGCAAATTAACAACCAATAATCCAATAAACAACATTTAGTACAGTATTTATGCAGTATATTTCTGATTGACTAAACTACATACAAATTTGCATAAAGTAACAACTGTGCAATAAAATTCAATAATCCTGGGTCCATAATATGCTTATTATTATTATCATTATTTCTATTGCTATGGTATACTTAGACTTTTGAATACTCTTTTTTTAATGTAAATACCAGCAATTTTGCACCTTTATTATAAATACCAGCAATTGTTACACCTTCGCTGGAAATATCAGCAATTTTTGCATCTTTATTGTAAATAGCAGCAGTTTTTGCACCTTTATTGTAAATACAAGCAATTTTTGCATCTTTATTGTAAATACTGACAATTTTTACCCCTTTATTGTAAATGCCAGCCATTTTTGCACCTTTACTGTAAATAACAGCAATTTTGGACTTTTATTATAAATACCAGCAATTTCTGCACCTTTATTGTAAATAACAGCAATTTTGCACCTTTATTATAAATACCAGCCATTTTTGCACCATAATTCTTCGACCAGCATGATTTACACAATAATTGCACGTTCTTTGGCACATTATTTTCCTGATTTTTCCTAATGTACCATGTGTGATCTAATGGGTAGCTTGAACTTCCCCAAGAAGATTAATAAAGTATCTATCTATCCATCTATCTCTCTATAATTAAATTGAAGTTCTTTATATGAAGGGTAATGCTCACAATGTTTTTCTGTGTACATTAAAGGTAAATCTTGTAGGGTATATATTGTTAGATTTATATTTCTGTGCACTTTTACTCTATTCAAACTCTGTAATTCTGGATACAAATCGATCATGAGAAAATTGACATTAATATACTGTATCTCTTTTCTAATTTGCATCATGATGGTGGTACCACCATGTTTCACATCATGATGCCACCACCACCATGCTTCACATCATGATGCCGTCACCACCATGCTTCACATCATGATGCTGCCACCATCACCATGCTTCACATCATGATTTCGCTACCACCATGCTTCACATCATGATGATGCCACCACCACCGAGCTTCACATCATGATGCCGCCACCACCATGCTTCACATCATGATGCTGCCACCACCATGCTTCATTTCATCCAACATAATGCATAGAGTATTTTTTTTTAAAGAATACAAAGATGCATTGTTGAATCTTTCAGCCATGCTGCCCCTTCTCTACCTAGACTGACCTTGCAGTGGCAGTGCAGAGATTTTTGGGTGCTACATTGGGATAATTTTATGTGTAATTAATGCAAAACATGATATTTTTGCACTTTATTTGGATATATTTCACTTTCATTTAACAGTTTTAATTTGGCAGCAATTTTTGATAATTTTTACTGTGTATTTGTGACACATTCGGCAGAATTTGAAAGGCGCATTATAATGTATAATGTGTGAAAGCATTCAGAGCTTGTAAAATATAAACCACTCTAAATACCTTGCAGTCATCTCACCAGTATCTTCTCCATCTGTCATTCACTCACAGTTTATTCATTTGTCCAGCCTACTTTTCGTCAGCCCATTTCCCTTCACCAACTCCCCTCTCCAAAATGCCATGGGGCAGCTGATATCTGCCAGTTTTGGCTGGCAAAACACACTCTCTCACACCACAGAATCACCCTGAAGACACACATGGAGTCAAACACCCAGCTTGGCTTACAATCGCCCCAAGGACATTCAAATTATCACATCTGTCTATCCTTGTTTAGCTTCCTCTCATCCAGCTTTCCCCTCTCACATTAAAAATATACTTCTATGTAAGTGACAAGGAACCAATTAAACTGAGAAAAGCTCAAACACGCACGCACACACACACACACACACACGTGCGCGCGCGTGCACACACACACACTAACACAACAACATTTCTCTTGCTTTGTCTGTTGCAGCCACCCAACCATAAAGACCCTCTCATTAATATTAAAGTAAATAAATAGACATTAATACTCATGAATTATGCACATGGTGAGACCTAACCGGAGACAAATACAAATACACCTGCACATGCTCAGTTCCTTATGCATGCGTTTAAGTTGACAGAATGTGAAGAAATAAATTGGAAGACAAACAGAAAAACAAATGCTCGCACACATAGTATCAAGAATACAAATTGCATACTATAGAAAAACCCAACAAACACACACTTATTCTAATTACGGGAAGTACAGCAGAGCAGACGTGATCTCAGACTGATTCCACGAGAGGCTTTGTATTGTTGCCCAGACGTTTTGAAGGCGTCCACTCCGCTAGCCGAGGCACTTAAGCTGATCGACAGTGACAGGAGACATAAACACAACCAAAGTGGGACCGACAAAGTGGGCTCTGCCTTCAGACACACACGGACACAAAGGTCAAGCGATTACTACCAACAGCTGGTGTCCGATAGCGAGACAACACACAAAACTCCACGCAGACACGAGTTACGCAGTTGCACACGCAGAGATAGCTTTTAATGAGCCCACCAGTAAGGAAACAAATGCCCATGCAGGCAAGATGAATAATGCGTACATGCAATCAAACAAAGACATGCACAGACAAACACAACACGGCATATCCTGCACACACCCCACTGCTGGAAAGCAACATTTCACAGGATTTAAACCATTCTTTCTGTGGCTCTAAGTCACTATTCAGATGACAATTTTTCACACAAAACATTTATTTTTGTCCAACCAGGGCTGCAACTAACAATAACAGTTTTTTTTTTTCAAAGAGCGGACACATTGTCTAGTGTACAAACGGCCAAAATTTATAGCTTAAGGTGACTTTTTTCACATTGCGGGTTAAGTTTAAACCCTCAAAATTAGATTTACAATGATACTAGACAGAGAAAAGCAGCAAATCTACATTTCTGAATCAGTGAATATGCAGTATTTGTGTGTGATAAATAACTAAAGGTTCAAACAGACTAACACACACTGTCTTACTTGCAAAGACACACTTTTTGGTGTTTGTTTTGGTCACTATCAGACAAATTTGCAAGCTTTTCTCTATCTCATATCATTTTAAATTATGTTTTTCGGGTTTTTGACACAACTGGCAATGTGAAGATGTCAGCTTAAGCCCTGAATTAAGCTCTGATAAAGATCTAACATCAAATTGTTGCACTATAAATGTATCTTTGCAGGTGTGCAGGAGTCTGTTTGAACCTTTAGATACGCTGATAAATAAGTGAAATCACTTTACAACCACCTACAAGAATGTAATGTTGCTAATGATGCATCGGTAATAATAAACCTACAATTTAAAATTTAAGGAGAGTGGAGGTTCTGGCTGTTGATTTAACTCCAAAAGATCACCCCTGTCTTAGATATTAAGAGTTTTTTTCTGTGAAAATAATCCCTTCCTCCCTTACAATCAATCGATCGATCAATCAATCAATCAATCAATCAATCAATCAAAGTTTATTTGTATAGCCCTTTACAGCAGCCCAAAGGGTGACCAAAGTGCTTCACAGTAAAAAAAAACAAACAAAACAAAACAAGAAAATTACTTAAAAACAATACAGTAATTTAACACAGGACAAACAATCACACTCGCACTCATACCTACGGGCAAATTTAGAATAATCAATTAACCTCAGCATATTTTTGGACTGTGGAAGAAAACCGGAGTACCCAGAGAAAACCCATGCATGAACAGAGAGAACATGCTAACTCCATGCAGAAAGACCCTGGGAAGGTCGGGACACGAACCAGGGATCTTCTAGCAGCAAGGCGAGAAGTGTTAACCACCACGCCACTGTGCAGCCCTTAAAATATACAATATAACAGTAAAATAAACAGCAATAAAAAAGCACTAAAGTATAACTTCTAAAAGAAATAAAAGTAATAAAATGTCACCATGCTGCTAGGTTAGCTTACAATAAGTTAGATATAACTCTAGACTCTGTGAAATCCCTGTCTCACTTCATTCACCTTCCTCCTGAAGCTTAAGCACACCAGCTCACCTATGACTCTGCTCAAATACTGCAAACCTTCTCTATGTTACACAATGACAAGTTGTTATATTGGATTAATTCAACCACACAACTGACTCTGAAGAAGAAAAAATTAAACTGGATGTCCCATCCTGTAAGTGGACAGGACTAGTTCTTCAGGTTTGTGATATATGAAGACCAGGAAGTCTGAATCTGGGTTTTTGAGAGAAACATTAATTCATTGCAGTTTTTAGGTGGAAATGCTTAGCCATGACATTGGCTGTTTATTTGGCTCATGATATGTCAACCAGCAAAAAAAGAACAACAATAAAATAACCAAAACCGATTCTAAAGAGGAATAACAATACAGAAATTTCCAAGTTGATAGGATCGATTTTTAGGTTTGTTTTGTATGAAATCATCTCAAGTCTCAAAGTGAAAATGCTCGACCATGGCGTTAGCTTTCTATTTCACTCATGATACGTTTTCAAGCATATAAACAACAACATATGGACACCTTAAAAACACTTTATTCCCACCAAAGATATTTTACATTGTGAGTACTTTCATTTTTGGTACTTTAATGAGTTTTAAGAGACAATTTCAATGCCAAGCTTTTATTGCTCTCTTACATCAAGGATTAAATATTTACTAACACATCAGCAAAGACGCGTCCACAACTAATAATCCAAAATACAGTCCATGCTAGCAACTTTAAAAGCGCATTCCAACTCTTAAAACTTGCATTTTCCCTTGTTGTTTAAAAGCACAGTGCTATTTTCATTCACTTGATTTATTTCTTCTTCCTCAACTTCCTACATCTTCCTTCCTTTCGCTCTTTTCCAACTATCCCTCCACTTTACAAGTCTATATATAAATGCTTTTCTTTCCCTTTCTCCTTCCTCTGTTCCTCTTTTCATTTCTTTTTTTTCTTCCTCTGTGCTTGGCTTAATGCATTCACACCGCCCCTTCATTCATGCCAATGTTTTATTCATCAAAGCCAATATTCTTCAACCCCCCCCGGCATCTTAGTTCGCTCCGCCCAGCCTCCCACCCCATCACCCTCCTCCACCCAACACATGGTGTGTCCCCAGAGGCCGACACACTCCCAGTTGCCTCCCCCTCTCCATTCTTTCTCTCGCATCACCTCTGAAAGTCTTGCTGCTTTTTTGTTGGTGCTGACTTTTTTTGTTTACCCCCACAAGAAAAAAAAAGCACCTTCAAGGGTTCCACCAATTTTGAGAGATGTATAATGAGTCTGAAAACTCCTCATTTAGCGCAATGTATATCTGTGATGTTCCAATTAATTTTTAAGCATTTAAGCCACATATTATAGGTGGTGTTCTAACTACTCAGTCTATTTTTAGCCTGATCTGGTATAGTGGAAGTGATGGATTTTACTATTTCTGGTTTATTGGAAACAAAGGTTGCAAAGTAACAAAGGCCATGGCTGAAAAAATCAAAGAAAAACACATACAGAAAGTGTTTCGCTTACAGATTACAGTACATTTTATCATTATACAGGTCGACTAAATAACTAATAATAACTCTTTGCACATTTCAGGAAATAAGAAGACATGGCCTGTGCTCTAAAGACATGATTTCTCTAAAAGGCACTATGGTGTAAGTAGGACCACAACCCTTTTATTAAAAAAAAAAAAAAAAAAAAAAAAAAAAACACTATCAAACGTGTTACTCGTGCGTTTTGAGAGAAAATGGAGGAATGTCAATACCCATAAATACAGGCTACTGTGACCTTTAGCTGGAAATCAGAGCTTGCAGATGTGAATACAGATGCTGTCATCAGGTGACGTCAACTAACTGACCATTCACGCTCATCTTATTCGAGATGCATCATCCAAAGGGAAGCTGCTGTCATGTAATCTGATTACCTGGTCCATTATTTACTGGCTACTGAGCAGCTCTGAGATTTGTATGCACATGATATCATCACTTTGGTTTGTCATTTCAATCAGTCAATTTAACCACCTGAACCTCAAGCAGTTTCTGTGCATTTATTTGCCTTGGTCACATTGGGTTCATTTTTCATTGCAATATAAAGTCCTGCACTACTATGGAAACAGACCACTTATGGCTAGAAGCATGACGTCTATCTAATATGACAACTGCAATGTCAGAAATTTAAAAAAAGGAAAAAATGTTATTTGATTATTTATTTTACAAAAATTGGGGGGCCGGAAGGGTTGAGGTGTTATTGTCTGCAACAGTTTTCCAAATGCCCACAGGTGTTACCAGTACTGGGAAAAATCCAATAATAAACAAAGGAGGTCATTGAAATGCAAGTTTCACCGAGCCCTCGTGTGCTAATGGTGGTCATTAGCATGAGCCACTTCACATGAGTCATTCTGCTGAGTAGTTCTTTTGGGGAGTTTTGAAAGGACCTGATTGTAAATCAGCAAAAGATGATGTCGCAGACCCCCCACCCCCCACCCCCCACCCCCCCCACCCCCCGTTCAGAGATGGCTTCTCCACTTTGACATGGATAGCTTCTGTCACACCTGTCTCAAACCATCTGTCCTCCCTGTCCAAAATCTGAACATTGGTGTCCTGAAATGAGTGTCCCTCTTCCTTGAGGTGAAGAAAGACCGCCGAATCCTGTCCTGAGGAATTGGCTCTTCTGTGTTGAGCCATTCACTTGTAACACAAGGAAGGTGTCAACGACCCCCTTTGTCACTCCCTGGCTCCAAACGACCATCGTTGAGGAGCCAAATGGGCCTCGCAATGGTCGTCGGAATGTGAATGGCACTGACCACACCTCACAGAGGTTATAAGCTGAGGCAACATCAACCACCACCAGAACTGAAGAAGCCTCTTGGATGAGAGGTGAAACGTCTTCAAGGAACCTTCTTAAAGTCCAGTTGGATTGATTTAAACAACTTTGGATAACCATGACCTGGATGAATGAGAAACTACACAGACATATTGGTATGCAGCCTTAGTGTGGAGGCTCCAGTCGTCACCATTTTGGCAGTGACAAACTCCTCCTAACTTTGGCAAATCCAAATATGAGCAAAGAGATGAGGTGTGAGTGGAGCTGAGATGGACCATGGATTGTCCCATTGAGGCACCCACCCATCACTAAAAGCAGCCCCCCTATTAATTCTACATATTTTTAAGCCATAATACAATTTAAATGAGTGAGTTAAATAAACATTTGCCAACAGTATAGGTTTCATAAACAGAGAATTAGCTATAGGGACCAAAACTGGGTTCTGTACCAGGCTGTAAACATGTCTATTTCTGCCGTAAAGTTGGGTATTTTAACATAGGGGTCTATGGGTCTTGAATCACTTTTGGAGGCAGCCTCAAGTGGCAGGTCGGAGGAACTGCAATCGCCTTTTCCCTGTTTTTTTTTCCTCCAGTTTCTGCCAGTGTCTCTATTTTTTGTTGTTCTTCTTGTTTTTTGGGGTCTTTTGTGTTGGCTTCATTGTGCTGGTTTCCACTTAATCTGAATTTTATTGTGCTCATTCTCTTTCCAGTTCAAGCCAATCCTGGAACCAGTAAGCATTTGACCTATGTATAGTTTCATCTCTGAGGGTTGACATGCTGTTGGCTTGTTGGAGGACTGTGCACAAGTACATCTTGAAAGCCTCTGTGCTTGTTAAATTCCCATAATTGTTCACTTTGTTTAGCTGGAAGCCAATGTGGAACCATAAAACAACCTCTAGTCATCATCTCCCCAACAATAAATCCTAGCCATGCTTCTGTTAGACTTTGGGAAAGTAGCACAAGTGGAAAGTCGTAGCAACACCACAAATTACTTCAATAAGCAGCTGACAAGATTTAGGTTGTGTTCAAAGGAGGAAAACCAGATTGTGTACATGCATAGGTAACAGCAGAAAGAGGCCGGAGGTGCCTCAGCTTGCACAATTTTTCCCTCACCTCTGTTCCTTTTTGTTCCTCGCTGCTCCCTGGCTTATCGTCCCAAAAACTAATTTAGCCTCCTCATTCCTTCCTCTCACACTGTTTAATGCATTTATCCCACTCAACTCAGCAAATCCTGTCCCCTGCAGTAGGTTTCCTTCATGTAACATGCACGTTTTCAAATTGACTCTATTATGTATTTAGATGTCTCTGTTTCCTCTGTTTTTTTTCTCTCTCCTCCTACACCATCTGTCCCAAAAACTCATCCAAAAAACTAAGCTTGCTCTGGCGGACACTTTACGCTCTATCTTACATACACGATAAGTGACTCTATTGAATGAGCTCTAGAATTAATGTCACCTTCTGCATCCATCTTATGCTGTTATCTCTCTCCCTCCCCCACTGTTCAGACAAATTTTTATTTTCCCCTACAAACCTTCTTTTCCAGTTTAACTCTCTTTTTTCCATTTCTACCTCTTCTCTTATTTCCAGTCTATCTTTTCAAATGTCTTCTTTCTCTTTAGAAGACATATCTTTACACCATGCCATTTTTCCGTTATGAAAAGTAATCTTAATTCCACCTTCGACCTCTCCCCAGTCTTTCCTCAAATATTGCCACCATCTTATCACTAAAAGGCTTGCCTCTGACACTCTTTTCCTTGGCATACTATGTCTTATCTGTCTTTAATTAATTGAGTTTTCATTTGTCTTTTTTCCCCCTCTCTGTGCTAACATTAAACTACTCCACTCTCTGCACAGTAAATGGTTATAGTCTTGTGACTGCGCTGTAATAAATTCTACAATAATTAACTGTGTAATTCTTGGTAAACACAGTGTACGATACATATCAACACTAAGGCTAATTCATTAATTCCTTCATTAGTTTTATTAAATGACTTGTGTTTGACTTTTCATAGTCAAGATCTTAATTTAAATGCATTAATCTAAAAGATTAAATAAATAAAACAGAAATATGTCCGCTTTTTAAGTCGCCCATTGGATTGGAAATTGGAAAATCTCGCTGCTTCTGCAAAAGAATTAATCCAAAACATCAAAGTTCTTGGCTTTACATGGGAGTTGCATGTTGCTAAATACATAATTAGCTTAGATTAGCTTAATAATAATCGCTCTGATTTCATAGCTTATTTCTGCCTCTGGGCACATATTCAATAGTTATATAAGTTATATCAACCTGGGGTCCGCATGGATATAACTTGTCATATTTTTTTTATTTACAAGTTGGATTTTTCAGTCCCTTTAGGTAGTTGTCACCCACATAGTTGCCATCACATATACCAAAGCTTATTTGATTCCAAGCAGGTTTGTGGTCTATAAATAGAAAAATTATTTGGGGTCCATGGGGACCCCAGCCAGACCCCAGCCGGACTGTGCATCTTTTATTTCTGTATGTTTGTGTTATGTTGCTCTTGTGATGACAGCTTCAGTTACATTATGTTTCATTTCAATTCAGGAGTTCTTACGCTAATATTGTAAGCAATACACGTTTGTAATCATCAATAGTAATTTCATTGTTTCTTTCATGTTTGTATCTATAGAGAGGATATTGAGAGGATATGGACAGGTACAGAAATGTGAAACAGATGAAATACTACTGGGGTAGAGCTGGACCCCAAGTGTACGGATGAAGTAGGTTTTGCCACATGTACTGATGAGGGTCAGTCAAAATGATCCATTGTGTGTGATCCAGTAAATAGGCATGTAAGTGAGCGTAACAGCCACTGCTCTGGATTCTGAAGATGTTCTGTGTGTTACAAGTTGCCAGCATGTTTTATTTTGAAAGTCAGACCCTGTTTGGTGCTTTTAGTAGACTACAACACGTATTGGTTGAAAAAAATCATGGTTTGACTTAAAACACTACCCCTATACACATGCGTTCAGAAGTTATTTGTGTTCAAGGGTTTTCTAATCATCAATTGGAATTTCAGCATGATTAGCTAACACAAGTATCATTAGAACACAGGAGTGATGGTTGCTGAAAATGGGCCTCTGTTCTCCTATGTAGATATTCCATTAAAAATCAGCTGTTTCCAGCTAGAATAGTCATTTACCACATTAACAATGTCTAGGCTGTATTTCTGATTAATTTAATGCAATCTTAATTTTTAAAAATGCTTTTCTGTTAAAAAATTAGGACATTTCTAAGTGACCCCAAACTTTTGAATGGTTGTGTGCATCATGGTTTAAAGTTTTCAGTGCCCACAATACATTTTTTGACTGTCATTTCTACTTCATAAGTGTTTTTTTTCTTCATTTGGATGTCACAGATAGCAGTAATGAGTGTGGACAGACCATGTGATACCCCAGAGCTCAGTTGACTATAGAGTAGAAGGCAATTTATTCCACAGTTATATTGTCAACACAGCATGGGCTTGTACAAATTCAGTCATTTGTTTCTAAATAGTAAAGAAAACAAAAACTATGACATGAGAATTTTTCTTCAATTTTTTATTTATATATATATATTTTTTTTTTGAGAGATGGGGATAGCGGGTTTTGTTTCATATGTGTGGTTTTAACAGGGACTGCAGAGTAGCTCGGTTGTTAGCACTTTTGCTTTGCAGCTAAAAGATCTCTGGTTTGTGTCCCGGCTTTCCCGGGATCTTTCTGCATGGAGTTTGCATGCTCTCCCCGTGCAGCGTGGGTTTTCTCTGGGTACTCCAGCTTCCTCCCACAGTTCAAAAACATGCTGAGGTTAACTGGTAACTCTAAATTGTCCATAGGTGTGAATGTGAGTGTGTTTGATTGTCTCTAAATGTAGTCCTGTGATAGACTAGTGACCTGTCCAGGTTGTCCCCTGCCTTCACCCTAAGTCAGCTGGGATAGACTCTAGCCCCCCCATGACCCTAATGAGGATTAAGCGGTGTATAGATAATGGATGGATGGATGATTTTAACAGTTATAACCTTGAAATGCATGCAGGCATTCAGCTATCAACAGCAGGACCTGTCACAGACATGTTTTTGTGACCAAGGAATGGAGGAATTTGCAATTTTATTTACATCACTCAGGGCTAACCTTTTTAAAAGTTTTTTATTCAGTAGCTATAGCGGAGCTCCTCTTCTTGAAACAATTTGCGTGCTAGTGTTACTAATATTCTGGTTAGCTGTATGCTGTGTGCGGCACAATCCTGAAAATTAAGTTACTGTACAACAAAACTGAATTTACATTTATGTTTTGAAGGGAACATACTTTCTCCCTGACAGGCAAGGCTGTTAGGTAGAAGGAAAGTCTTCAAGCTCTGTGTTAGGAGGCATAAATCAGGAACATGATGGTTCCAGTGTAAGTTTCATTCTCACTTGCTGTTTGGTTAAATTTAGGAAATTATCACAGTTTGCGCCTTCTAACATGGATTTTGCAGCTCTTTGAATGTGGAACTATTTCTTACTATGTCATATTGTTGCCATTTAGGTGAAAAATAAGTTTCTTGCATTGCAGCTGATTGAGAATGAAGTTAAGTCGTGCAGGAGCGTAGTAGGACGAAGTGTTCCTCTTGTCAAATTGATGCAAGTGTTACTTCAAATTAAAGTTTACTTATAATACTTGCAACTAAAATGAGTTGGTGCTATATGATTCAGTTCACGAAATTTCAAGTAAAAATCTGTAATTCACACGAAGAAACCAAATGAACGCACCAAGTTCAATGATTCCAAGTAATTCATGCTGTTTTCTTTATGTTCTCTGACCATAAATGTACAAAACATTGGGGATTTTTACTCCTTTTATGAGGCACACTGATGAAGTTATGTGAGGTAAACAGCAGAATTCAGTTGAAATTTACTGTAAAGCTCTAAAGAAAGATAATCCATGGATTAAAAAAAAGCATCCGGACTAAATTCTTCCTTGTGTTGCATCTACTCTCAAATGTATGTTGCCTTGGATAAAAGTGTCTGCTAAATGAAATTGTAGAATTGTAGCATGCGTATCAGGGACATGTCACTCATATTTTCTCAGAAACTCTCAAAGTCAGAACCAAAACACACACTCAATTTCTATGTATGTGTTACCTTTTCTTTCCCTCCCTGCAGGTCTTTGGTATTTATCTTTGACTTTGATTCATATCTTTTCTATAGCACCTCTATAATTTCCTGCTCGTCTAACCCCCCAAAAATTTAATCACCTCTTCTCCCGTGTTCATCACCTACCTCCTTCAGCTCATTCCCCAAACTAATTCACTCTGCACTTCATTCTCTCGCCTCTTAACCAAACTAATTCAGTCTCTGTGCAGTTCACTAAATGTCGTCGCTCTTCCCACTCCTCTCGGTTTCTAACTTTCAAACCCCCTGCTTCAAAGAGCTGACACTCACTTTAAGCATTGTTCTTCACGAGCTTCTCGTTGCTAATTTGCTCTTTGTCTGTGATCCATTTCCCCCAGCCTATCAGCTGGATTAAATTTCTCGGTGCAACACGGCGATCTGCTTTGTCGCATCTAAAACTAATCTCACCTTGGCCTACCGCATCTCTGTCTCTCAGTGTGAAGTACAAATCGTTTCACAACGAGCAGCAGATTTCATTTCTATCTGTCCTCTCTGCTCACCGCTCCCCTTTTTATCTCCTCGCAAACTAATTTAGTCTGCATCCATCCAGCCTCTGTCTGTCTCTCATCTCTCTGCAGCTCTCTCAGGCGAATCCTCCCTGTATTATATTTTACTATAATCTGCATAATGTGCATCTCTCTTTATCACGTCTAAGTCTGAATTACTTCTGAGTTTGTCAGAACAATCAGATATACTTTCTCTCTGTCTGCTGTTATCACCAGCTTTAGGATTCACTGTCCACAGGGAACTTTTCTTTACACCACTGAAGTCTTTTTCTTGTTTTGAGGGTTAATAAATGTTGCACATTCTTGTTAGCGCTGCAAGATTAGCATGTTTGTCAAAGAACTGAGCGCTCACGGTTAGGAATATTGAAAATTTTATGAATATGAGAGCAAAGCTTCAGTGGAGTTTAGCTTCACCAGCAGGAGGAGGGAATATGATTTCCTTGCTACATCTGATAAACTCTAAAGTGAGTCCCTTTGGAAAAACAGGCTTCTTTAATGCAAATAATTAGTTTAAACATTTCAATTAATTTATTTTTTTTACTTTTTTAGTTTAAGAGCACTGCTTTACTTTCTGAATCACAGAAATGCTCAATTTACCAGTCACAAACAAAAACAAAGGATTAATAATTTATAATTTCCAACTTTCTCAACTAATCACGTGACATGCTATTCCATCAGGAAACTTAAGTTGTGATAATTCACAAAAATGACATTCTACTACGTGTCATAGAAAAAAAATCACCAAAAATTGTGATTGCTCTAACCAAATTCTGTAAAATAAGTCATCTGTTAGCAGTATTTATAGTGATATCAATTTGCATGCTTCAGTATTTTGTGATTCTGTTTGTCCACATGCTTCAAAATTTCCATTTATGGTTCCCGTTTATTATTTGGACTTTAGAGCTGTCTTATTTCGTTTAGTTTGCCACAGTGAGTAGCAGGAACACCAATGAGAAACTGAATTAACCCTGACCTCAAACTGTGATTGTAAATGTAAAGCCTTTAATGCTTGGTTTTCAAAGGAGACATGTTGGGATGTCATAGCAAGAAACCTCAGGTGTAAATAACAAAATTGGTGAGCAGGCTTTAGGGTCCTTCTATAAAAGACTCATAGCTGCAGCAGGACCAATAATAAATTAGAAATTAGTCAGTTTTTGCTGCTATTCCTACTCAGAAATTCCACTGTGACATCCACAGTTCCTGCAGCGCTGGTCAGTCTAAAGTCCTCTAACGCAACATGAATACCTTAAATTGCTTTTCATGGTGAATTAAGCAAAAACTGATCTATTACTATGGACTGTAACACACTGGAGAGTTTGATTTAAACCCTGGACTAACACTGGGGAGTTGAACAGTGCATGACCCCAGTAGATGCATTTTTTCACACCATTGTCTTTGCAGTGTTAATCTTTCAACACAGCAGGATATAGCATCTAGAAATGCTGGTAAAAACCAGCTGTAAAAACCCTCCTTCAAAGCGTCGAACCAAATCATACCAGGGTTAAATGTGGAGAGGATTTAGCCTGAGGTTACATGCAATAAAACTTGCCATTGTCTTACTAGCAAAGGAGGTGAAGATCCAGTTTTACCTGGATGGAAACACCTTGTGCAACCCCCAAAGAAAGAGCCTGAATCAGATCTGTCAGAAGCTGCAAAAAACATTCCTCCCTTGGCGGAGAAAGAAAGTTTTCAGTCTGGGTCGAAACCCTGGGCTTAGCTCCCATCTGTGAGAGCGATCTATAGAGTTTCAGAAAGGAAAACCAATTCAAAGCCACAAAGAGCTCATAGAAGAGATGGATAAAGGCGGGTTGGATGGAAAAAAATATGGAAAACAATGAGGGATAGAGCGAACTTGGTTGGGAGACGTCGGGAGATTTCTGCGTGTTGCAGAATCAATTCGTCCCCGTTTATTCGTCGTCTTCCCTCTCTTCTTCCTACCACTAACCCTGGAGCATCAACGAGACACCGCAACATTGGACGCCTACGCAGGAAAAGCACAACAACTAGACCAGAACCCGTCTGATTTGCCTTTGCTCCATCTCCCACCTCTCATCCCCCACTTCTCTCTGACAGCTTTCCCCTTGCAGCCCTCCTCCCATGTTATTTCCAGTGAAGTCATCCACCTCCCTCATCTCTCATATTGCTGTCATAGCTATCTCCACTCATTACTTTCCCTCTATCTTTGTCTCTACCTTCTCTGTTCCATATTTCACTCATTTTTCTCATTCCTTTCATTTATTCTCTCATCCTTTTTGTCTCCTGTGAATCTGCTTTGCCATGTTTTATTTTAAGACCCCCATACATTCAAAGTGTTAGGAGATACATTGCATGCCGCACTATGCAAAATGAGTGGAACTAAATCTTTGTCAGAATCTACGTGACTATAATTATATAGTCACGTAGATTCTGACAAAGATTTAGATTCCAGGAGACTGGGAAAAAAAATGCCCCTCTCGAAACAAGAAAAAAAAACTTATTTCAAGGAACTTTTACCTTGAAATAAGTGAAAAAATCTTCCAATAGAACAAGTGAAAAATGGCTTGGTAAGATTTCTTGAAATAAGATATGATATTTAGAATATTAAGATCTTAAAATGGAAAACTTATTTTAAGCTGCATTTTACCAGGATTGCCAAGCTTAGGTGTCTTAAAATTTTTAAAAAAATTGCAGTTGCAGCGGCAGGTGTCTGTCATTGACAATCATCATCAGCTGGTGCAGGAGCAGGTGGAGATTTACCAGTCAAGCTCCACTCTAACCAGCAACCATATAACCAGACGCCATTCACCTCTCAGCGCCGGATTGTGACACAGCCAGTACTGAGTTCTGAATGTTACTCCAGCCACAGTTCAGTGTTCTCGTTCACCTGGTAACTCTGTTTGTCCTCCTTTGTTTCAGTCCCGGTTCCACCTGCTCCTGCTTCGATTCATCCTGGTTTCTTCATCACCTCCAGTATCCTGTTCTGTTCAGCGTTCTGGAAATGCTCACCTGTGCCGTTTCCCTCCAACCTGGCGTCCATTCACACTCACCTGTCGCTGCAACTCGCCATTCATCGTCCAGACTCAAACCTATCCGCCTAGATCCACCTGCCGCTTAATCATGAGCCCAATCCGAGCATCTTGTTTAGTATTCATGAGTTTTTGTCCTAGAAATCTGAATCTAGCTTAGTTTATTAGAGTAGCTGTTCTTGAATTTAGAATCGAGTCTTGTAATCATCTTGTGTCCTAAATCAAGTTTTGTATTCTTGAGTTTCTGATTTTGAACCTAGTATCTAGTTGTATTTGTGAATTGTAGATTATGAATCTGGTTTTGTTCCTAGAGTTAGTTTTATGTTAGAAACGCTCTTAGTAGTAGTCTTGGTTATTTTTGGCTATCATTCAGGCTTCCTAGTTGTAGCTTCGCCTTAAGTTGAGCCTTTTTGTATTTTTGTTCTTTATACTACTGAAGCTTTCTTGCCTGGGTGTTACCCAACGTGAGTTAATGTATTTGAGTTTTTGTATTTAGTCCTCCCCGCCTCTAGTCGCCAGGAGATTATCAGAAAGCTTACGTTTATTTCCGGTTTATAGTATCTCTTGTAAAAGATCCTAGTTTACGTCTTGTAACTCTTTTTTGAGATTCTGTAAATAAAACTTCCTTTTTGCATTTAAAATCTGCCTGTCCATTTCCTGCGCCTGAGCCTCCTGGACAATCATAACAGCAATCAGTGACAGGGAAATCACCATACAGGGTACATAACATTATTAGCCATGTCATCCCCATGTACTTCCACTGCTATGCTGATGACTGACAGTTATACATCTCATTTACCCCAGGTAATCAGGACAATCTACTCTCTCTGCAATACTACCGCAATAAAGGACTGGATGGCTTCTAACTTCTTACAACTGGACACAGATAAAGCTGAAGTCTTGAGTAGTGGTCCCCAACCACATTTCCCACAATATCACCTCACACATTGGACCACTATCAACCAATATAATACCTGCAACATGTATCTGGCAGTAATTTTTGATCTCAGTTTTAACCAGCACTTCAAGACTCCAAAGAAACCTACAACTTACTGCAAAGATCAAATCAATTCTTCCCAGAAACATCACTGAGCAGACTATACATACCCTCATTCTCTCTTGTCTGGACTATCAACAATCATAATCCTATTCATTATAGAATTCAGTTTAAGATTCTGTTTACTTTTAAAACACTGAACAGTGTGGCTCCATTCCACATTTCGGACCTTTAAACATCATATTGATGAGATCTAAGAATCAGGTACTGTTAAAAGTCTCATGCTTCAGGTTATAAACTAAGGGGGACTGTGCTTTTACTGTTTTAGTCCCGATGCTCTATAACAAGTTCCCCTTGACTTTCAGAACAGCTCGGTTAGTTTCATTTTTATAACACTTTATTCTTTCTCCGATTATCTTTCATTGGTCTTTTTAAGGTTTGCACAGTCTTTACTAAGGCTGTACTGTCTTTTAAAAAATGTTTTACTGTTTTGTTCTGCAATGTTCTGTAAAGCACATAGTAACTCCAGTTTTGAATAGAATAGAATAGAATTTAATGCCATTTGCACAGGTACATCACAGTGCAAGTACATTGGAATTTTTGTACGTGACTCCAAGTCAAAATAAAAACAATTTAGCAACAATTAAAAAGAAATAAGAACCCTGAAATAACTCACACCAAAGTTTAAATAAATGAAAGTTAAATACAGATATTAGTATAAATAGATTTTAAAAAAAAACCCGACAATCAATTAAATATTTATTGCACATCGTGAGAGTATTGCACATTTGTCCGTTATAACTTGACTTGGAGAGCTCACCAGTCAAGTAACTAGCATGGATCACTCAGGCTCTGTCAGGATATTAATGGTAAATCTGCCATTAGTGAAAGTGTGTCACATTGAGATCTAAGATCACTGTTTTGGATTCATGAGCAAATATATTTCCAAGTTTTTCTTTAATTTCTCACCCTAACTCCAGTGATCTGTAGGGAATCCTTTATTATCAATGACTTTCTTCCTCCTTGTGATTTTACAACCTCTTCTCCTACATATTTTCTCTCTATTTGTCATACTTCTCTCTATTTCCTAAACTTTCCCGACTCGCTCTTTTACTTTCCAATCACACTCTACTTTCTATCTCCCTCCCACTCACTCTCTGCTTTTTTTCTACCACCATTTCTCCACTGCTCATTTCCTCCTTCTCTCTCTTTCCATCTGTCTCAGGAGTTTAGAAAACACTCTGTCTCTCTCATGAAAGAATAAAGTCTTCACTCCCCCAGCTCGCTTTTGATTCGAAATAAAAGGCAACGTGGAAATATCCCCCAGACAGATGCACGAATGCTGACATTCACGACATCTCTGCTCTCCTTCATTGACTCAATAACTGGAGCGATGCTGTGGTGTGGAGGGATGAAATAAAAAGGGCAGACCGTCTGAAATGAGTCTGGTGTATTGGGTAAAGTTGAGTAAGAAAGGGAACAAATTAAAAAAGAGTGGGGGGTTTTGGTGGCGGCGGTGGAGGTGGTTGTTTTGTGTGGATGCATGTGTGTGTGTGTGTGTGTGAAAGACTCAGTAACCAGCAGAATGGAGGAAGAGGAAGCTGTCAAAGGTGGCAGGATGTGTGTTTTCATGTTGTTTGGTTCGACACGATAGAAGAGTGAAAGTGAGAGCGGATCAAACGAGAAGTCAACATGGGATATCAACAAAGAAGCACTGACAGTCAGTTTCAGTTTACCGGGGTAGAGTTAAAGACTACATTACGACACAAATGAAAAACAGAAAAATGCACATGCAGCACCGTCTTTCTTTTCCTTTCAAATGCTTACCAAACACAAACATACCAATAACCAATCTAGTCTATCATTACAAATACCTGAATCATAAACATCCACTTTTAACCCTCTGAACTCCAAGGAGTTTCTGGGTGTTTTATTCTCCTGCACCTCTATGGAAACACCACAACCATGACTAGAAGTAGAGAGATGTCAACCATATCTTCTGTGTAGTGTAACGCACCTATAATGCCATAATTCACCAAAAAAAAATGGAAAAAATTGACTTAAGTGATTATTAATTTGACCAAAAATGAAAATTTGGGACTAAACATTTTTCCAAGAGTCCACAGGTTTTACTAGTACTGGAAAAATGACATATAGATAGACTGACTACTTTCATTTTTCATTTGTTTCCATACTTGTCTCCTATCTGCTCTGCGTAAACACTGCCTGCAGTTCAGCCAAAAAGTCCCTGAATCTTTGCCATGTGACTCCTGGTTGCGGTTGAGTCACCAATAGCTTCACGGTTGCAGAGATGAGTGCAATCGTTTTGTTTTTTTACAGTATCTGGTTACTGCAAATGCTTTATTTTCTGCAAATGTTTAAATGAGACAAGCAGAATCAAGTGATTTTGATGAAAAATCACATTTTTAAGCTTAGGTTTGGATAAAAAACAATGATTCTTTCTGTTTTCACACTTTCTAGTTCAGATAAAAGGTGTAATTTTGTGATTTTTATTACTTCGCCAAGGAATGGCGGAATTATGTGATAATTGGCATACATTTGTCTGTGAATCTGTCTGTCCGTGTGAAACAGTACTCAAAAACGGACTAACGGATTTGGATGAAATTTTCAGGGAAAGTCAGAAGTGACACAAGGACCAAGTGATTAGATTTTGGCAGTGATGCCGCTTATAGTCTAGATCCACGGCCTTGTTAAGGATTTCCCATTACAAGATATAGGTGCCGGCACAGCGCCGCTGTAACCATGACGTGAACACTGTGCCATTTACCTACTGACGATCACATGATTGCGATCCTACTACAAACTGACCATGATTTATCCGTTGGAAATCATACAAGGAACAATTGATTAAACTGTGGGATGTTTCTGAGTCCCATCAATTCCTGCCATCCTCTGAAAATTTTTAGGTCACGCAATGTAGCAAACCCCAGCCAGACAATGGTGAAGTTCCTGATGTTTCACAAAGCCTTTATTTACATTCAGCCTTATTTTGATTATTTTGAACACAAATTCACCTTTCTGTCCTTCACTCCTTTCTTCAGGAAATACCGTAAGAGCTTGTCCTCATTCCAGCTAGGTGCTTCTAAGTTTATATACATCCTTTGCTAAACAGCAACAGCATGTTTTCTTTCATGTTTACATGAATTTTCGGACTTTTCGGCAGCGTCTTCGTCATGTCAAGAAGCCGCTTCTTAGATAAACACTTCCTGTGCAGCTGGAATGGTTAAAAAATAAAAGCCCATAGCATTAAAAATACGCCTTCAAAATAAAAGGCTGGAGGGAACGTTATTTTAACACTAGCAAAACAAAGGCTTGCCAAAATTGATGAACTGATCAACAGACCTTTAAAAGAGTAATTAACAATTCTGTATAAATACATAACTTGCACATGCAAAACACATGCCTGTGCTCAGCACAAAGTCATTTTTCATTAAAGATTTCATCAGTCGGAAATGATACGTCAACTGAGCAGCCTTGGTGGAGTACTGCACTCTCTAAGTGCTTTTCTTGTTAAAGATAATGCAATTTTCAAACCTCCCAGCAAGTTTGGGGTTTTACGGGGTTAAAAAATAACAGCTCTCTGGGATGAGTAAAATTGACAGAAAAATTCAGATTGAAACACATGACATGATACAATTGGGGGTGTAAAATTGAATAACTAAATTGATAAATATTCTAAAACTATGTATATTTTTGGCTTTTTGGCTTCCACTTTTCCTTTGATTCCATCCAATGCACTCACTGTAAATAAAGCTGGATTACAGAACTTAGAAATTTGTATATAACTGAAATGTTTGTATTGATTTAACTTGACACATACTGCATCTGTGTTTAATAATTAAAGATAGTATTGATCTCACTTTCAAGTAGCTTTAAAGGCTCCTGTTTAAACCCTGTGATAGTGTAGGGCCACATTACATTTTAACCTGCACAACAGCTCCAAAGTGCCTGAAGGTTTTACACCAAAAATGTAAATGTTGGCACATCAAAGTGCTGCTTAATTAAAACAGATGCACAGCTCCAGGTTCTCAAATGGCCACTTGAGGCTGCCTCCAAAACCAGTCAGTCTCCATAGACTTCCATGTTAAAAGGTCTAAATTTATAGCAGAAATAAACATCTTTACAGCCTGGTTTTGGTCTCTATAGTAAATTTCCACCTTTATGACAACTGCACTGAAATCTGCATGCAACTGACACGTTCGCATCGATTTAACTTGACACATTTTGCATCTGTGTTTAATAATTTAAGATAGCATTGACCACACTTTTAAGCAGATTTAAATGATCCTGTTTAAGCTTTGTGATACCATAAGACCACTTTAGCGCTGACATTTTAACCTGCACAATAGCTCCCAAGTGCCTGAAGGTTGTCACATCAAAAGTGGTGCTTAATTAAAGCAGGTGCACTGAAAAGGTCAATGTTAAAGTCTGGAGACAGCAAATGCAAGGCAAGTATAGAGTGAGCCAACTAGAAAGATCAAGATAGAGGACACATCTAGCTACATGAGGGTTATTTCTATTAGTTTTAGCCTGAAATATGGCTCTTCAACCTCATGATCCATCCAACAGATTGGTGAATTCAGTAAGATTTATTCTCCACTTGTGTTTACTGCTATCTTTACCACTTCTTAGACACACACATCCATATGAACCCAACAAAATCAGCTGAACTGGTGAGATTTTATGCCAGCTCATCCTTACCAAAGCCACACAAACACCTCTCTCCTCCCCACTCACCAGTGTAGTCTTCCCGGCAGATGCAGGTGTATCCTCCCTCTCTGCGGGCACAGACTCCTCCGTTCAGGCAGGGGTTGGAGTAGCACAGGTTGATCTCTGTCTCGCAGTAATCGCCCGTGAAGCCCACAGGGCAGCGGCAACGAAGGCCGGCGATGGGGTGGATGGGCCGGAACAAGATGGAGGGCGAGGAGATGAAGGGGGCTGAGCTGTTGAAGCGCAGCACCGAGATGCACTTCATGTAGTTCTGGCAGGGCTCCCGCAAGCACACGTTGTCGTCGAACGGCAGAACCTGGTGTGACAGGAGGGGAAAGATGAAACGTGCAGCTCGTCGTGAAGAATTTTCCCCAGTCGGATCAGCTTCTGTGGCGCTAAGTGTCTTTGTTCAGCATATTTTCTCACAGACGATCTCTTTCATTATCCTCTCACTATAGCAGAAACTTCATAGCTTTGATGTGTCAGAGCAGTAAAAGCACTACTAACATTTTTAATTCCTCTTTTCTGTTTAGTAGTTCCAGTAAGCCATGCCATAAAAGCAGCAACACATTAGGCTATACTCCATTATGAGTCTATTCCAACCATAAAATTACCACTTTAGTATTATCAGCAACATGTACTTAACCTTAAGTATAATAATAATAAGTAATAGTAAGTATAATAATAATAAGTATAATAATATAATATAATATATAATAATAATAATAAGTATAATAAATAAACCTTCTGATGATTTGACACCTGTCAAATAATCAGAATGAGGAATAATTTATTGATCCACTAGGGGAAATTGCTTATGTTAGAGATGCTCCTATTCAAAGTCTAAAGATAAACATACGTAGAAAAGTACACTACTGTTCAAAAGTTTGGTGTCATCCAGACAATTTCATGTCTTCCATGAAAACTCACACTTTTATTCACATGCTAACATAATTGCACAAGAGTTTTCTAATCATCAATTAGCCTTTCAGCACCATTAGCTAACACAATGTACCATTAGAATACAGGAATAATGGTTGCTGGAAATGTTCCTCTGTACCCCTATGTAGATATTCCTTTAAAAATCAGCCATTTCCAGCTAGAGTAGTCATTTACCACATTAACAATATCTGGACTGTATTTCTGATTGATTTAATGTTATCTTCATTGACAAAAAATATATGGACATTTCTAAGTGACCGCAAACTTTTGAACGGTAGTGTATGTCTTAAAAATATGAACATAAGTAATAAAAAAAAGTAAGCATAAAATCTGATAATGTACACTGTACTAGAAAAACTACATTTAATTTAATTTATTTACCATTTCTATTTAGAATTATAATAATTTCTTATCACAAATTACAATATCAATGTATATGATGCTGTGTTTATTAAAATTTTAACTGGTCAAGTATAAGTAGCTTTAAATATTTCATATACCTTTAGGAAGTTTGATGTAAAAATAAAAAAGCATTTTGAGACCATTTGTAAAGTCTTTTCCCTTTTTTTTGTTAAACTGGCAAGTTTATCAAGTTTGACCAGCAAGTTCAGCAACCTATTTCACTTATAATGTGTGTATATTTTCACATCTTTAAAGGGAAATTCTACGAAATTAGGGACAATGAAGGAAACCAAGGGGGGTAAAAAAAACAGTAAAAAAAAAAAAAAAAAAAAAAAAAAAAGCAGTTGCAGTTCCTTGAAGGGCCACTTGAGGCTGCCTTTAGAAATGAATCAGTCGCCA
This sequence comes from Amphiprion ocellaris, assembly GCF_022539595.1. Lineage (NCBI taxonomy): Eukaryota > Metazoa > Chordata > Actinopteri > Pomacentridae > Amphiprion > Amphiprion ocellaris. Next base: position 8,993,032 of record NC_072773.1, on the reverse strand, counting down.
TTGACCTCCATGTTACAATGACCAATTTTACAGCAGAAAAAAACAATTACACCTTGATACATAAACAGTTTTGTTCTCTATGGCCAATTTACTCATTTATTCACACATTTAATTTATATTAAGGCTCAAAATTATGCATAATTAAGGGTGATGTTACTTTGAATAACTGGTGGGTGCCGTTATAGGACAGTCCAGAAAAAAGATGCCTGCATGGCTCGACTACCATTTACACACACTCCACATCTTTGCTCATTTTTGAATTATTCTGGAGTTAGGAGGAGTCAGGCAGTGCTGAGATATTGACAATCAAAGTCACCAAAGCTTCGGCTTGAAATCTACATCTATAAATACAGTCTATTGTTCAGCTGCATCTACATTAACATGGCACAAGCCTTCTAGCAGCCAGCAGGATCATTTTTGCATCATAGTTACATGGTACCGTGCTAATGCTAAAACCTCATCATGCTTATATAACCATGCTGTAGTAATACATTTGCAGACAATCAGATATAGAAAGAGGATAAGATGTAGCCTCACAAAACCAAATCTCTATTACTAACGATACACCTCGATTCCAATCCAAAATCTGTGTCGACATCGTCCACTTACTGTCAAATCATCATAATCCAGATGAGACTAAAGCTTTAGGATGACAAAAAATACTGACTGGCCTCCAAATATTGCTGTCTCACACAGATAAGAGTTTATCAGCCCTGGGTCTTGTCTCTCAGGTTCTGTATAGAGGAGCAGCCATCACTTTGATTTGAGTGGGATTTGTTATTAGTTAATATATTATAAAACAACACCAGATTCACTAGATTTCCAATACTGCTGGCCATGTAAAAAGTAGGTCTGAATAAAGGGTGTCAAAGACAAAGTCCTTGATTATTAGATTTTATTATTGAATTAGCTTGCTCACAGTACAGAGTCATTGTCCAGATATCCATCTTTATTCACTGGTCTGAAAACATTACGCTGCTTTGCGTTGTAAAACCAACCCTCCAGAAATGATGATTTACTGCTGTTGTTTGCTGTTTGGGTCATTGGTTCAGATTTATTATTATTATTGATTTATTTATTTATGTCTTTTCTTGTCAGTAAGAGAGTATAGATTCAGTTTGCATGTGTTTGTGTGACAGCTCCTGCGTATATACACACAGCATTCACACCGCTGTGCACTTTTTCACCCCGTCATAAATCTTTTCACCTCCTGGTTTCAGCTGTCCTCTCCTATCGAAGCACCTCTCTGCACGTGTGTTTGTCGAGATGCTCGGGGATTGTTAAAACGTATGTAAGTGATGTGCATGCTGTATCCAGGTGTGATTTCATGCATGAGAATGTACAGCGATCATATCTGTGTATCGTTGCATGAAGCCATATGGCTGCTCATCTGTATTGTATTATTATCAGTTCACATGCAATGTGCTCAGATGACCGTCTTGAAGCACAAGTCTCCACATTGTTTGAGCTAAATGCATTCACAAAAAAATCTCTAGTGTTAAAGGTTCACTATTAACAGCACATTTTGCAACTGAAAAGTAATTATTGGAAAGTCAGATTATCAAAAATACAAGAATAAAATAAAGCTGCTAGTATTCATAGTTTTGTTTCTTTGCAACTAAAGGTTTGTTTAAATCACTATTGTTTGCACTGAGGCAAAAACTAAACTAAAATCTGACTATCAAATCAAGTTAGTGATTTTTTAACTAAAAAATAGAACTTTTATTTTTAAATGCAATTTGTATGCTTGTCAACATTTGTCTGCTTTTCTCTTTAAGGTGTAAAGAATTGACTTTGTCAAGTTGATTTTAAAAAATTGTAATAATTTTTTGAAGAATTTAGTATTATTTTACAGATCTTCTCTTTTTTTTGGTATTTTACAAATTTTAAATTGATTTACATGTTAACTAAAAGAAATCAGACAGAACTGTAAATAATGCCCACATGAAAAAATCTGTATTTTTACAAATGATAATTCTTTAACGTTCGAACATGAAATTCACTGTATTTAAAACAAAAAAATATTGTTATATTGACATTCATCTGGAAAAAAATGTATATTAAGGATTGTAAAGTGGAAATTAATTTTGTTCAACTGTTATTTTACAGGTTTTTTGCCTTTTATGTTAATAAATATTTTTTAAAAAATCTGACAAAAAAGGAAATTATTTACGTTAACCAAAAGAAAACAGTCCAAAACTAATTTTAATTAATTCATTCTTTTAATTTTTGTTGGCTTGATGGTGACATTACTTTGTTATACTGTGTTTAACCCTGTAAAACCCAAACATCAAAAAGAGCAAAAATAACACACAAACACACACACACACACACACACACACACACACACACACATACACACACACACACACACACACGCACATATATATACACACACACACACATACACACAAAATCTGTAAAACCCAAACACAGAAACAAATACAAAAATAATGTATATTTATTTTAACATATATTTATTTAGATACAAATAATAAAAACTAATCATAAAAACTAATAAAACTGATGTATTATTGCAAAACTGGGTTTTATAGGGTTAAATCAGCAAAAATATTGTTATTTTCCAGATATATGCCATTAATCAAATGAAAAGTTAAGCATTCATATGTATTATATTAATATCACATTAAGGATTGAAAAAATGGAAAGTATTTTTTCAACTATCATTTTACAGATTTTCCCTGTTTTGTTAAGCTACAGATAATATATAGCAAAATCACAGAAACTGTTTCTACAATATTGCTAATATTTTTACTGCACACTACCAGTCAAAAGTTTGGACACACCTTCTCGGTCAATGTTTTTTATTTAAGATTAATACTGCATATTAACACTTTTTTGTTTACAACATAATTCCATAAGTATTCTTTGATAAGTTTGCTGTCTTCAGGATTAATCTATAATGTAAAAAATAATACAAATAAATAAAAAGCATTGAATGAGAAGGTGTGTCCAAACTTTTGACTGGTATTGTATATTTCATAAATCCTTCTACCAGAATTCAGTTTTTTTACAGTGTAGTTACACCAAAATGAAGCACTTAAAAGACTGATTTCTACATGGGTGAGTGTGTTTTGTACGTGGACTGACCTCCATCTGCGTCAGTGACGTCAGCCTCGGCCTGTTCAGGTAGAGCTGCTCCTCCAGAGCCTCGGAGGGGAAGAAGTGTCCGCCTGGCAGCACAGCCGAGAAGCTGACGTTCAGGATCCCTCCCGGTGCCGCGTCCAGGTCCGGCTGGATGTTAAAGATGAAGACGTCCTCGACGGGCACTGACAGCACTGCCGACACGCCTTCCAGGAAGTTACCCAGCAGCGGCGACAGGAAGTGCTCCTGGGACATGTTCTGGAGGCGGACGGTGACGCTGCTGCCCAGCATGTCCTCGGTGATGATGAGGACGCGGAGAACACACTGGGCTGAGATACTGTGGACGCCGTCTGAGGGTTTAAAGAAGAGAGCGGAGGAGAAAATAGGTAAATTAACTGGTTAGCAAATAAAATGAAGCGTCAGGAGATCGAGAAAGCGATAAAAAAACAAGAGTCAGAACGGGTAAAGCAAAAAGTGAGGAAGGTGAAGAAGGACAGTGATAAACAGAAAACAGTAGAGACAGCAACATAAAGGGACAAAGATAAATGAATAGAAGCCAGAGAATAAAGGTGAGAAGGTCATCATCATGTCAGGGGATATGCAGTTTATATGCAGCAGTGTAGCTTTCTACTTGTTATAACACATTGTACACATACATGAAAATATAAGTGAGGAATAAATACCAAAAAAAAAAATACCCAAAATCTCTTTCAAAACAGCTTTGTGTTTGACAAAGAACATGACGTTACATTTGATGCTGCCTTTAAATTCCTTATTTTGTCACTGAAGTGAACAAACTCATGCTGCAGGCAGTTAAAAGTCAAAACGCCTCCTGGGAACAGCAAAAAAGAAATTAAAAAATCACACAACCAGCAGTTGCTTAAACCTGCTTTCAAACAAAATAACAGTCAAAGACGACGCACCATAATTCAGTGTGCTATCTAAATTCATCAAGAGAGGAAGAGGAGCTTATAGGGGACTGAAAGTGGCAAAAGTTTAAATACTGTAATTGGAGCTAAATTTGTAGTGACCAGACTGAAATTTTCACAGAAGTTATGTCAGAATTTATGCAATGGAGATCAAGTTTCTAGTTTTAGTAAAATATCTTCTTAGAACTAGTTTTGTTGGATTTAGTTTAGTCTTAGTGCAACAAAAGCTGTGTTTATAATGAGTAACAGTGGAATATTTCAACTTTAATGTGAGTGATTGTAATAATTTTAACATAAAATCCAAAAAATGAGTCTATAATAAGTCATCTCAACTTAAAAAAAAAAAAGATTAAAATCATAGATTTATGAAGGAAATATATATAAAACTATCGAGAGGCACATTTTTAAATCCAAAATCAGATAAAACGGCATTAAATGATCAAAACCTTCACAAAAAAACACACACAGGACTAACTTAGAGCACCAAAACCAACAAAACTAGCAAATGTATATATTGGCATAACAAACCCAATCAGTTAAATATAATCTGTTTACACCAAACAGACAGTTGTTTAAAAGCTAACACAACAGTTGGCTCAGCTTGCCGTGTCAAATTTTCTCATGCAAGACTTTAATGTCGCCTTAAATATTTAATCAAAATCAGTTATTCTCCACAGCTTCACCAACTATGCAACAAAATTAAAACATTTGTTATGCTTTAGCTGCCAGGAGCAAAAAACACGATGACAGTGAACATTATGCCCTACCAGTTTGCAGACCGTTCAATATCAGTGTTTTTTTTTCTTTTTATTGTTTTTTACTGAGACACACTTCATTCCTTTGCGGACAGAATGAGGATGACGAATGGATTTTAGCCATGCAAGTGCTTCTCCTGAATGCATGTGTGATTTAACTGAGTTATATCTGTCATAAAAGCAGCTGCATGCATGTTTTTATGCAGATTTCGTCATTTCAACATCATTTTGTATTTTTCCCCTACGAGAAGCCTGCTGACTTTGGTGAACTTCGGATTTTTCATGTTGTGCCAAAATCAGGGCAAAAACAACATAGCAAATGTTAAAATGCAGAACTAAGATGGTTCACATGGTCAACATCAGCATGCTAGCATTGTCATTGTTAGCATCCTAGCATGCTAACATGAGCGTTTAGCTGCCTAAAGCCTCACAGGGGAATGTGCATGACTGTGGACTCTGTGTTTAGTCATCATGTGTCATCAGGCTGAAAATAGAAGAAAATCCACTATAACCCCTCAGTATCTGTGTTCATCAGAAATCCACTTCACAATCACTCCCAAGCTGATGCAATTCTTTAATCATATGTTACAGTAAGAAAGACCAAACAGATCCTCTTAAATCTACATTGGTTTCGTGAGCCAGGAAGTTGTTTTCCAGCCTCATGGATGAGACTGAACAAGAGAGAAACATCATCTCTTCAGACTGGTCACAAATCCAATGTGCCACAGCTGCCGTTTCCTCTCAGAAGCCCACAGAATGAGTTCATATGGATCACAGCAGGTCACAACCCCCCACAAATATGACAACTTCCACTCCATCCACGGACAAGAAATAGGTTTCATTTACTCTGGATATAAACACAGCACAGTAAAGCAATCTGGATCCATAAGCTGGATAATAAAGCCATAAAAGAATGTACACAACTGCAGTGTGAGGTGGCACCGCTGGGATGAAACAGAAGATACAAAGAGAATAAAAGTGGGGGAAAAAAGCAACACATGAGTGGACCTGATATATAATAAATAATAAGGCAAGAATTACACGAAGAAAGAAAGAACAGAGCATGACAGTCATGGATGGAGGGTGAGGGGTGAAAGAAAGGGACATAGAGGCAACAGTGTGAAGGAGGTTTATTAAAAACTGCAAAGAGACAACTGTGAAGCCAGAGAAGAGAGTAATTAATAATGAAGGAACCAACAAAACAAGACATTTAGGTTTTACTGCAAGTAACATAGTGACTGCTCATGTTAGATTCCTGTTTCTAGCTAAAATGATTCCTTGAATGTAAAATTAAAGTGTTGCAATAAGAAAAATACATGGAAAGGAAGAGGATAAGAAAGAAAGAAAAAGCAAAAACAAACAAAAAAAACCCCAGTAAGACAGAGTATTAATTTACCAGTGAACCAAAAGGAAAAAAAGGCCAAAACTATAAAGAATGTCCACAATGAAAAATCAGTGGTTGACCGTACAATTACAAATTTTTTACTACATTTACATGAGCAAAAACTAATGTTATTTTACAGATATTTGCCATTAATTGAAAGAAAAAATAGGTATATTAAGGAATGAAAAATAAATAAATTCATTACTGTTATTTTTTTTTCAACTATTATTTTACAGATTTTCCCTGTTTTGTTAGATTCTAGATAATATGCAGTAAAATCACAGGGGAAAAAGTATTAATTTTCATATTACTCAAAAGAAAACAAACCAAAACTTTAAATAACTGACCACATGGAAAATCTTTATTTTTATAAATGCTAATTTGCTCGTTTACAGTGTTTGACTATAGAATTAAACTATTATTACTGTTTTTAAATCAGCAAAAAAAAATGAAAACAAACAGATGTTTGCCAGTAACCAAAAGAAAAATTGTGTATATTGTGTGTGTGTCTTAAATCATTTTTTACTGTTATTTTTGCCCACTTTTTAAAATGACAGAATGATTTTTTTAATGTTAAATGAAAGACTGTTAACAATGTTCCCATGAAAAAAAAAATTTGACAGTAAAATTACACTGTTTCCACTGTATTGAAATTATCCAGAAATATTGTTACTTTACAAATATCTGCCAATAATAGAAAAAAAAGTACATTGAGGATTGAAAAGTGGTAAATATGTTTTATTAAATACTGTTACTTCACAGATTTTCCCTGCTTTGTTGAATTACAGATAAAATCTCATAAAATCACAAGACAAAAAGTATTAATTTACATGGTAATTGAAAGAAAACAAGCCAAAACTGTCAACAGCGTCCACATGAAAAAATAATTTTTTTAAACAATTACATTATTTTTACTGTATTTAAATCAGGAAAAATGTTATTTTACAAATGTCTGCCAATAATTAAAAAAAATCTATATTCAGAGCTGAAAAATGGTAGATAATTTTTTCAACTGTTATTTTGCAGATTTTCCCTGTTTCGTTAAATCACAGATAATATCTAATAAATTCAGAAATAAATAGGAGAGAAGAATTATTAAGTTACATATTAAGTGGAAGAAAACATGACAAAATTGTTGGCAATGACAAACAATGTTTGACTGGAAAATCACAGTATTTCGCTGTATTTAAATCAGCCAAAAATATTGTTATTTTACAAATATTTGCAAATAACTGAGGGGAAAAAGTATAAAAATGCTACATAATTTTTCAACTGTTACTTTACATACTTTTTCCAGTAAAGTAACAGCTGAAAAATTTTAGATAATATCTAGTAAAATCACAGGAAAGAAAGTGTTAATTTAGATTTTAATTGGAACAAAGCAAAACCAAACTGTAAATAATGTCCACATTTTTAATCTTTTTACATATGGTAATTATTATTATTATTACTATTATTTTATAATATCCGACCTTAAAGTTACACAAGTAAGACAAAAAACATATTGCTATTGAGGTGTTACTTTAAATCACATATTGACTGTTGATATTGATTGGTAAATTCATTTCTGTTGCTTATGCAGTGATAAAAATGAATCCCTTTATTTAAAATTTAAGTGTTGCAAGAAGAAAAGGAAGAAGGAAAAGACACAGAAAGGAAGGAAGGGAGACCCGAGAGTGTCAGAATATATCATAAAAACAGGAAGATGCTGACAGAAATCAAGAAACTGAATAAATGAAGGAGGATATGGAGGGAGGCTGAGAGGGAAGACGAGGTATGGAGGCTGGGGGTTGGGTTTGGTGGCAGCTGGTTTGATTACGGGATTATGAGGAGCTTCACTCCCCACTGACCTCCAACATACATACACACGTGTACACACACACACACACACACACACACACACACACACACACACACACACACACACACACACACACACACACACACACACACACACACACACACACACACACACACACAGAGTCAAATCCAGAACCCATCGTAATAAATGAACAGCCAGAGGGAGGACTGACATTATGAAGGGGGCAGAGAAGGAAACCACAAAATCTTTAGGGAACATTCTAATGAAAAATATTGAGAATACACTGTGTTTATATCTATGAATAAGCATATATCTATGAATAAGCATCTCTCTCTCTCTCTCTCTCTCTATATATATATATATACACACACACACACACACACACACACACACACACACATTACATATACAACATTACATATAGACAGTAGACAACAGACAGTAGACTTGATGCATTAGGTTGCATTAAGTAATTAAATGTCGCCACGTATTGTGAGGTTAAAAGCCAGCTTTACTGTGAACCTTCTGGATCACAACGCAAAGACAGCAGCACTAATTGACACTGATCTGCCATTGTCATTGAAATGAGACGGGGATCTGTGAAAAGACCCCAGATAATCTACAGGAGTGGGACCCAATCTCTCATTTTCTCTCAAACACACACACTTAGAACCATCACAGTGCAGAACGATGTGTGTTTAGAGTGCAATTTGTGAATCTACAAGCACGATTTTTGACGTACAACCAGTTTAGAGGCCAGTCCATGTCCAACTGGTAACTTACACACTTTAAATTTTAGGCCCATATTAGTCAAACACTGAGGGGATCTTGCTTTCGGTAATTCAACTTTGGGAAATATTTGCATATTTATAGATGCAGGATTTGTCCATTAGACATCAGCGAGAGTTTGCTCATGAGAATAAATACTGTGCCAAATAGAAAAGCAATAAGATTTAAGCATTATATTTTAGTAAAAATAAAAATAAGTCAGACTGGGATAAAAAAAAATTAGAAGCAATACAATGACACTGAGGTAAAATACTGAAGTGTTAAACTGCATTTATAATTATGTTTTGAGGAATCCTATTTGTTTGTGACGTATCACAAATACGTCACAAAAATTCATTTATTTTATTGCATTTCTTTTGCTTTTACTTTTCAGCCAACCTGTCATATTAGACGAGAATCTAATATCCATCCAGAAAATGGAGTAAAAGCTGCAAACATGCAGTAAAAGGGTTGTACTTTAACTACAACCATGTGTTTTAATAATCCTAACCAACAAGTTTTGGTCCCTAAACCCGACCAAACAGCAAATGACATTGAAACCTATCTTCAAGAATAAATGTCCTCCCAGACTCTTGGGTGAAAAATAGGTTTCCTATTTCCTACTACTTCATTCTCTTTCCGGTCATGGGGAAAATCTGTTTCTTTCAAGTCGTAAATGCAGTTTTATCTATTTTTTCTTTCATTTATTGGGATGTAATTTTTGTGAGCCACGGTTGGATTGAGGAGGCATAGGGTCACAGTATTGGGTATTGCGCAGTTTATTACTCCTCCAATTAACGTGGCCGAGTTATGTGATGATCGGCGTAAAAGAACATCTTCTGGCTTCAATTCCAGATCTTCAGAAAACTGTCCCAGGATCCTGTTGCAACTGCCATGCCATCATCAGTAATGCCCAGGCAGCTAACACGGTTGTCATGTCCAGCCAACACACCAGCACGATCAGCTTTTAGTGTGTCCCACACGTTACAGTTGAAGTCATCATGTCTGTGAATCTGTCTGTCTGTCTGTCTGTCTGTGTGTTCCCTTGTATCCACCATCCCTGTTAATCATCAGGTTTTCCCTCATGTTCCTCTTCAGATTTCGGTTTGTGAGTTTAGTTTTTGAATCTTGTCCATCTCCTGCCTGCCAGTCTTCGTGTCTTCATGTTTTTTGTATTAGTTTCTTCACCCATGGACTTAATTTCCCTGGATTACCAGCTGCCCTTTGTATCTTTACCCCTGTTATTTAATTTTTTCTGCACCTGGGTCCATATGTGACCACTTCCTGTCAAGCAGATGTTTAGAATTAAGCATTTCAAACAACTGAACATTTTTCTGAGAAAAAAAAAATCTTGAACAATTCAAATATATGCTTCTATTTGTCAAAGTTGAATACATTTATATATTGTTGAACATGCCTGAAGGGAATCTTTACAATCTAATCTCAGCTAATAGTAATATTAATGCAGCTACTTAACTATCTGAAGTACATTTATTTGCTTTCTCGCTGACAGTACAGAAGAATATTTAAAGTACTACCATGTCTGTATGGTAATTTAACACTTCAGGGGGGTTTCAGGAAGGGAGGCAAATGCAGACAAAGACAAATCAAACTACAGTTGCATATAAAAGGTGGGAGGCAAACAAAAGAATATTGAAAAATCCAAGCTAAAGGTCTAAGCGAATAATAAAAGTAACTAACCCAGAGAAAACCCAAACACCAATGCAATTAACATAAACCTAGTGTAAGAAAACCCAACAAAATGCAAACCACAAATAGACAAAGAAAATCAAACAGGAGAAATTGACAAAGAACGAAAATGCACAACTATAACTATTTGTGCGCTTAAACCTGATTGAGGAGATGAGAAACAGGTGAAACCAATGAGTGCGGTTAAAAAGGAGGGAAACAGTGACAAAGGGAAGAAATGAAACAACAACAGACACACAAAGGCAGGGATGTTATGATCCTGCTCTAGCTCCTGCCCTTCTTTCTCTTTCTTCCTCTTTTCTTTCTTCTCCCTTCTTCCTCCTGTCTTTGTCATCTGTCTCTTTTGTATTTCTGTTTGTCATCTCTCTCCCTGTTGTCTCTCTCTCCTTGTCTTGTCCCTCTGGCTCCCTCTGTTTGCGTCTGTCTGTCTGCCTCCCTTGTCTCACTCACCTGCCTGCACTTTACTGATTGCTGTAATGCACATCAGCTGCAGAAATTAGTTCACTCTGTTCACCTGTTCTCCACTTCACCTCCACCTATTTAAGCTCTGTGCATTCACTTAGTCCCTGTTGGATCATAGATTCTGTTGCCCTCCTGGATTCAGTTTCCACATGGACTCTGCTTCCCCACCTTTGGACTCTGTTTTCCCCCCTCCTGGATTTTCCCCACATGGACTCAGTTTTCCTACCGCATTCTCACCAGCCCTGCTTCAGTCTCCGGCCTGTTTTTCCTGTCTCGTCTCCGTCTGCCCCTGGATTCCCTCAGCCTGTCTTCCTCCTCTGTTGTCAGTTCCTCCATCTTGTGAGTACTCCTCTTTAGCTTAGTATTGTTAATTCACTTTAGTTTTGTAGATGTCTATTTTTGCATTCTTAGTGTTGGTTTGTAGAGTTGTGAGTAGTTTGGTTTAGTTCTGTCCCCCCAGTTTGGTTCTCCATTTATATATTGGTTCAGTTATCTGGTTTAATAAAACTCTTTCCTTTATTTACTTGTCTGCCAGTTTCTGTGTCTGTGCTTGGGTTCTCCAGCGTGCCCCCGGTAACAAGGGAATGTCAAAACAGGAAATAAAGAGAACATAACTCAAGACCATGACAAGCATAAAGATTCTGTTCAATGTCCAAACAAAGCTCACTAAATAGTAAGTGAGATCTGTGTTTGTTCACTCTGTACAAAAAATAAATCTAAATTCAACTGTGTTCTGATTTCAAACTAAGTTTTCATGTAGTCCAAGGGTGCTTTTAATCCAACTCTCATCAAGAAAGTAAACATTACATGTTCCTTTAACCATAAAACCTCAAGCTTTAAACCTCAAACACCTATTTGAAGGAGGAAAGATCAGACAAATTGTTCTGTCTAAATGGAATTTAATTAAGGACTTGACCTTTTAACAGCGGGGTCCTATTTGGGATAACAAGTTTCTCTTAGTTCTCTTCTGCTCTAGAGCACCCACATGACTTTAAAATGATAGCATATAGACTGCATGTACAGATGCACCACAATGGTCTTATTCCAGAAGTTAGATTGCATGTGACATTTAATAAACTAGAATTAAATTATGTGTTATTTTTGCCACTTTGTTCCACAGCTGTTGAATTTCTGGAGCCCCAAGACTTCCTGGAAGTCTTGATCAATTGTATTTTATTTGTTGACACACTGTTTTGTGTGCAACAGGAACATTATAGCCTCCTGCACATGATTTTCTGATAAGAAAAAAAAATCCACAATTTCCTCAGACACGTTGAAAATTTCCCCCAAGCCTCCTGGGAATCCCTCTCGGTAGTTCCCAGAGACATTCAAAGGAGAACATCTGATAACTCAACACATCACATAACGGGCAAAACATGAGAAACACTCAAAAGCATTAGCGCATGTTTTTCTCAATGGTTTTTTAACTTGGCTGTGATTTTATCGCCTTTCGGAGGTATGTGTTGCCCCGAGCGACCATTAAATTCTGACAGTAAATGTGGTAGATGTACATAAAAACAGTAAACAATCTCAAATATCTTCCTCTCTCTTACGACTGCAATAACGATAATTCAATATACATTACTATTAGTACCAGCTATTCTGCCTTTTCTAGAAATAGAAATGAAAATCAAGTCAAAATGCACTGCAGCTGCACCTCAGTTCAACTTTTTCTCTTCTTTCTGGAGAGAACCTGTATGTACAAGTAGATATGAGTGTTCTGTGTGTCTGAATGAACGTATTTCTGTGTAAACAGATCAATCACGACACCAAATGGAGACACAGAACGAAGTATTTTACTGCACAATTTGCTGCATATGATAATAAAGCCTCTAAATCTTTCGAATGGCTATTTCTAAGCAATAAAGCTGCTAAATTCTGCCCACTAAGACCAGAATACAGCACCTTTTTCTCTGCGGTCAGCCGCAAATTATACGCAGGTATGATCTGACAGGCTAATTACAGCTCTGCTAAAACGTTATGACTAATAAACCTGTGAAAAACTAAAAGATTTTGTTCAAAGTTCTTGCGCAACTGTTTTTCCTAGTTCTGTTACACAAGGGGTGAGTCAACTGGGGCATAAAAGAAACAAAAAGCACATTTTTCTAAAAGCTTAACAAACCAAAGATGCTAAAAAGTGAGAGAATGTGTGCAGGAACTCTTTACTTCGCCTTAAGTTTATCCTTTAGGTCACAACTTTGCAACTCATCTGAACACTAAAACAGATATTTTACACAGCAAACATTTAATTTTTACATTCGGGGTCTCTTATCCACACATAAACGGCATTTCAGGTCACTAAAATGGAGATTTTTACTCCTGCTTGAGTGCAGAGTTGCAAAAAACTACTGAACTGAAAAACTGGCACCTCAGATTGTACATTCACACCGAAGGCATTCATTTCTAACCGATTTAAGTGAAATTCAAGGTAAAGCTTCAACACATGCAGCCGAAACTCATCAAACTGAGGGGATACCTGTAAAAAAAACTGTCATTTTATCACCCAAGGACATAAGTCACTAACCGCCCTTTGAGTTTCTATGATAGCTTATGAGACTCTGAAGTGTCAATCATTTTGTCAGACTCTTCATATCTGTGCGACACCGATGTACCATTTCGGATCAAACCTTTTCATTTGCAGCGCTTAATTCTGCAGTATCAGGACCATCAGCGCACTGTCAAGACCACGGAGGAATTCTAAATTAGTTTTTGGTGAGAGGTGGGTAAAGGTGATTGTTTTTTTTCCCCCAGGAAGTCATAATTAATGCATCATCCCATCTCCATGCCACTTCCACTTTGGCGTGCACAGAAACAATAAAACATTGATGACCTCCAAAAACGCTGAAACTCCTTAAATGGAAGGTTATTTTTGGTGTGTTTAGCACCACTGGGAAAACAAAAGCATTTCGTAAACAACAACTTAAAGGTGCTTTCACGGCTCCTGTGGGCTTTGAGCCAACGTTTTCTCCCCTCTTTTCAAAGAGGGAGGACAGCTCGGGGCTGGCACACATAAAGACTCCAAGAATAAACACTGATTTGGAATCGCCGGCAAGCTCCCCCCACAATGCGTGAACGCCAGCATCACCGTGAAAGAGAGGCTGGCCTCCGATCAGCGCCGCAGCTCTAAGACGCTTTGTGGGTTGTACGGTCCCTGGCGTTTCAAAGGGGTTGAAGGAGTTCATTGCTATCTCTCTGCAGCAGGTAGCCTGACTAATGGCGTACTCAAAGCCTCTTGAATGTCACAGCATCCCAAGCTCACTTCCCTGGAAATCCAGATGGAAATAGTCTGCAAAGTAGCGTACAATTGAACCCCACAGCTGGAACTGAAAGCAACCCCAGAAAGGTCTTTTTTTTTTTTTAAGCTGCAACAAGGAGCAGCAGGATGGGTCACAAAGCACAGCCCTGGCATTTTACTTTAAGGGGAGAAAGCAGGAAAGTCACAGCAAAAAGCCACCAAAGGTTTGGAGATATGGCTCGACTGGTCTGTGAGGGAAAAGACCTGGGATTTAAAAAGGCTTCAGCAACTTCACAAAACACACACATAACATAGAAGGGTTACACAACACGCGTTTCTAGTTTTACAGTTGGATTTTAAGGTGGTTAAGAGAATAAACATGCAGGAGGTTGCATGTTGTCTTGCAGAAGTTGGTGAAACAGGCAGAGAAAGAGAGGAAATAAAAAACATTTGTGTCATTATTTGCACCAATTTTGAGTTATACCGGATAAACCCGAAGTCATCTTACGCAAACCTTTAGTCATTTTGCACAAGTTTTAATTAATTTTGTGCCATTTTTCAGTAATTTTGGACATGCTTCAAGTCATTCCTGACAAATTTTTGAGTTATTTTAAACAATTTTTGTCATTTTGGACAGGTTTTGAATTTTCAACAAGCTTCAAGTCATTTTGCACTATTTTTGAATCTTTTTGGACTAGTTTGACAATTTTGAATCATTTGGGACACATTTAACTGACTTTAAATGAAAAGTTTCAAGTTAAGTTTCAAGTGTTCTCCTGTTGGTGCACTTCTGTAGTGTACAATTCTTGTTGATAGTGTACAATATACTGTACACAGTTAACATACAGAAAGTTGTATCTGTTGTGCTGTAGTGACGGTTTCACTCTTGTCTTCATTTATTTATTCACTATTGGACTCATGAAAGGTGCAACTTGCCATAAAAGTAAAAGCAAGCTGCTCTTCTTTCTCTTTGAAAAATTACCAATTACATTTGAACAACGTTCATAATCAGCCACTGAATAGAGAAAAAATAATAATACAAAGGTGTGAAATACTGACTTCTCTTTTTTCCCTAAATAATTCCTAAGTATATATTACTGATCAATTCAACATTGACCACGTCTTTTCAGAGAATTTCTATGAGCAATAGTTTCAACAGTTTAAAAAAAAGAGGTGAAGTCTTTTTTCTGGTAGTGATGAAGCAGAGATTCAAAGTTGGCACATGAGTCATTGAGACAAAAAAGAGAGTCAATTGAAAAATCAATGTCATATTTCTGGGAAAAAAATCATGAAATTGTTTAATCTAAGCCTTGATACCTTAGAAAAAAGCAATTAATTATTTTTTCAAAAGGTTTTATGTGTTTGCCCATTAATACCAGTTAACCAGCTGAGTTTGAAAGGCATGTCTTCTTTAAAAAGTACCAAAGTTACAGCATTTATCAGAGCCAGAAACAGTTCTTGAACTACTCATGCATTTGGGGAAGAATTGCCAAATCTAAGTTATACATGGAATAAAATGGTGATATTGCATCAAAACCATTTTATTGTATGTCTCATTTGAAAAAAATGCCAAAAATAAATAATTTGCTCCAACTAAATTTTGTAAAATACAAAAAATTGTGAAGCTTTGACCAACTCGGGTGTGATGAACGGTCATCTCACAAAAAAATGTGAGACTGTATGGAAATATATTAAAAATGTACACAATACAATATCTATAGTTTGGGAAGTTATTTTTTTCAGTGTTGGTAACACTTGTGGGCACTTGCTGGACATGTTGATTCAGGTTTTTTTTTAGTAAATAATCAAAGAAAATCATCATTCATTTTTAGAAAAATATTGTGATTCATGGCATTACGTCATTGCACAAAGACATTTTTTAGTTCTCTCTACTTCTAGCCATTGTTGTACTGTTTTTTATAGAGATGCAGGATTTTATATTGCAGTGAACATTGAGTCCACAGTGAGTAAAAATGTGTCAGGAGCAAAACAACACCCAGAAACTACTTGAGGTTCAGAGGCTTAAGTTACAAACATCCCAACAGACATTCAAGTGTAATTTTTTAAACAGTCACATCACTAAAAATCTGATCTGAGACTTCTTAACTGAAATGCAGGCAGTGTTTATACAGAGCAGTATGGAAATATATTTAAAATGTAAACAATAAAATATCTATAGTTTGTAAAGCTGGTATTTTTTTCAGTATTGGTAACATCCGTGGGCACTTGAAAACATGTTGGACATATTGATTCCATGTTTTTAGTAAATAATCAAAGAAAATGAACATTCATTTAAAAATGAAACTAGGATTTTTGGCATTATGTCATTGCGCAAAGACATTTCTCTGTTCTCTATACTTCTAGTCATGGTTGTGCTGTTTTTATAGAAGTGTGAGACTTTAAGCTGCAGTGAAAAATAAGTCCACGGTGAGTAAATATCTGACATTCAAGTGTCATTTTTAAAACTGGAACTTTGCATGGTGGTTAGTGGGGCATATATACTCAACAATCCATGTTTCTTTTTGTTATTCATTGTGGGTCAGTGTGTGAAAGGCAAACACTGCCAGGGTTAATGGTTAAAATCCCTGCGAGGTTCAGTCTTCACACATGGCATTAACTCCATTGTTAAGAGTCTTTCTCAAACTGTATGCACTCTTGGTACTGTAAGGACTTTGGATTAAAAAGCAAAGAGGGAAGATGTGTTACAACTAGCATGCAAAACCAAAAAACAGTAAAATTGGATTTGACACCCAAGAAAACTGCATGTTGCTGCTCAGAAACACACTAAACACTGAGCATTCAGCCCATTACTTCGCAGTCCGTGCATTCACAATCAAATGGATTTAAATCACATTTCACACTGTGGTGTCACATCCCTTTGTCTGGCCTTTGCCTGTCTCTTCTCTGTGTTCGCCAACCTCAGAAAAAAGCCCTAATAAGATATGAGAGCAGGCTACATTTTTAAAAGTCGGGAGGCAATTTCTGCCATGTAAGGTGCCTCAGGTCAGCAGAATAAATAAATAAACAGCTGCTGAACAAACACTGCCAACATAACGTTGTTAACGGAGCCACAGACGAGGCTGAGCAGTCAGCTGAAAATAATGACTTCACCGCTCCAAGAGACTGTAAGAACAGCCAAAGCCGTATTTACATTACAGAAGTTGAAAAGAGAGCGATGGGCTATACAATAATGCAGGTAAAATAACAATTTCAGCTTCCCTGAACTACTCATGCATTTGGAAATAAAGATAAGATAAGATAAGATAAAGATAAAGTTCTTTATTTCTCCCCACTCCAGGGGAAATTTACATTGTTACAGCAGCTTTATTTACAATATATACAAGGGTGGCAAAATTTTTTAACAGAAAAAATAAAAATAAAAATAAAGTTTAAAAGCGCAGAGATGTGCAGTGCAAGAATGTCAGTGCAAATTTTATGGTTTGGGGTGGTAATGATATAGTCCAGTTTATGTTAACATCAGCCAGTGATGCTGATGTTGTAAAGTCTTATAGCAGATGGGATGAAGGACCTGCGATAGCGCTCTTTCTTGCAGGGTGGATGTCTCAGTCTGCTGCTGAAGGAGCTGCTTAAAGACCCCACAGTGTCATGCAGTGGGTGAGAGGGATTGTCCATGATGGATGTGAGCTTTGACAACATCCTCCTCTCACCCACCTCCTCTATGGAGTCCAGGGAACAGTCCAGGACAGAACCAGCCCTCCTGACCAGTCTGTTTAGTCTCTTTCTGTCCCTTTCAGTGCTCCCTGCTCCCCAGCAGACCACTGCATAGAAAATAGCAGACGCTACCACAGAGTCGTAGAATGTCCTAAGCAGAGTAAAATGTAACCAAATCTGAGCTTAAAATCATGATATTTCATAAAAACCACTCTATTCTACGTTACATTTAAAAAAAAAACCCAAAAATTACCCATATCTCCTACCCATATTCTGTTAAAAAAAAAAATAAAAATTCTATGTTTCTTACCACAACTGTTGAGCCATTACTGACCCAAGTGGGACCAACAGTCACATGACAAGAAAAAAATCAAGGATTTTTTGGCGGAACTGCAGGCTGTGTTAATACAGAACAGGGAAAGTATGGAAACAAATTCAAATATGTAAGCAGCAAAATATCTATAGTTTGCACTAGTATTCCTGGTACAGGCCGTACATTAGTGCAAGTAAGATAGCACCTTCAATTTCAACTTACCAACAGTCCTTGAACTACTCATGCATTTAACCAAATCTGAACTTAAAATCACTTTATTCTACATGTCTCATTTGAAAAGATAGCCAAAAATACACCGTTTGGTCGACCCAGATTCTGTCAAAAACAAAAAATTCTATGTTCTCCAGCACAACAGAAAAGCCATTACTGACTGGGTGTGGCCAACAACTACGCAACAAAAATTCCTGGACTTTTCAGCTGAACAAGTCCTACAAGTCTCATTTTAAAAATAGTCATAAATAAACCCATTATTCCATCTAGATTCTGCAAAAAGTCAAAAAAAATTTACGGTCCTCTGCACAACTGTTGAGTTATTATTGACTTAGATGTGACCAATAGCTACATGACAACAATTCTGAGACGTTTTGGCTGAACAGGCTGTGTTTCCTCAAAGCAGATTGGAGACAAGTACGGAAACAAATCAAAAATGTAAGTAGAATGTCTATAGTATGTCAAGCTGCCTTTGTTTATTTTGTTGTTGGTTTTATTTCATACATGTCGTACATTAATCCCAGTAAAATAACAACGTCAATTTCAACATATCAACAGTCCTTAAACTACTCATGCATCAGGAAATTTAACTAAATCAGAACTTAAAATTGTTATATTTCATCAAAACTAACCTAGTTCTACAAGTCTCATCTTAAAAATAGCCAAAAATAAAGCTATTGCTCAATCCAGATTCTGTAAAAACACAAAACTTCTATGGTCCTCTGCACAAATGCTAAGGTATTATTGACTTAGCTGACAAAAATGACAAAAATTCTGAAACATCTTGGCTGAATTGCAGGCCATGTTTCCACAAAGCAGATTGGAGACAAGTATGGAAACATCAAAAACGTAAGTAGCAAAATATCTACATAGTATGTAAAGCTGCCCTTTTTTCTAGAACAGACCATACATTATTGCCGGTAAAATAACACAAGCGTTAACAATAGCGTGTACGCATCATTACAATCCACACACATCCAGGCGCTGGCTTGACAACTGATTTCTGCGCTCTGTTTGTTTGTTAAAGCCTTTTCTACCCCTGAGGTCTGGGCACTCATTATACTCGGTGTAAAGTAGAGCAATACCAACACACATACACACACACACACACTCGTGTACACAGTAGCAGCAGCCACAGCAACATAATGATTTAAACCAAACAGAAGCACTAATCCTTTACATTAAACCCGAGACACTTAACTTCCACAGACATAAAAAGCCTGCTCGCATGTAAATGCTCTCACTTTTAGCCCATATCGCATTTACGCACACCATTGAACTTATAAAACAAATCCGCAGTGGCCCTCTATCAAGCAAACGTGACATTGGTTAGCAGCTGTGTATAGCAGCAGCCATCATTTTTCATCTTCTATTTGTGTTCTTCTCAAATGTGCAATGACAGGAATATTAATTTAGAGCCATGAGGGGGAAAAAGAACGATGCTTTTATGGACTAACTGCCTGGACCTGAGTGCTTACTACCAATTCAAAACAATTTAATTTAATTTACTCACTAGTAATTTACCCACTGTTACATTTGCAGAAACTGTGAATATCTACACCTTTTGCACCTTGTATTTATTTATTTACTGAATCTACACACATTTACACAAATTTTCTGCAATTGTATGCAATTCTTGCAGTACTTTAGGCCATTAGCTTTTTTGTATATGTTCAGCAATGTGCAACATGTGCACATTACTGATGTGCAACATCAGTAAAACTATTCTTTCAATAGCCCTTTTGATTGAACAATAAATGAATGCAACAGTTTGCATCAATCTTTTTCAGTTACGCCAACTTCTACAAAAATTTTGTTCAACCAACAAACTACATGGTCCCACTACAAGCAAACGTATTGGCAATTACCACTTACTTAATGATCGATTGCATAAGCACAAGTTTTTAATATCTATGAGTTGTTAACAGCTCCACTTAACAGTGATTTTTTTCTTCTCTTTTCTTCTTCTCTCACGTGGTTTTATTTCGATAAAAAAAAAATTCCAAGCCTTAAGAAAAAGTTCAAAAACTGAAAATAAATTTGTGCTTCCTTCTGACGTTTCCTATAACACATACAACCATTTTTCATACCTATTTACTCTCCCTGTATAGATAACTGTACACAAAGTACTTAAAACTAGCTGAATATGCAGCAGTAACTACCTTAATTTAATGCTTAAACTAAATGTTGCTGTTAAAACTTATGTAAGTCTACTCAAGGTGGATATTACATGCAGGAATTTACCTCTAATAGAGTATTTTCCAACACGCCCCATTACATATCAAAGGGACTCAAGTGGAGAGGGTGAGGACCTTCAAACTCCTCGGCACTCACATCAGCGAGGACCTCTCCTGGACTCACAACACCGCAACAGATTATCAAGAAGGCTCAACAGAGACTGTTCTTCCTAAGGAAGCTGAGGAAATTTGGAGTATTCTCCAAATTCCTCAGAAACTTTTACAGATGCACAGCGGAGAGTGTCCTGACCACTTCCATCACCGTATGGTATGGGAACTGCAGCACTAAGGACAGGAAGGCTCTCCAGCGTGTCATTAAGACAGCACAGTCCATCTGTGGAGCAGCCTTCC
The DNA here is from genome assembly GCF_022539595.1 of Amphiprion ocellaris. Classification (NCBI taxonomy): domain Eukaryota; kingdom Metazoa; phylum Chordata; class Actinopteri; family Pomacentridae; genus Amphiprion; species Amphiprion ocellaris. The sequence goes on along the minus strand of NC_072773.1, from coordinate 8,972,058 downwards.
CCCCACTACAGGACATTTACACCACCCGAGTCACAGAGAGCTCACAGCATCACCAAGATCCACACCCATCCACAGCACACACGTTTCACACTTCTGCTGTCTGGCAGATGCTACATGAGTGTGAAAGCAAGGACCACCAGACTAAAAAACTGTTTTTTTCCACAGGTCATCAGGCTACTAAATCACTGACTCACCTGCAATAACTAGAAATAGCAATATTTTGTACATATTCCTTGACTGTTTACATATGACAGTACTGCAATATTGCCAACATTTGCACACAGAGTTTATTTGTACCTAATTTTTATTTGATTTTATTCTATTATTATTATTATTATCATTATCATTATTATTATTATCATTATTATTATTATAACCAGCACATTATAACCAGCGCTATGGCTTCCTACCATCTGTGGCAGCAATGTGCACAACTGCTGCTATCATTGCTCCATTGTTCCGAGTCTGGCTTTTCAGTTATTCTGCAAATCAAACGACAAATGAGACGCAAAATCAACATGAGAACGCGAACACCCAGTTCCTGTCTCCCTGCACGGCGGAGGAAAAACAGAAGCCGAAACCAGCAAAATTTGTAGGTAACACCAGATAATTTGTCCTTTAGTTAAACACAGCAGCTCTGACTTAATCACATTTTTATGCAGAACTTCGACTCTTATACCTACGGGACAAAGACAGTTGCAGCTTTCTGTTTTCTCAGGAAACACTAAATCCTAGATCAAAAGAACACATAGAAGAATACCAAAGAATATGTCAGGATACCAGGGTTTCCTATCCAAAACCAACCTCTTAGAAAAACAAAAACAAATTTGAAATGTATCTGAGGATATTTAGACCAAATGCAGAAATATCCAAGAATAATGAAACCAAACTCAAAATGCAGTCAACCTAAAAAGGCCCAAAGAAAGAGCGAACACTGGCACTTAACAAACTACCAATTAAAAGAGCAGCAGTTCACAGAAGAGGCAGTGTGTTTCATTTTTAAGCATTTTGCAATTGTTTCTCATTGGAAAAAAACAATCAGCTGTGGTAATTATGATGCACCATGTGATAAAAACTGCATATGAATTCAGATAAATGGCAAATAGGTGCAAAATTGAACTTTAAATCCTCAAAAACACACTGTAATTAACATTGTCCGATTTTTCGAAGATTGTTTGTGTGATATAAATAACCAAAACAGCAAAAGTGAAAAAAATTGAGGTTATCATGTATGAAAAAAAAATGGCTGCATTTCTCAGTTATTTTTGAAGTATCTGTAAACACCTATCTACGCCGCATGTGTAAATATCCATTTGCTTGCACACCAGCTAGGCTGTATTTTACTACATTATTGCACTATCCATTGCACTGCATTGCTTATTTCTTACAAACAGTGGCAAAATGGCCACAAAAAGTCAAAAGGTGGTCATAAAGTAACAAAAAATAGTCACAAAACATGTAAAAGGCTCAATAGCAGACAAAAAATAACCAAAAAGAGACATAAAACAACTCCAAACCAATTAAAAATGATCAAAAGGAGACATAAAACGAATGCAATATGTGGTAAAGTGACCACAAATAGAGGCTCGATGACCACAAAGAGGTATAAAATAACCACAAAGAGATATAAAATGACCACAGAGAGCTATAAATGACCATAAAGCACTGGTAAATTAACACAATAAGTGGATAAATTAACTTAAAGACCTCTAAATTGTCTACAAAGACATGAATAATCCACAAACAGACTTGATTGAATGAAGATGAACAAAAATTGTTGTAAAATGACCACTAGTCATGAAATTACATAAAGAGATGTAATATGACAACAAAAAGACATAAAATGACTGCAACAAGTGATAAAATGACCACAAAGAGACATAAAATAACCATAAAAAAATGTAAAATGATAAAACAAAACTGACATAAAATAACCAAAAAGAGACATGAAATAACCAAAACTACACATAAAACAACCACAAACCAATTTAAAATAATCAAAACAAGACACAACAAAATAGAGTGAACACAAATAGAGGTTTGTTGACCACAAAGAGGTGTAAAATGATCACAAAGAGATATAACATGACCACAAAGCACTGGCAAATGAACACAATAAGCTGTTAAATTAACATAAAGATATCTAAATTGTCTACAAAGACATGAAATAGCCACAAACCAAATAAAAATGAACCGAAATGGTTGTAAAATGGCCACAAAGAGTCATGAAATGACATAAAGAGATGTAAAATGACAACAAGAAGCCATAAAATGACCACAGAGACATAAAATAACAAGAAACACATGTAAAATGAACTGGTTGGCTGTCCAGCTTCCATCTCTGCAGCGATCTTCTTTGTTTACAGTAATCATGTTGATGTCATCAAGCTAATGAGGTAATGATTTATTAATGATACATCGCTAAACATAGCAGTGAAGTTCCAGTCATTAGTGATCTTTCCCTCATGTTCCCTGCTCTGTGCATCTTACTCCTCTCCGGTGGCTGCTTGGGCCTGAGTCTGCTCTCATTTAGCCTCCAACCAGCACAAACAAACCATTAAGATGCTGTTCGTAAACACTAACATTACCATTTGCTCTTCAGCATCTGGCTCTTACACGTCTGAGAGATTAGTAAACACCATAGGCCTTATAGGAGCTTTCGACCAAAGAGCACCAGGTGCTAGGTTGGTTCAAAGTTGAGAGCCAGTGCTTTTTTGGTTCAAATCTCGTGCCGCCCCAGAACCGGTTTGTGTTTCCATTCGGAAGGAGCAAAGTTGGAGCTGCGTCATTGCGCCACCACAAAACGTGTGTACGTCACTGCGTACGTAGCCGTTCAACAGCGTTCGCGCCGTACGGAAACCCACACAACAACAATGGAGGACTTCGTTGGAGTGGTGTTCATGGCTTTGCTAGTGTGTCTCGCCATCGCTGAACAGCAAAACCTTCTGTTAGGGGTTACCCATCGGCGTCGCCGTTCCAATGCCCGGCGATCACGTTTGAGAAGAAAGGTAATTATCAAAGACGTTTGGATACTTAACAGTAAACGTGCTAGCATTAGCTTAGCTACTTAGCTTCGACTACGCTTGCATTGATTACTTAGCGGTTAAACACGCGCAACAAGTTGATGATCATATCTATGTTTATCTTTTTAGATGTTTTTAGATGTCACCCCGCCCCCTGTCCGTGACATGCTCGGCTCTCAACTCTGGCAAACTCTGGCCCAGCAACGAGTTGGTGCCCGAAACAGCCCCAGTTTTTGGAGCCCTGAGCCGCAGCTCCGGTGGTGGAAAGACAAAAAACCGGCGCCAAGTCGGGCACCGGCTCCGACTCTGATCGGGCTCCACCCCGGTCGAAAGCCCCTATTAGTGTCCGGGAGGCACTTATGTGTTTAGTGTTCTGTATTTTCTTTCAAGTGCCAGAAAAGCAATTATGACTCCGTATTTTAAAAGAAACTTTGCTTATAGAGCAAGTTGTATTTTGGCCCCAGGCCTCTTCCTATCATTGACCGAGTGTCTTGTTGCATAACGTGAAAAAGCTGGAGTTGGAGCGATTGCTGGGAATTGAGAGAGTCATGAGAACCTGGTTTGCCCACTTTATTGACAGTATGTAAAGGAAAACTAAGTCTATACGTGAGCAAAAATCTAAAATATCAAAGTTTTGGAAGTAAGAGTTCAACTTTTCCACTATAAAAAGGTACAGCAGTTTGATGACTAAAAAATGTGACAAACAGCAGATAGTGGACAAGTATCAAAAGAAATAAAAAAGGAAAGAAGTAAAATTTCTATAGTATGTAAAGCTACCATTTTTCTCCATGTTGATAACACCTGTGGGCACTTGGAAATAGCTTGTGTTTTCAAATTTTGCTAATAATCAGACTGAACATTTTAAGGATTCATGGCATTATAACATTGCACAAAGATATTTTTGGGTTCTCTCTCCTTATAACTATGATTGTGCTGTTTCTATAAAGCTGCACAACTTTATATTGAGGTGAAAAATGAGTAAAAACATGAATGACAAAATCCAGAAACTACTTGCAGTTCAGGCAGTGTGTAAAGAAAGACTACATCTGTATGTGAGCCAACACATACAACATCAATCAATGTTAAATATTTACCAATAAGGGTTTCCCTTTTCTATTATAAAAAGGTTAAAATGCAGCAGCCTGTTGACTCAGAGCATATCAGGGACAAGTATAGAAAGAGACAAAAAAGAGAAGCAGTAAAATATCTATTTATCTACGTAATGCTGCCATTTTACCCCAGTGTCTAAATAACAACTGGGGGTTCTTGGAACCATTTCTTACATGTTGATTACAGTTTTTGTTTCCAATTTTTGCAAAATAAAAGATTTTTTATAACATAAAAAAACATTTCTGGCTTATTTCTACATCTAGTCATGGTTGTTCTGTTTCCATAGAGGTGCAGGACTTTATATTGCAGTGAAAAATGAGCCAACAGTGAGTAAAAATGTGACAAAACATCCTGAAATTACTTGGGGTTCATGCAGTAAATCTTATCTACCAAATATCTGGTGGTCAGTTTGACTTTTCTATTACAAAAAGGTTGAAATACAGCAGTTTTGACCTTAAAATGTGACTCTTCAGTTATGTTCTGGACGAATGCTTAATAAGACCTTTTTGTCTTCAGTATAATTAAATGACCATATTGAGGTATTTAAGTGGCCACAAACACATTATGCCTTATTCATCACTGCTTACCAATAGCTATTCGAACCACACTGCTAACAAAGAGAAACAGACTTATCAAGTGGACTTTACTTGTAGAGGGCAGCTCCCAGATGGAAATGCAAACAGCTGGATAAGTAAATCAGACTGGATTTTAAAGAGAATTGAGGGCAAATAATGCAAAAACGAAACCTGGGAAACAGACACCTTATCTGTGCATTTGACTATCAACTCATTCTACACAGGAAAATACATTATTTTAGCTATTTGCATAAAATAGCAGATGTCATTTTAAGCTGGATGTACGGCATGCTTTCCTTTTAACACAAGCTTGGAATAATCGGGAAATTAACTATGTGATGGTATTAAAGTGACCCACCCATCCTTCTTTGAGTTAAAGCTGTTGCATAAATCACATAAATGTTCCTGTACAGACATTGGATCCTTGTCAGATCCAAATGCACCACTTCTGAAGCAGAATTGACAACTTCCTGACCAATTCGACACATCTAACTCCGAACTAAACCTGAAAAAGAGGACAAATAAGTTCTCTTTTATAAATAAAAACCTCTAGTGGTTAAGGATTCAGTGTTGGTGGCATGAACACTAGAATCACCAGAGATACCTGCCATGTGGAAAATGTGTCCAGCTCCACAAACCTACACTTGGTTCGAACCACTTAGCTTGTGACAGGGTGGCGGATGCATCTAGCACCAGACAGGAAGAAGATAGAGAAAGTGCGTCTAATGGATTTTAATGGGTTAGTGAAAGTTCCTCTATAGTGTGGCTGCTGCATTGTGGTTGGTTAGCATGAACTGTATAGGCTATGTAGGTCATCGTGGTCGCTAAGTGAGCTGTTGTAAGTGCTGTGTATTGCTGCTGCTTCAGGTTTGAGCCAATCTGGTTCACTTTCATGCTGTGTTTTTCTTTGTCCAATGTGAAGATCTGGTGAGTTAAAAGTTATTATCTGCAGTTTGGAAAGAAGCAGCACATCAGGGGAACTCTGCATAATTTTATGTTCACATGGGGTGTGTCAGAGGAGGAAGTAATAATGTTGAGCTAGGAAAGAATTACTTCAACCACATAATTCAATCATGTCTGAAAGCAAAAGTCATGGATCATTGGGCCACAATGGGTCTACAAGGCACAGACCCATCTGCACAAGCACCCAAGAGACACAAAAAGAACCACAAAGTGACATAAAATAACCACAAAGTGACATAAAATGACCACAAAGAGACATATAGTGTCTAAAAAGATGTAAAAGTTCCACAGAGACATAAAATGAACACAGCAGTGGTGAAATGACCACAAAGAGTGTCATAAATGGCCATAAAGAGGCAAAAAAATAACCATAGAGAAATTTAAAATGATAAATAATGGATATAAACTGACTGCAACGAGACATAAAATAACCAAAAAGCGACATAAAACAATCACAAACCAATTTAAAATGATCACAAGGAGACATAAAATGAAAACAAATTGTGGTAAAATAACCACAAATAGAAGTTCAATGACCACAAAGAGACATAAAATGAACCTAAAGAGACAAAAGATAACCAGAAAGACATATAAAATGGTAACAAAAAACATAAAATGATCACAGTGTTGTTAAATGACTACCCATAGGCATAAAATGATCACAAAGAGTAATCAAGCAAACACAAAGAGATCTAAATTTTTCCACAAAGACATAAAATAAATAGACAGACGGAAAATTAACACAAATGGTTGTAAAATGACCACAAAACAAGATTCAATGACCGCAAAAAGTCATAAAATGACAAAAAAGGGTGTAAATTAACAACAAAATGACTGCAACAAGACATAAAATAACCACAAAGAGACATAAAATAACCAGAAAGACATGTAGAGATTCAAAACGATCACAGGGAGATGTAAATTGATAACAAAGTTACATAAAATGATCACATAAACGCGTAAAATATCCACAAAGACTTCTTAAGTAAACACAAAGAGATGTATCTTGTGCACAAAAACATAAAATGAGCACAAAGCGTTGTTAAATGACTAACCATAGGCATGAAATGACCACAAAAAGTAATTAAGCAACCACAAAAGAGATCTAAATTGTCCACAAAGACATAAAATATCCACAAACAGACTTGAAATGAACACAAATGGTTGTAAAATTACCACGAAATGAGATTCAGTGAACACAGACTCAAAAAATGGCATAAAGAGATTCAAAATAACCAGAAGGACATGTAAAGAGATGCAAAACGATCACAGGGAGATGTAAATTGACAATAAAGTGACATAAAATGACCGCATAAACACATAAAATGATCACATAAACACGCAAAATATCCACAAAGACTTCTTAAGTAAACACAATAAAGTGACATAAAGTCACCACAAATAGACATAAAATGACCACAAAGACACAAAAAATGACCAAAATAGACATAAAGTGACCACGAATGGACATAAAATTACCACAAAGCATTGTTAACTTACTACAACGAGTCATTATGTGAACAGAAATTGTCTACCAAGACATAAAACAGCCACAAACAGATGTAAAATGACCACAAACAGATGTAAAATGACCACAAAGTGACATAAAGACACACAGAACAACTGCAAACACAAGCAAATCCATTACAAAACAGCTGTAGGATCGACAGTTGTTGAAAAAAATAACTACAAATGACTTGGTTAATGGATGTTTTGTGTTTCCTGGAGTCTGTTCGTCCTGCTCCGATGTATGAGATGTGAATTCTGTGCCCAGGAGGATAAATACTATGAATTTAAAACTCCTCAGATTAAAAAGACTAGTAAAACCTACTTTGTTTTTGTTTAATAGTCACAAAAGGCAGCCAGCAGATTGCTAAATATTGTATGTTGGCTTCTACATTCTCTGTATAAATTACAAACACACGGAGCCTTTAGAAGTCCTGTTATGTAAAAGCCACTTTGGTGAGGGTCATGAAACTAAACCACCGTGGCATCCCTGGAGCTCAGGGGGCAAACTGTGTTTTCATCACAACATGACATTAAAAGTGGTTCGTAACATTTACAGCTGTGTTAAGTTCTCCTGCCTCATTTCTGAAATGAAATTCTCTTGTTTCACTGCAAAAATGAGCATAGAAAAAGTGGAGAATCAGCAGCAGGGATGGAATAAGAGAATAACGATGACTCTACCGTTTAATTAATTCACCTCCATGCTTGTTAAACCGGGTAAAAAACACGTCATTATATAAAATGAGCATAATTCAGAGTGTATATGCTCCTGGGTGCTGACCTTTCTCTGCTGACCCATATGGAAACGCAGGAGTTTCTCTGCAGAGGAAGCATCAGCGTGTTCACCCAGAATATCCCAGTCGACATCAGTGCACTGACCTACTGTAAGTGAATTCATGGTGCACTGATGTGTGATACAGTAGATGATGGAACTTTCTCAACCGCTATCTGAAGACCCAGAAGACCCATTAAGCTCGAAAAAAATAGAGCCGATTTGCATAATTTTCAGTATTCTATCCACTAAAACAGGGGTGTCGAACTCATTTAGTTCATGGGCCACATGCAGCCAAATCTGATCTCAAGTGACCAGCATAATAACCTATAAATAATTCCTATTTTATCCTTTGTTTTAGTGCAAAAAAGTACATTCTGAAGATGCCCACATTTTATGAACTATCTTTTTGCAAAATATTATGAACAACCTGAAATTTCTTAAGAAGAATAAGTGCAATTTCAACAATACTGTACCTCAGTTTATCATTTACACATTACAACTTACACGTCATAGTGTGTTTACAAAGGCACAAAACATTTAATCATAGGTATCTGGAGCTAACCAGTATGGTATTTTACTTTATGATCAAAACAACTTGTCAAGATCTAGAAATTATTTTAAAATTTACATTAATTTTCCACATCTGTGTAGTAATCCTGACCACCAAACAAACTAAAAGGGAACTATTAACTAAGAAGGTTAAGTTAAACCTCTGCCTTGTAAATGTATGAAATTTATGCATAAATATACATAAAAGTTGCTGACTGATATTTACCACCGTCCTGAGCTCTGTAGTCAAGTCGATGTGTTAGCACATAATCGTCGGCCAGAATTGCTGCTTCCTCCGCTGTCCTCACTTTATGTTCACCAATATAGACTGCAATTTGAGGAGGAACTGAGTCTTTAAACTGCTCCAGGATTATTCAGTCACTACCCAAAAGCGTCGTATGTATGAACATTCAGTGAAGAACACCACCAATTAAAATGAGTCGTCAGCTCTCTGGCAAATTCCAGGTGAGTCGGCAACCCAACTTCTCCCAAGATCTGAACCTCGGTCTGTAGGCCTCAGGTACTAACTCATACGTTTTTACAACAGCCGCTTTGACCGAAGTATAGACCTTACTGTCTGTCACACTGAGAGCATAATACGCCTCCTGAGCCTTACCTGTCAGAATACACTGAAGGAGTAACATCCTCTCAGCGTCTGGCAAGCCTCTGGTCTCAGCCACACGCTCCAACAGAGAAAAAAAAACACATCAGGATCTCGTTCACAAAATTGAGAACCAAACGCAGAGAAGTGGACACATCAAATGATTGTGTAGGACCAGACGAACCCCTAGGAGTCTGACCCACGACACCAGCAGAACTCAGGCTTAACATGCGCTCCTAAAGCTTGTTTTTTAAGCTCAATTTGTAACAACAGTAACCTCTCACGCTGCTCAAATGTTAAAGTCGAGCTCCTCAGAGCAGTTTCACTATCAGCAGCAGACTCACAGGGGTCTATAAACTAGCCTCAACAGAAGTTAAGAGTCAGACCGACTAAACAAACTGATACAAACCTGATTAACACAACTGCTCTCTAATTGCAAAACCTCTGCAGCTAAAACAGCCCACTTGTTACCGTGGCTCCGTCCCTCTAACTGGACCTAACTAACCTAACTGGACTCCCCGCCTAGTCTTCAAGTGGTACTTGTGGTGGGTATTTACGCATTGAACTCCCGCAGCCCTGGCGAAGCAACTGTGGATTGGCAAACCCACCTGCAGCCTCGTACGTGTCCCCAAGGCAACTACTGCAAACCACTTTCCCACCACACTACTGATCACCCAACGTACTCCAAAGAAGTTCGCTCTGAAGCCCAACAGGGACGAAACCTCAGCAACTTACCACCGCTGTGCAGCTACAGAAGCACAGAACTCAGAGACATGCACAAATGGCATCACAACCTGGCAAAAAACCTCCTCTGAGCAAATATACAAAACCACCAAGCACTGCCTAATTTATTTATTTTTTTATTATTTATGTGTCTTGTTTTGTTTTCAACTGCTCTGCATCAAACCTTTGTCTTGGCATTTTGCCTTTATTTTGATATAAGCAGCACAGATAGATGCTACAATGCGAAGGAATGACAGGAATTAAAACCAGGGACTCACTGTTGACGACATTTTCACCCTCGTGGCATCCACCCTGACCACTGACTACTGGGTCAACCATCAAATCAGTTTATTAAAAGCTCTCACATTTATTGATTCGGGCATTGATTAATGCAATACTATGGTATCTGTACCCCACAGACTGGACAACATTGACTGTTCAGACCAGCAGCTGACAAATATACCAGCAGTCTTACATAATCGGCTATGTCAATACACCACCATAATTTGACATGCTATAGTCCTTATTTGATATAATTAACATTTTACAACTGAATTAATCAAAATCTTCATTCTGATGAAATGACACAAACACGCTAAAAATGATCATCAACTTTTTAGCCTCTTTTAGTGCATTGTTTGGGTTTTACAGGATACTATGTGTATAAGTTCAATTTCAGTAGTCTTAAAATAGTTTCCAGCAGCAAAAGTGTGCTTTTTCCATTGTGCACTGACTACATAGTGGACTTTTTGGCCAGCAAGCCAGATATCTTTCTTAGAATTCGGTGGAGACCAAAGCAATTGTTAGAGGAGGATGCTCCTTCATATCTACAGAATGCACAACAGTGACTGCTCAGATTGACAATTCACAAAGAAACTAGTCATGCGTTAATACATAATTTGCCACAATTAAGCCCTTAATTTAACTTATGCATTAAATGCATTAAAATCTTCATGCAAAACAAAAATTATCACTAACTCCTAAGCTCTACTGAGCTTTTTAGCCCCTTTTAGCTGATTGCTTTGGTCTTACAGCATTTAGAGTGTATAGTTCCATCTCTGCACTTTGAAATTTGTTTCCAGCAGCAGAACTGTGCCATTTCCAGCAGAAGAGGTTATATAAAAACTGTATACTGACTACCCAGTGAAGGTTTATTGCTCAAAGTGACAACTCAACTCATAGACTATTAGTCTTACATATCTATGGTGTCAATAAACCACCATATTTGACACTCTGCAGTCTTTAATTTAACTTAATCAACTTTATAAAACTAAATTAATCAAAATCTTCATATTAATCAAATGACACAGAGACAAACATGCTAAAAATAAACACCCACTCTGCAGCTCTATTGTGATTTTTAGCCTCTTTTAGCTCATTGTCTTGGTCTTAAAGGACACTGAATGCTCAGCTCAGTCTTAATAGTCTCATAAAATTTGTTTCCAGCAGCAGAAATCTTCTGTTTTAAGCAGACAAACTTCAAATAAACCAGTGAAGTGGTTAGCCAGTAAGCCAGATATTTTCGTTGGAATTTGGTGGCAATCAAACCAAATACAAGAGAAGAATGGTTGTGTTTTTTCATGTCCACAGAATGTCCAAAAGTGACATTTCAAACCAATAACTCACAAATAAACTAGTCATCTTACATAAGTACTGTGTCAACAAACCACCATATTTGACACTCTGAAGTCTTTAATTTAACTCCAACAGCAAAAATGTGATATTTTCAGTGGAAAAAGTCCAAATAAACCCTGTATATGAACTGCCCAGTGGAGTTTTTAACTCGAGAGCCAGATGTTCTTAGAATTTGGTGTAGACAAACCAAATGTAAGAGGAGAGTGAATAACAAAAACTTAGATTCAAGTGGATACAAAGACATCTCCATCAGAAAAACACTGCTACAATTCGACACTCTCAGTGCTCTTAAATTTGATTCTAGTAGCAAAAATGTGGGTTTTTTCCCCAATGGAAAACATTCAAATAAACCCCATAAACAAACTACCCAGTGGATCTTTTAGCCAGAGAGTCAGATATTTTTCTCAGAATTTGGAGGACAGTGAATAACAAAAACTTAGATTCAAGTGGACACAAAGACACCTCCAACTCAATGCTAATGTTTCTTCATATCTATGGGTGTGCTTTACAGCTAGCTGTGCCTTTGTTCTTCCTTCAAATGACCAAGCAGACACACTGCTGCACAGGTGGGTCTATGTTAGGATGATTCAACTTAGAAGAATTTTTCAATATGAAAGAAAAGATGGACAACAATGACTTGTTTGTAATCAAGTATTACAGTAAGGCTTCACAGTGCGACGGTGAGCCCGCATGCACAAAAGTACGACCCTGAAACTGAAATGGAATTCAGTAATCTTTCATTTCATTATTTATACCTGCCGACGAAGCCTTTCTGACATGTCTGCTCCACGGTGTCTTTGTTTCAACCCTCATTTACACAGTCTGCTCTAGTTCGGCACATGTTCCAGCAAAAGCTCTGCTCTGCATTCAAGCTGCTACACACATCCACCACTGGGAGTTGGCCGGTACAATCACAGCCTCGGCTGCTGGCTACTGGAGTGGTTGGGGGTTTAGTACTTTGCTCAAGGGCACCTTGAACTGATGCTGTTCGGGTTGCCAAAACGGCACCATTACCGCCTCAACCAGCTGACCCCGAAGCCAGTTTTTATGCATGTGTGTGTGCTGAAAACTGTGGAAACCAGAGCGTGGAGGCTGGTTTTAATCTCCGTTGCAACATGAATCAGCAGCCTGAGACAAAATATCACAAATAAAATGAAAAGAGAAGATGAGATAGAGGAGGGGAAAGTGGAAAGTAAATGGGAGGCAAAGACAGACAGAGTGAAAGAGTAAGAGAGGAGTCCCAGCACTCTCTGGCATGCACAGATATTATTCATTGAGAAGATGCAAATACACCCTGAAGTGCGACACTTTGAGCCACCTGAGAGAACACAAAAACACACACTAACTTACAAACACACACAAACTACTAACACAAATAATGCAGAAGCACGAACGCATGGAAAAATCTTTCTGCTACAAGAAAACATTGTTCAAACGTGCACTTGCATACAAATCAGCCATGCACATGCCTGCAGAAACACACTACACATAACACAGTCAGACACACACAAAGAGGAGGAAATATGGAGAGAAGAAAGCAGAAAAAAGAGGAGAGGGATTGAAAAGAAGATGCCATGGAGGAGAAACAGCCCAGGAGAAAAGTGGGAGGATTACAGGAGGAGCTGAAGAAGAAGAGCAGGATTGATTATTGAATGGAAAAGAAGGGAAAGGTAGACAAAAAGAGGTGTGGTAGATGGGCGGGGAAAGGTGAGGAAAAGAGGAAGAAAACTGAGAAGAAGCAAAGGGATTAAAAGAAGAAGAATCAGTTCATTTATCCATCTGAAGATGGGTAGAATAAAGGAGAGGAAGAAGAAGGAAGTGAGGGGTTTGTGGAGGGACGGCTGGGTAACAGATAACACACTGCACACAATGAAAGTGACAGCTTTGCTCCAAGCTCAACTCCGGCTGACTGTTGTTTCATTATAATCTCATAACTGTCAAATCCTGGAGCAATGGGAAGAAGAGGGAGAGAGTGGGTAGAACAGTTTCATAGTGTGAGAGAAAGAGTGAGAAAATTGGAAATGAATCCACACATCGGGTTCAACCGAGCTGAATGCATTTAGAGATGCAGATGGAGACACATGATATATATGCAAGGTATATGCGCACACGCACACACGCACACGCTCGCTCGCACACACACACGTACACAGACACACACACACACACACACACACACACACACACACACACACATAAGGACATTTCTAAGTGACCTTAACTATTGAACAGTATTGTATCTACAAAAAAGTTTTTCCTACTATTCATTCACTGTTCATTTTAATTGATCAAGTTAGCTCACTTGCTATATATGCACACATTTAGACTCATGCATTTCTTCAGTTTAATTTGTGTTCACTCAATCATTCCTCCACTTTTCAGTCACTCATGCATTTGTTCTGTCATGTATTTGTATGTACTCTCATTATTTACTCACTTGTTCATTTGTCAAGTTCTCTTTCATTCACGTTCCTGCTCTGCTACTTTCTCACTTACTGCCATGACTCTGCAAGTTCTCACTCATCCGCTCAGTCACTTTCACTCATCCTCAATCATTCATTCTCACTCCGTTATTTGCTATTTGCTATTTAATACACTCACTCAGTTGATCACTAATTCATCCATCCATCCAATATCTATACACCGCTTAATCCTCATTAGTGTTGCGGGGGGGCTGGAGTCTATCCCAGCTGACTTAGGGTGAAGGTAGGGGACACCTGAACAGGTCACCAGTCTATCAAAGGGCTACATATAGAGACAAACAATCACACCTACGGACAATTTAGAGTTACCAATTAACTTCAGCATGTTTTGAACCCGGAGAAAACCCACACATGCACAGGCAAAATATGCAAACTCCATGTACAAAGATCCCGGGAAGGCCAGGACACGAACCAGGGATCTTCTAGTTGCAAGGCAAAAGTGCTAACCACCAAGCCACTGTGCAGCCCTCACTAATTTACTGTTCATTTTAATTCATCGCGTTACTTCACTTGCTATATGTGAACACATTTACATTCATGCATTTGCAATGTGAAATTTTATTCACTTATTCATTCCTTCACTTTTCAGTCACTCACACATTTGCTCTCTCTGTCTGTACTCTCCCTTCACTATTTTTCAGTAATTTGTCTACTTCTCTTTCATTCACTTAACTGCTCCACTACTCTAACTTTCTGACTGCAATTTGTCACTCATCCAACTCAGTCACTGTCACTGACCCTCACTTGTTCTATCACGTCAGTCATTTTCCCTTTAATTCACTGTTTACTTTATCTCATCACATTATTTCTTGCTATATATGCGCACATTGACATTCCTTTATTTTTTCAGTTGAATTTGGCCTCTCGCTGCATCACTTTTCAGTCACTCACACATTTGTTCTTTTTGTCTATACTCTTTCACTTCAGAATTTTTTAATCCTTCACTTTCCTGCTCCACTACTCAATCACCCACTTCGACTTAGCCTCACTCACTCATTCATTCTCTTACTCACTCACTCCATCACTTCCTCACACACTAATTTGTCCTCCCTTGGTCACACATCTACATTCATGCATCTAGTCAGTTGAAATTTTGTTCACTCATTCACTTACCGGCTCATTTCTTTCACATTTCATACACTCTCTCCCTTCACAATTTTTCATTAACTTGTTTAGCCATTGACTTTCCTACTGTGTTACTTCCTCATTTACTGATATGACTCTGCAATTTCTCACCTCCTCACTCGTCCACTCAGTCACTTTCACGTAACCTCACTCATTTATTTTCTTACTTACTCACTTAATTGTCATTTTTAGGCTCTTTCTCTTTAATTCATTCACTCATTCATTGTTCATTTAAATTCGCCACATAAAACTTGCTTTACTTGCACACATTTTCTTTTATGTATTCATTCAGCTGAACTGTTTTTCACTCACTCAGTCCCTTTTCAGCCACTCATGCATCTGTTCTCTTTGTATGCAGTCACTCGCTATTATTCGCTCACTTGTTCACTTGCCAATTTCTCCTTCATTCATTTTTCTGCTGTCACTTCCTCACTTACTGACATGACTCAACAAATTCTCACTAATTCACTCGTCCACTAGGTCATTTTGGCTCACCCTCACTCGTTTATCTGTCAGTCTCTTGCTCTTTAATTTGAATTCATTTATTAATTTTTATTTAATTTGAATGATTGTGAGGTTTTTCTGGCTGTATATGCACACATTTTCTTTCATGCATTTGTTCTCTCGCTTCACCATTTGTCACTCACTTATTCACCTGTCAGTTTCTCTTTAATACACTCATTCGCTTTCCTGCTCTGTTACTTCCTCACATTCTGACATGACTCTGCAAGTTCTCACCAACTCACCTGTCTACTCTGTCTTTTTCATTTACCCTCACTCGGTCATTCTCTTACTCACTCACTCATTTATCCGACTCTGTTTTTAATTCACTCACTCAACGGATCACTCATTCATTGTTCATTTGAGTTATTTCTTGTGATATATGCATATTTACATTTATGCATTATTTCAGTTACATTTCGTTCACTTTTCAGTCACTCATGCATTTGTTTTGTATCTCACCATTTTTCACTCACTTGTTCACTTGTCTTGTCAGTGTCTCGTTGACTCACGTCCCTACTCCATTATTTCCTCACTGACATGATTCTGCAAGTTCTCACCAATTCATTTAGCATCTTATTTACTCACCCATTTGCTTTTCTCATCTGCTCATTTGTCAGTCTCTTTTTTTAATCCACTCACTCATTCACTGTTCATTTTAATTCATTATAAGTTATTTCTTGTGTCATATGCACACTTTTCTCTCCGTCTGCACTCTCTCACTTCACCATTTTTCACTCAATTCTTTCATTCATTCATTCATTCAACTGCTCTGCTACTTTCTCATTTTCTGATTCTACAACTTCTCACTCCTCCAATCAGTCACTTCCATTTACCCTCACTCATTCATTCTCTTACTCACTCACTCCATCACCTCCTCCCCCACTTATTTGTCGTTTCCCGTCTGCTCATTTGTCAGTCTCTTTCTCTTTAACTCACTCACTCCATTGATCACTCAGTCACTTCTTTCTGCATTCGCTCAGTTCTTTCCTCACTCGATCATCCAAAATGACACCAAAGCGAATATACAAAAGCTGACATCATCGTCAGTGGAGCTCATAAAAGAACAGTATAAATAGGGTAGCGGGTCACACACACTCCCCAGCCGGCGCTAAAGCTTTCTGACAAAACACCAACACTACCAGCCAGGTCTTCAAAGCAACAACGCTGAACTATTTTTTTCTCCCTCTTTTGCTTATTTGGTTTCTGAGGCTTCGATCAGTGACAGCAAAGAAGCCTGAAAAGCTTTTAGGAAGAATGGATTTGAAATCCCAAAGCAGGGAACTGTAGACAGGAAAAAAATAAAGTCCTGTGTGGTTGCATCATCTAAAAACCAGCTTAAATCCAATTTCAACTTCGAGCCACAAAATGAGTTAAAGAAGGTGACAACTGGCTGATTCCGAAATGTGAAATATCCTTAAAGTGAATTCTTACTGTCCTGTTTCATCAGGAAATACATGACAATAAAAAAAGTAATTTCATTGGATGTTTCTGTCAGTGAGTTATGCACTTTCTTGTTTCCCTGCTAAAAAGATTTCAAGTAATTAAATACCATTAACCTTTTCTCTCCCCTCTTTTTTTAAATTTTATTTCTCAGGTTACGCCTGGTGGGAGTGGCCAGGTACACCTGCAGCTACCTCACAATCAGAGACAGTGAAAAGCCAAGCCAACCTGATCTCATCTTGCCAGTGGGCCAGATCAGCGGCTAGTGTGCCGTGTTGGTGTCCCGCATTCTGCTAGAATCAAAAGTGTGGTGCTTTGATTTTGGAGTGGCTTTGTGTTAATAAGCTCGCCTTGTATTGACTCTTGATTTTGTTTCCTTTTTGGAAAATAAATAATTCATCTGCTACACAATCAGTTTTCCTGCCTCTTTACCCGGTTTTCTGTATGTTTGCTACTCTCCTACTCATCCCCCACTTCTCGGGGATGTAACACACCCAAAAAATAACATATTTTTCACTCGCTGCTTGCATCTCATAATCTGCAGGGCAATAATGCAAACTGATGTAATGTCTGAATTAGTACACGTCACCAGCTATCTGACAACAACAGAAACACCTTCAAACATTCATACAATCTAATTTTGCAAACACTTTGTCTCCACTCTCATGTTTTCTGAAAGATACATCACACATTTTCTCACACACCTCTCACCTCTTCAACACTAGCATGAGTCTCGTCATCTCATGTGCTTTCAGGTAAATATAAATTGAAAAACAGCTCTGTCACTGCCTGTATGTCTCTCACAAATATGTACAGTTTAAAAATACACAGAAAACAAATGAAATTTTCTTGCTTCGTCTCCCTCCCACTCAGTCAATCAGCACAGCCTGTATGCACATTCAGCTTCAGAATCAAACTTTTTCTTTAAAGAGCACAAGACTAAAGGAAAATGTAAGAAGCAAGGCACAGAGCTCCTTCACAGAAATTCACACACAACCTTGCAGTGTTGGGAGTCCTTATCTTCACAGTATTTGTTACACTGAAGGGGAGTTTAAACTGACTAAACACTCCCTCCCTCCCATCTTTTCCCCACATTTTTCCCCTGCATGGTGTCTTACCCGTGACGGTGATCAGCATGGGAGCCACCAGCGGCCTGTTGTTATCCAGTTTTCGGCTCAGCCGGATCTCTCCGCTGGTGTGATTCAGCAGCAGCAGGTGAAGCTCATTGCCCCTGTCGATGGTGTAGTACAGCCTGTCTGAAACGTCTGGATCGTGGGCAGGGACCCTCCCAATCACCCCACTGGGAAAACTGTTGGACCGGTTGGACACAAAGTTATTAAAGATGATTTGAAAGTCCTGCAGGGTCGGCCGGTTGTCGTTCTGGTCCACTAGTCGGATCCGGACAGTGGCCCGGCTGACCAGAGGTGCAGATGTAGCCTGGACTACGATGACGTACTCGTTTCGGGCCTCATAGTCAAGATCGATGAGCGAAGTGAGCTCTCCTGAGAAGATGTCCATCTGAAAGATCTCAGGGATGTTTCCCTCAACAATTTGGTACATAATCTGAGCGTTGGCACCCTCATCTGGGTCAGTAGCTGTGATCTGGGCGACCACAGAGCCAACAACACTGTTTTCCTTCACCAGAACCTCGAAGTCATCAGCAGGGAAGACAGGGGCATTGTCGTTGACATCCAGGACCGTCACCTGTATGTGGACTGGGGTTCGCTGAGGGGGAACACCTCGATCCACGGCGTAGGCAGTGAGTTCATAGAATGGGACGCTCTCACGGTCCAAACGTCGAACAGTTCGGACAATACCAGATGTGGGTTCGATGGTAAAATCTCCATCTCCATCTTCGCCATTTTGGAAGGTGTACTGAACCCGACCGTTGGCGTGGGCATCACGGTCAGTGGCGGAGATTTGGAGGACGCTGGTGAATGGAGGAGCGTCTTCACTCACTGTTCCCTGATACCTGGGACTAAGAAACTGAGGTGCATTATCATTCACGTCATTCACATTCACCTCTACATATGTTGTGTCTGATTTCTGTGGTATTCCGTTGTCTTTAGCTGTTATAGCCAATGTGTAGGTCATCTGGTCCTCGTAGTCCAGCTCGGCCAGAAGTGTTATAGCTCCTGTGGCTGGATCAATGCGAAACTGTGGGATATTGTCCTCAAGAAAGTAAGTGATTCGAGCATTTTCACCAACATCATCATCAGTGGCACTGATCACAACCACGGTGCTGCCAGGCGGCCGGTCCTCGTTCACACTGACAGAGTAGTGGGCGCTCTGGAAGACCGGCCGATGCGTGTTGGCGTCCGTGATGTTGATGTGCACCTGACAAGTGTCATGGAGCGTCCGGTCCGAGGCAGTGACGGTGAGAACATAACGTCGCTCCTGTTTGTAGTCCAGAGGCAGCGCTAAGGAGAGAAGTCCAGCCCCTCCTGCTGTGCTGATAGCAAAGCGGTTTCTGGTGTTTCCACCTGTTATCTGATAGGTCACCGCACTGTTGACATCTCGGTCCACAGCCGTGACCGTCACCACACTGGTGCCCACTGCTGCATCCTCATTCAGCCGAGCATAGTACTCCTTCTGAAGGAACTCTGGGCGGTTGTCATTAACATCCATCACTGTTATAGTAACGCTAGCTGTAGCAGAAAGAGGCGGCATGCCATAATCTCTGGCCTCCACACCAAAGAAATAGTGCTCTACAGACTCTCTGTCAAGAATGGAGCTGACAGTGACCCAGCCTGTTGCAGAATTGATGATGAATGGAGTGTCAGAGCTGGTGCCAGTTAACCTGTACTCCAGCCGGGCATTATCACCAGAATCTGTATCAATGGCCTGGATGTGGAGGATGGAGCTTCCAACTGGGGCGCTTTCGAGCACAGATGCTTGAAATGGTGTGGAGACAAAGATAGGTGGGTTGTCATTCACATCTGTCACTTGCACGCTGACAATCCCAGTGTTGTTGGAGAGAGGAGGCCGTCCGTTGTCCTGCGCTCGAACCCGGAGCGTGTACTCCCGTTCGGCCTCGTAGTCCAGCGGCGCCACCACCTGGATCTCACCGGTGATGCTGTCAATGGAAAACTGTCCACGGCTGTTCCCGCTGATGATATTATAGTGAACGGCGGCGTTACTGTCCTTGTCCCGGTCGGTGGCGCTAACTTGCAAGATCTCAGAGTGAGGCCGCACATCCTCCTTCACTGCGACCACGTAGCGCTTTTCACTGAACTGTGGCACATTGTCATTTTCATCCAGCACGGTGATGAAAACTTTGACAGTGGCGGATCGCGGCCCAGGATCCTTCCCCTGGTCGCTGGCCTCCACCTGAAGCGTGTAGTGCTCATTTGTTTCACGGTCCACCAATCCTCTAGTCGTAATGAGGCCGGAGCGAGGGTCGATCTCAAAGGCCGCTCGTGCAATCACAGCTGTGTCGCCCACAAATCGGTAACGAATATTAGCGTTTGAGGGGGAATCTGAGTCTGTTGCTCTCAGCTGCAGGATGGGATAACCTTCCTCCACATTCTCTCTGATGGTCTCCCTGTACTCTGACTGCTCGAATATGGGAGAGTGATCGTTCCTGTCTGCAACAGTAATGGCGACCATCGTGGTGCCAGAGAGGCGAGGAGAGCCATAATCGGTCGCTGTGACCCGGAAGTAATGCAGATCCATGTGCTCCCGGTCAAGAACCTGAGTGGTGGTGATGAGGCCTGTGTCTGGATGGATGTGGAAGTAATCTGAGGATCTGCTATTCATCAGAGGGGCCATGCTGTAGCTCACCCTGCCTGCATCCCCAGCATCAGAGTCTGAGGCAGACATTAGGAGGACGGAGGTGCTGGGTGGTTGGTTCTCGGCTACTTGCACTTGATAATTATACAGGGAGAAGTGCGGGTGTCTGTTGGCTGCGCGTCTGGATCGAGGCATCAAAACCTCCCTTTCTCCCTGTGAGGATTCATCACCTGGTGGCATTATCAGGCGTTCCAGGCTCCTCTCTCCCCTTGAACGGTGCCTCTCGTCCCCCTCCTCCCCTCCTCCCTCACCCCCCTCGTGGCTTTCATCCTCTTTCTTCCCTATTTTGCTATCTGGCTGTGTGATGATGGTGGTGGTGCTGCTGCTGCCCCCATCCTGACCCTTCCTTCCTTCTGCCTCTCTCTCCACTGCCTGCTTTGTTATTCCCTCTTCCTCCTCTCTCCCCACTATCAGCCGCGCCTCTCCCTCGCCCTCCCCCACCTGTAATTTTCCTCTCCAAGCAGCAGCAACAGCCTCGGCAGTATCAGCGGACCCCCCGGAGCCCTCTCCCTCCCTCCCCGTGTCCCTCTCCCCCATCTGCCACCTATCTGGATGTCTAACACCTCCGGGCTCTAATGGCACTTGCTTACTGGATTTTAATTGCATACGCGCGCTACTGTCCCTTCCACAGTCGGTGGAGACGCTGTCAGCTGTGTGGACCGTGTCTCGCAGCGCGCCATTGTCCCACACATCCCCCTGTCGTGTCTGACCATGCCAAGGCGATTTCTGGATTTCAGATTCACGACTGTAGCCGTTCATCTCCTCCTCTCCCTCCTCCTGGTTGTTGTTATTACTGTTGCTGTTGAATTTGCTCCACAAGAGCACAATCGGAGCTGTCCGTTGTGCTGAAATCACGTCCTCAGTAGAGGAGTGTGAGTGGAGTGGGGAGTCGTGCTGCCATGCGGTCAGGTTAATTTGCGAGGAAAACGAAGGGTGCGTTTCTGTAATCAGATCAGACTGCGTGAGAGGACGCGGAGATGCAACAGGAAACTTAGCAGACAAGAAAAAGCCTGAGTCACTGGCAGACTCCCTCTCTAAAGTTGCTTCTATTTTTTCTGCAGAAGCACGGAGCGCTGTGGAGAGTTTTCCACTCTGTGTGTAATCGTCTGTTTGTGCCTGAGTGGGCGGACTGAGCACCGGCCCAGAATATTTTGCTAGGATTTCGAAAATGGCGTTTTTGTTGGATATAAACTGTTGGCTGCGTGTCTCCGCCATGCTACTAAGGATAAACTGGATGAGGAGATTCCTCTGAACTACGCCTCCCTCGGGAACCATAAACTCGCCTAAATGTCCTTTCCCCTTTTCTTTTCTGTCCAAACCACCATTGGGGGCCTCCCTGTGCTCTCCCCGGGTTTGGCCCCTGGTCGCTGGTACTGATTTCCCCCGTTGAAGCTCATCAAAAGAGCTACATAAGAGCGTCAGAATCGGAAAAGCCAAATCATTATCCATGTAATTAGATAAATTATTATGTTTGTTGCCTTGCTTCACCCCTTCTCCTCTCCCACCCTTTATCTCTCTGCTCTCAGCCTTCCTCTTATCCATATTTCTGGCATGGTTAGACGTTGCATTACGCAGAGGTGGTAACCAAAACTCAAGGTGCGCCCTGGCATATCTGCACGTGACCCTGCCCACCCCATCACCTCCCCAAGTCCTCGCCACTCTGTCGTTCTCTGTGTTCCTAACGCACCCAGGCAACCAGCTATCATCACCCCCCTCTCTGCTGCTGTTGCTGCGGCTGGGATCGATAACATTGTGCCTGCCCAAATGAGAATAATTACCAGCACTCCTGTCCACGCCAGCTTCCCAAACCTCCTTCCTTAAAACCGACTGTTTCTGGGTTTTATCAGAGGAATTACAAGTTAAAAATTGATATATGTAGTCCAGTTTGGATGCAGGGATAGAATATAAGGCGCTGCTGAGGATGAGGCTGGGTTTGAAGGTGTAGTTTGTAGCATCAGCTTGTGGTGAAATGTATCCAGACAGCGGACGGCTGCAGGTTGGAAGTGGGCCAGGTGAGGGCTTGTTGGCCGGAGAGAGGGCTCGTTTGTCAGGGCTTGGCTGGTGGATTTGGCCGGGTGTCGGGGAGCACCGTGTTGCAAATGACCCTCGCCTCACCTCACGAGCCCTCTCCCACACCTCTCCCCCCTCATTTCCGGGTGCCCCGCGCAGGCCAGAGGCGTGCACAAAGGCTCCGGCGGCACCACGTTTAGCGAGGTGTGGCCTCGACGCCGGCCACCGTTGAGCGCACGTTCTAGTCCTTTGTACTGCCCTTTTCTTGCCGTTCTGAGCCGGCGAGGAGGTGAAAGCAGGTGAAGCGGGAGGTGAAACAACGCCCTTCCTCCTTCTCCTCCTCCTCCTCCCCAGCCCTCCTCTCTCCTCCACTCCCGCGCCGCCATCGGACCTGCTCCTAATACCGGGATGGAGAGGATGAGGTGGAGGCGGCGGCGGTGATGGAGCCAGTGGGCCGCCTGCACTCTTCCCAAACGTCCCGAGTCCTTTCAGTCTCTCTTCCCGTGTCCCCCTCGCACCATCCGGCTGATATCCTCTTGTACGCTGCACTCCGCAGCATCCCTCAGTCTGTATCCGCACTACGGTCCACCTGCTTTGGCGTAGATTCCAGCTGCCCCTCGGCGACTCCCCTGCCTCCTCGCACTGCTGCTGCTGGTTCACTTTACCGGCGTCTCGGTAGCAGAGGCCCGAGGTCCATCTGTTGGAAGCCCCTCCTGTATTCACCGTCCCCGGGGCGAAGGCGAACAAAGGGCCGAGGAGAAGCAGGTGGAGTGCCAAAGAAGAGAGCAGGAGCGGGGTGAAGCCCGGTAGCGGTGCAGCCATTTAGTCTCTTCCTTTCTCTGTATCTCCCCCCTCCTTTCTCCCTCTTCCACCTCTGCCTATTCTCTCTTTCTCGCCTTCTTTCTTTCCTTTCTTCTTCTCCCCTTCGTTACTTCTCTCTCTCCCCCTCTTACCGGCTAGCTGGCCAGTTCCAGGACCGCCAGCACCGCCCGACACCTTCCCCCAGGCTCCCCCGTCTCTCTGTCGACCTGGAGAGTTGGCATCTACCCGCTGTGGTCCGTGGAGCTGGAGGTCTGAGCGTTAGGAGCGGCGCGGCAGCATCTCTCCTCCCGTTCATTCACATCCAACATGGCTCGCACACTCGCACCGACTGACTGGCTGGCTGCCTCACACACTATCTTTCACAGTGTGTGCGTTTGCCTCTGTGCATGTGTGCGCGCGCTCCTGTAGCACTATCCATCCATCCAACACTCACACAATCACGCTCTCCTCCTCTCTCCTTTTTCCACCCCTCCCCCTTTTGCTTGCATCTCTCTCCCTCCCTCCCTTACTCACTCTCTCTCTCTTCCCCTCTCTTACTCCCTTTCTCTCTCTCTCATAATGGTTGGCTCCGGTGCGCAGGGCTGTTAGACCCGCGGCGGCCGCCATATCCACAGCCGGAGGTTGGAGAGGAGGGGAGGCGGTGGATGGCCTGTATCTTACACAATCACACTGTCATCACCTTATTTATCATCTGAGGAACGATCATTCTCACCAGCGTTATAGACACACCCAGGAATCTTGCTCATTTGAAGACTTTTTTAATATATATAATATATATATATATATATATATATATATATATATATACACATATATAAATTTAGATTTTTTTTCTTCAAAGACTCGTTTTCCATTTTTTTTTCTTTTTCCTAGACTTCCATTTCTGATGTTAACCCCGTGTGTAAAGTTGCGCTCTCCAGTGAGCTCCGGTAAAAGTGACGTCATCTCCCTTATCACCGATGAGTAATTCACACACACACACACGCACACACACACACACACACACACACACACACACACACACACACACACACACACACACACACACACACACACACACACATCTACACACATACACACACACACACACACACACACACACACACACACAAAATCCCTCAAAGATTCGTATATTTGCTGTACTTTCCTACAAAAAATGTATTATAGGATTACTGTGATTGCACATGCGCTGAATCACCCCAATTTAACACTAATGGGTAAATGGGCAGATCCATTTCCTGATACTTATTGGAATATGGGGGTAGGGTGGTGTAGTTTTTTTTCTCATGACACGGCTCAAATTGAATATGATTCCTTCCCGTGGATGATGGGAGGAGATACACAAGGCGTGTCAGTCAGGGACGCACAGAGAGGCTGAAAGAGAAGCTGAGTCTGAGCCCCAGAGCTGAGTGACCGAGCATCCACGCACACATCCATATCCATCCAGTGTTCCTGCTCTGTCTCTCGTATGTCTGGTATTGTGTGACTAGTTTCTCTGGCATTTAGGAGGAACAAATGTCCTCACAGTGATGGAAAAATGAGGGGAAATCCTGGAAAGGATGGAGGACTTTCTCTTATTTCCGACTTTCTTTAAGGGTTATTCTTGTTGTTTTGGGTTTTGTTTAACTAACTCTGACTGTTAAACTGTAGCTGAAGTCAGGTCTAAGTGTTATATTTGAGGAACCAGGGCTGAATATTGAACCCCAACACTTTTGTGAACTGACATTTTTTATTTTTTTAAAAAAATGTTTAATTTGATGGACAACCTTTCTTTAAGTAAAATGGCACATATTAAGACAGGCCCAAGTATCAAAAATCTGGCAAATGATTTTTTTTTTTAAAGTAACTGTGTCAATCACAAAGATGTACATAAGAGTGTTTTTTCTGTCTTGTTTTAATTTTGATGGAAATTATTGCCAGAAGTTACATAGCAAAAAAACGAAATTTTAGAGGGGAAATTCAAGGTACCAGTTCACACATGCTATATATAAGAAGAAATAAGGTATTCGAAGAATAACTCAAACAATTAAACAGCAAAAATTCAGATCAAAGTGGATCTGATCTGACCAGAGTACAGTTGAGAACATAGGCGCACACTGAACAAAAATCTAAATGCAGCTTGTAAAATGTGTTCTTTTCCGACTTGGAAGAATTTTTTTTTTTTTTAAATCTAATTTCCATCATTGTCAGTTGGAAAAGGTTTAAATGTAGCCAGCTGTGCACAAATAGTTTCAAGCTGGGAAAACTGGTGGCAAATTTACGAACACCAAGTTAATCAAGAGTCTGATCAGGTGTGACTTTAAAGGACAATGATCAGGTTGTGTGACCAGTACAGAGACTCTCCTTTAACCGGCAACTATGAAAAGTCCACCTTAAAACACCTTATAATGCAGTTTTATCCAAATGAAGCCACTCATAACAAGAGAAAGATGAAAACCATATGCTGTCATGTCAGTTAAAGCTGAAGCCAGGCACTTCAATGTCAAGAACTTCACCATTTGTCATCTCAGAAATCACCTGATGTGGAAATACTACACCTTGGTTCTAACCTTAAATAATATAATAAACATCAGTATTGGGTAATCCACAAATTTGATCTTGTTTACAATATGGAGATTAAACTTCCTCATTGCAATTGGTAGAGAACTCACTCCTTTCACCCCCAAAGAAGAAGCACAAATGTAACAGCTTTTACAGTGAACAAACTATTTTCCTATCAGCTCGTTGTAATTAGGTTTTAAGTTTACACCCTATCATACACTTTTCCATACCATATAAGAAATGTTGAGTCCATCTTTCCAAAGACAAAAACATTTTGAGGGACTAAAGATATCTTCTGAATTTGGCCTCAAACCTGAAACTTTTGACCCCCTAGGCAACTCTCCATAGCTACGCTACAAGAAAGTTACTCAACTAACACTAAATAGTTCCCCAACAACAAAGGTACATGCACATAAAATGAACAAACAGATTATAAATGATAATCTAAGAGCTCACTATTGATTTTAATTTCACACACTTGAGAAAGCAACAGCAGGAAATGCAGAAGAACTGTTACATCATGGTATGATGTGTGACAACATGATCCAGTGCACCAAAAATGTCCACCAACTTAACGGAACCCCTAAAATGTCCACCAACTTCACCAAGCTCCAAAAATGTCCACCAACTTCACCAAGCTCCAAAAATGTCCACCAACTTTACAGAGCACCAAAATTGTCCACCTACTTCACTGAGCCCCTAAGATGTCTGCAAACTTAACCAAGCCTGAAAAATCTCCACCAACTTCACTGATGTCTACTGATTTCAAAGCTCCAGAAATGTGCACTAATTTCCCAGAAATGTCCATTAACTTCACCGAGCCCCAAAAATGTCCAACAACTTCACCGAGCCCCAAAAAATGTCCACCAACTTCACCAAGCCCCTAAAATGTCCACCAACTTAACAGAGCCCCTAAAATGTCCAACAACTTTACTGAGCTCGAAAAGGAGCCTACAACTCATCAAGTCCCAAAAATGACCGACTTCAGAGTCTCAAAAATGCTGCCAACTTCACCAAGCCCCAAAAATGTTCACCAACTTCACAGAGCCTTTCAGAAAGACTAAACACTACTCCTAAAGTTTCATGAGCTCTATACCATGCGTTGAAACAACTATTATTCTGCATTGTTAAAAAGAATAAACAGAATTTGATCAAATATTACATTCTGTGTTTTTATCTTTTTTTAAGTCTAGTTTCACACATACTCATGCACCATTTTCCTTCCTACAAATCAAAAGCTCCGAATACAAAAAGGTCAGAGACTGTATTGAGTTATCCTCAATGAGGTGGAACCACTAATTAAAATTAAATGTCACAAATGACACTTCCCAACAAAACACTATGACAGTTTGTCTTATGTGTCCCAGTTGGCTTGGATCCCTGCCTGTATATTTTTCCCCCCAAAGCTGCTAGAAGCTTGGAGCCCAGCCACAGCAATATGGTACTCCAAAATGCATATCCAAAAAAAAGAGATTTGGATGCACAAAAGAAAACTGCTCTCCTTCCCCTCTCAGGTGCCTCCCTCCGTCCTCGTGCTCTGTCACCAAGATTTTCTGCCTTTTTTTTCCCTACCATGCCGCCGACACCCTCAGCAGCAGTCAGCGAGTGATTACTGTGGAATGTAGGTTATTGTGGCGCAGGCTGGTCTCAGTAACAGGATTTGGATCGGGTGCGTGTCAGGGGAACATGAGGACGTCTAGACGAGTAGTGACGAGGCGGCGTGAGACTCAATGTGACAGGTATTGCTCACTTTACCTAGTCACCGTTTAGACATAATAATAGCTTTCTCAGCCGAGCAACGGAAGCTTTGTTTATCTTTGCCATCCAGAGGTCAGAGGTCAAAGGCCCCCCTGTAGCGAGGAAGATTCAACCTCCAGTTAAATCCTCCTTCTCGCTGCTCCATAGCTGCAGGCTGTAGGCTGCAGATAAAAGCCTACAGCCATTTTCAACAACCACCTGTACATTGAAAATGGCAAGTTTTGTGAACAATTTAAATCATGCAGTAAAGCAGGTCTGCTTGATTCTTTCCGCATTACATTTGCTGTCCAAAATCGACATTTTTGCATGTTTGTTTACAAAATAGGTTTAATTTTCAAGTATTGAATGCAGTGAGGTAGTGGAGGTGGACAGAGGCCCTATGGTTTTGGTAGTGTTCTGGTTGATAGCCATAATGAAGGACAAGAGGAAAACTACGTGAAAACCCAACAGGATGTCTGGATTAGTTTGACTAACCAGGCTGCAGGTATAATCTTGCAAGCTTTTGAGCTCTCTGCTGTTTAATGCGCCAACAACAAGAATTTCTGTGCAGCAACCAAAACTGGCAGTTTGTGCTTAAGATTTGGATCGTGCAGTAAGGTGGGCTTGCGTCATTCTTTTGCTAAAGGGTTATGAAGATGAAGGAAATGTTTTGATGTTTTTGCCTACTGGTTATGGAAAAAGTTTCACTTTCTGAGAAAGCATCTCCTGAAATGTTAAGGATAGATCGAGGATCATCCTGAAGTCGTCCACGTTTCCCGGTGGACAGGTGGACGCTGCTCCAGATTAATTTAAGAACTGATATCAGTTTAATAAACTTCTCCAAGAGCCACATATCATTTAGTTAGACATTTCCTGTTTTACTTTTAAAAGATCCCCTAACTTGTGTGTCTCTAGTTGTTTTACTTTCTCCCTTTGTCTCCATTTCCCTCCTCTTTTGACGGCCCCAATCAGTTTCAACCTGTCTTTTCTCCCTAATTAATTGTGTTCATATTTTCTGTATAGTCCAGCATCTTCAACCTTCTTTTGTCACTTCATCCTGTTCACTATCCTTCTGTTCAGTCTACAGTTTGTTACCTTGTTTTGACTTCTGGATTAAATGCATGTTTGCCTACATAATGTTCACGTGCCTACTACTAGTCTGTTTCTGGTTTGTACATTTAGTTCTTCATACCTTATTTGCTTTCTCCCTGTTCACTCACCTTTGGCCTGGTTTGAGCTTTTGTACTTTATGGATTCATGCTTTTTTTTACTGGATTCTTTTTTTGTTGTTGTTTTGGACCTCACTGCCTTTGTGCTCCCCACCTTTTGCAAAATAACTTTAGTTTGATTAAAATTGATTTTTTTTGCCACAACCTGCTTGCTGTCTGAGTCTGTTTTCTGAATTCCCTCTAACCCAGTGAGCCTCTCCAGAGCTAAAAACTCCAAATAGAATGTTTTCTTATCACAAAATTGTCTTCTTGTAAATTTTCGCCTCCACGTGTGAAACTGTTCCACTAAAACAAGATTGCCCCCATTTTGTAAAGATACACATACTGCATACTTGTTGCTACATCCAACATGATTGTGATTTCAACAAACACAAACAAGCCAGGGCACTTTATGCCTTATAGCAGAATGACACTGAGGTGCATCCAGATCATTATATTATTACAGAATGGCCAGGCAAAGCAAGACTACGATGAAGTAATCTGAGAAAATCAGATTTTTTGAGTCAACAGACGATGGACTTGTAGACTCATATATATTAAGCCTCTTGCATTGTCTCTATTCAATATTTTAAAAAAAATTAAGAGGGGGGATTATAAAGCATATTCCACATGAAAAATATTGCGGCTCCACACTACAGAATATGAAAACTAGCTTAATCCTTGATCGACCTTGGAAGTCTTTGTGGTATTAATAGCTTCTGGTCTATCGGGGCGCAGAAAACCCAGACAGCTGTGAATCCACCGGGAGAACATTTTCGGGCATGAAGTAATTTTTGGTTTCTATTCTGGAAGATAGACTATTAATTACATCGAATGGGAACTCTAATAACACAAGCATGTGCAGAGTTTCTGCATTCCTCTACAGAAACTCGTTGAGATGTAAACAGAGACTCCCTAAAATAAAATATTGTGTCTTCATTGGTCAGGTTGTTTAATTTTGCAGAAAAAAAGCAGATCACAGACATACAACAAAACTAAAGTGATTTAAAATGGCAACTTTCTGGCTTTAAGGAACACTAAAAGAAATCAAGAAAAAAATGTGGTGGTGAATAACAATTGCTTTTTTAAATCAAGCAGAGGCAAAAAAAATTTGGAATCACTCAATTCTGAGGAAAAAATTATGGAATCACCCTGTGAATTTCCATCTACAAATCAAACCCCTGCATTAGATTAAATCTGCTCATTAGTCTGCAGTTAAAAAGGAGTGCTCACACCTTGGAGAGCTGTTGCACCAAGTGGATTGACAGGAATCTTGGCTCCAACACCAGAGATGTCAATTGAAACAAAGGAGAGGTTTATCAAACTTCTTAAATAAGGTGTCACGAATGTTCAGTGTGAGCTCAGGTGCAGGAAATGAACAGTCGGGAATGGCGAGTTACTCTGGTTTATTTACAGGGTCCTCAGGGACCACAACACAAGTCAGGATATACAATAACTACAAATCAAGATATACAAGAAACTAAAAGTAGAGCGCACTAGGCTCTGAATCCTCCAGCGGCACCTAAGGGCCGGGCGGAACTGTAAGGAGAACAAAACTGTATCTCTTACTCGCGGTAGGTAACACCCAGGCGAGAAAAGGACAAATCTCACAAAATACTCTAACTAAACCCAGGGCTATCTTCACTGGGATAGCGAGGGGTAACTACAAACAAAGTCTTTTCACAAACAATGTTTTCCCAACAAGAGCTAAAACTAAGGCAAGACAACTAACTCACGAAGTCCACTGGGAATGCTCCGAGCTGGCTCTCAGCGGTGACAGCCAGGGTTTGGAGCAGCAACGGTTGAATGGGGGGAAGGACAACCAGAGGGGGGAGTTGGCTCGGGTGAGTGTTTCCTAGCTCAGAGGGTCCAGGGTCCAGGGTCCAGTGCTTAACGGTACACACGGCAGGAACGGGTGGGTCCAGCAGCAATACGTCGTTCCTTCTTCTTCTTTCTCTCGTCTTCCTTTTTCCTCCTTTTTCCATTTTTCGTTTTACGCTCCCACGATGAGAGCTGGGTTGTGTCCGGTTTTATAATGAACCAGATGAGGCTTGACTGGTTGCACTCCTGAGCTGCTGATTGTGGCTGATGGGGAACACCTGTTCCCTCCTCTCTGCTGCTGAGCTGCCCTAACCGGCAGGAGGAAGGAGAGGGGAGGGCACTAACTCGGCCTGGCAGCAGCCAGCCTGACAGAAGGTAAATCATCACAGAATGTTGCAAAAGATGTTGGTTGTTCACAGTCAGCTGTGTCTAAAATCTGGACCAAGTACAAACAACATGGGAAGGCTGTAAAATGCAAGCATACTGCTAAACCAAGGAAGACATCAAAGTGTTAAGACAGAAAACCTAAAGCAATATGTCTTGAAAACAGAAAATGCACAGCAAAACAAATGAGGAGCAAATGGACAGAAACTGGAGTCAACGTCTGTGACCGAACTGTAAGAATCCGCCTAAAGGAAATGGGATTTACATACAGAAAAGCTAAATGAAAGCCATCATTTACACCTAAACAGACAAAAAAAATAAGGCTACGATGGGCTAAGATAAAGCAATCATGGACTGTGGGTGACTGGATGAAAGTCATATTCAGTGATGAATTGCAAATCTGCATTGGGCAAGGTGATGATGCTGGTACTTTTGTTTGGTACCATTCCAATGAGATTTTTGAAGACAACTGCCTGAAGAAAACATGCAAATTTCCACAGTCATTGATGACATAGGACTGCATGTCAGATAAAGGCATTGGGGAGATGGCTGTCATTACATCTTCAGTAAATGCACAAGTTTACGTTGACATTTTGGACACTTTTCTTGTTCCATCAATTGAAAAGATGTTCAGGAAGCTTGTTCCACAGGTGAGGAGCATCATAGCTGAATGCTGTTTCACTATTTTTGGTTCTGGTTCTGGGAACCCATAGTAAACCTGTCCCTGATGACCTAAGTGCTCTGGATGCTTCATATGAACGTCAAAAGTCCTGGATGTAATTTGGTCCAAGCTCCAGAAATGTCTACTAACTTTACTGAGCCCCAAAAATGTCCACCAACTTTACGGAGTCCCAAAAATGTCCATCAACTTAACAGAGCCCCTAAAATGTCCACCAACTTCACAGAGCCCCCAAATGTCCACCAACTTAACAGAGCCCCTAAAATGTCCACCAACTTCATCGAGCCCCTAAAATGTCCACCAACTTTACGGAGTCCCTAAAATGTCCACCAACTTCACCGAGCCCCAAAAATGTCTACCAACTTCACTAAGCCCCTAAAATGTCCACCAACTTCATCGAGCCCCTAAAATGTCCACCAACTTTACGGAGTCCCTAAAATGTCCACCAACTTCACCGAGCCCCAAAAATGTCTACCAACTTCACTAAGCCCCAAAAATGTCCACCAACTTAACAGAGCCCTTAAAATGTCCACCAAGTTATCAGAGCCCCTAAAATGTCCACCAACTTTACAGAGTCCCTAAAATGACCACCAACTACACTGAGCCCCCAAAATGTCCAGCAACTTAACGGAGCCCAAAAAAATTCCACATTCAGTGCTTTGTAGACCAGGAGTAAGATTCTGAACTAACAGGAAGCCAGTGTAGTGATTTGGGGACCGGTGTAATATGGTCCAGTTTCCTGGTGTTAGATAGGACTCTGGAAGCTGCGTTCTGGATCAGCTGCAGCTGCTTGATTGATGTCCTTTTAAGACCTGTAAAGACACCATTACAAAAATCTAATCTACTGAAAAAAATACATGAACAAGTTTCTCTGCGTCTTCTCTAGATAGGAAACCCTTGATTCTAGCAATATTCTTGCTGTCGAGAACATTGTGTAGTAACAGCTTTCAAGTGGTTGTTAAAATTCAGATCTGAGTCAATAATGACACAGACAATTCTGGCTTGATTTGCAACTTTTCGTGACATGGAGTCAAGGTGAGCACTTCAGCCTTGTGTAATCCCTGAAAAAGAGAAAAGAATCTGGCAAACCCACCTTAAACCTCAGCGCAATTAAGATACATACATACATATATATATATATATATATATATATATATATATATATATATATATATATATATATATATATATATATATATATATATACACATATATATACATATATATACATATACATATATATATATATATATATATATATATATATATATATATACATATATATACGTATATATATATGTATATGTATATATATATATATATATATATATATATATATATATATATATATATATATATATATATTCCCAGAGACAAAAACAAAGACAAAGAGGAGGATTTGCAGTGACAACTGTCAGTGTCTTCAGCCTTCAGTAAATTGATTCTAATTAATTTTACAAACACTAGCTGCAGATTGCATCACAGACCTTAAGACCTTCAAGAATCTCCAATGCACCCTTGAAAAGTCTTGAATCATAAATAACTCTGCCTGTCAAACCACATAAAACTCTGACATAAATCAGCTGGGGCTGATCGCTGCTGCTGCTGTGTTGCTCTAATTAGGTAAACAAAGTGATTCAGAATGCCTCATTCAAAGCAAATGGACTATTTTATTCTATTTGATCTTATTTTTAAATTTAATAACGAGAGGCTAATAGGATTTGACACTCAGGATGTAACAGTTTGGTGGCCACCTTTGTTTTTACTCTGAGAAAGTGATCAGATTAATTAGGCTGAGCAGGCGGTCTAATATATGGAGGGCTGAGTGACAGTGAGAAGGCAGCGTTGGGCCACTTAGAGCTATTTATAATGGATCAGAGCGTCTGGACAGACTCTAAACACTAAACAGCGATAACTGACAGACAGTTACTGCAGCACCCTGTGGGGTTCAGATATCACTGAGATGGAGGATGATGATGGCAGGAGGACAAGTTTCCTCTGAGCAGAAAGTTAAGCCTCCATAACACGTGAAAAATTACACTGTGACGTTTACAGGCTGAAGTGGACATTTTTCGTCTGCCCACACCAGCTAATGTCAGGGAAATGCCCATTTTCATTCTCAACCCTCCTGTTATGTTGCGGGTCAAAGTGATGCATTTTAAAATTCAAGAAAAAAAATTTAATTTTTAAAATAATTTTTTGGTGTGAAACTTCTGCTTGGCTTTACAAGTGTAGTCAACATATTAAGTGGCTCATGCCACATACTGGCAAACCCATCCTGAACAGAAGACGTGTCTTGTGTTAATTTATCAACTCCAAAAAAAGAAAAAAATTCAAAATGTAAATTTATTTTTTAAATCAATGTCATGTAAAACTACTGTTTGTTAAAAGGAGGTCTTTCCAATGTACATTAAAAAAAGGTTTTAACATGCTTTTTAAAAAATGAAATCAAGCAAATTATCCTCATTGAACCATGATCTGTGAGAAGTAAAGAACACTATTATGCTAAATATTGATAGAAATGGTTAATAATAGAGTTAATGAGACACAAACAATGTTTTTGGGATTTTTTTGGTTTTTCACATTTTCGGATAATTAAACATGCCCCAGGTCATCATTGCTGTTCCTGAGAAATGAACCTAACAGGAGGGTTAAGATGGATAATTAAATTCAAGAATGTAAAATAAGTAACAACTACAGTACCAGCAAATGTTGCCAGTGAGACAAGAAACAGGTATTTAAAGTTAAAAAAAAAACTGAAAAATGAAAGAGAAGACAGAGTGAAATGAAGGCGGTGTAGTGTGGTGAGGAGGAAAAAATATTAATAAAAATAATCTAAAAATAAGAGATGAAGCTGGAGGCTTTAAGTGTCCAAAACTACACTGTTAAAAAAACAAACTGTTAAAAAACTGTTAATAATATATAAAATAGAACAGAAATACTTTATTAATCCCCAAGGAGAAATTTGGTTGTTAAAGCAGAAAAAGTACAGTTCCCACCACCATAAACACAGATAAATAAGCAAAAATGTAAATGTAAATAAAGATAAACAATAAGAAAACTCTAAAATGCAAAATGCCCTATGTAAAGAATGTACAAATGTTAACGCGTTTTATGTATAGTGCAACTAGTGGCAGCAAAGTGTCAGGAAAATATGTTTTTTAAAAAAACTGTTGAATACTGTAAAAGGTGGCACAAATAACAGTAAGTATCTGTAAAATCTGTAAAAACAAACTATTAATTCTAGATTGAGATTACTTCAATACAACTGGCTTATGCGGGTATATGTCACTCCTGTAAAATTAAATCAATATAATCCAAATATTCCTGACACATGCATTAAGTGTGGAGAAGAGAAAGAAACTCTGTACCATTGCATTTGGGAATGCAGGGAAATGAAGACATTTTGGGTTTCCATACAGCAAATGGTGAAAAGTATTACTTCCAAAGATTTGCCATTGGACCCATCTTTTATCATTTTAGGCTTATATCTGAAAAACACAAGATTTACAAAAGGTGAGCAGTGCCTTATTGACATCTGTTTGCTGCAGGCAAAAAGATTGATTGCTGTACACTGGAAAAACATAAAAAGACCAAGTATTGGACAGTGGGTTAAACAAATGCTGGCAATGTTACCACTGGAATGCATCACCTACCTGCTGAAAGGAAAAAAGGACTTGTTTGAAACTATTTGGGGACCTTTCATACGCTTTGCAGAAGCTGTGGACTTTACTGAAGATCCTGAAGGTTTCTAAGAATTCTGTGTACAGGCAGATCCGGTCTGCTTTTTGGTTTTGTTGGCCTTTACTTTTGCACCAAGGTGTGTCACTCTGTAACTTTAAAATTTGTGTCTGAGAGGTTATTTTGTTTTTGTTTGTATCGTGTAAAACATGAAAATGAAAAATAAAAATATTGTTGGAAAAAAAAGTATCTGTAAAATATATATTGTCTACAAAATAATAATACATTTTTACAATAATATAGCGAAAACAGTAAAACTGCAATTTTGTGGTCACACGTAAAGAAAAAAAAATCCCAATTAATACAGATTTTTGATATGGAGATTCTGAACAGTTTTGGCCTGCTTTTTGTTTGTATTTTATCGTTTACATGTAAATTGATACTTTTTTTACTTTGTTATATTTTATCTGTAATTTAATCAAACATAACAATATAAAATGACAGTTAAACCATTGTCATGTTTCCTTAATATACATTATCTTTCTCTGAAATAACGGCAAAGATCTGTCAAATAATGTGTTTTTTTTATTTAAATACACTTCAAAAATGAGAAGAAGTGTAATTTTTTTGTCAAATGTTGTAAAATAACAAATTACTGTTTATTAAAATACTGATTTTTATACTGATACACACACACACACACACACACACACACACACACACACACACATATATATCCATCCATCCATTATCTATACACCGCTTAATCCTCACTAGGGTCGCGGGGGGGGCTGGAGCCTATCCCAGCTGACTCGGGCGAAGGCAGGGGACACCCTAGACAGGTCGCCAGTCTGTCGCAGGGCTACATATATAGACAAACAAGCACTCACACATTCACACCTACGGGCAATTTAGAGTAATCAATTAACCTCAGCATATTTTTGGACTGTGGGAGGAAGCCGGAGTACCCGGAGAAAACCCACGCATGCACAGGGAGAACATGCAAACTCCATGCAGAAAGATCCCGGGAAAGCCGGGACGCGAGCCAGGGATCTTCTCGCTGCAAGGCGAAAGTGCTAACCACTACGCCACTGTGCAGCCCCACACACACACACACACACACACACACACACACACACACACACACACACACACACACACATATATATATATATGTATATATATATATATGTATATATATATATATTACAGTCAATTAATACTTTTTCTATGATTTTATTATACATTACCCTTGATTTAACAAAACTCAAATAACAGTAAACATGTAAAACAATTATACATTTAAATATTTAAAGGGGAGGGAAAAAAATCTACTTCACTTAGTCATTTATTTCATTTCCCAGAATGCTTCTATTCTGTTTGTTCTGTTTTTCTTCACTGTGGCTTCTGGATAGCAGTGCTCTTGATTGATGTTTGAAAAAGGAAAAATTCTACTTGCCTCTTTTGCCATTCCTATCCTGCATGATTTTTACATGTCAGCGCAAATTGGTTGCTCTGACACTGAAACCTGATGTTAAAATTGATCAATCAGGCAGCTGAAAAATTGTCTACCATCACTGGAGCTTTCACTGTGAGGCATAATTTCACTAATAATCCACCTATCCAGGAGAAATACACCAAACAATACAGCAGGTAGCAGCTTTATAATGCTGTGAAATAAGTTTAGGGTGTATTTTTCCCCCGTAACAAGGCAGGTCGAGCTAATTCAGTGGCCTGCTGCGTGACTTTTGGTGCTGCCTCGATGAAGTTAATTCTCTGACTTTGTACAGTTAATATCATGATTCAGTGCGCACCCTTTTAATAGCCTGCACTCTCCACAGAGTCAGAAATAAGCAGACCTAATTCGAACGAGAAAATCTTATTCCCAGTTTAGCTGAGGTAATGTGGGTCAGGAACAGCTGGATCCTGCCGCTGATCCACTCCACTGCCGTCTGCTCGGCAACCCATTTAGGCTCCCATGAACAGGATGACTAATATTGTTCTGCAAACAGGAAAATAACGCAGCTTCTGCTGCTCTGTCAGGCTTGAGAGTCACCCATTAAATTTCAAAAAAATCCATGTACAAAATACTAAAACATGCAGTTGTTGTGTAAATTTTATTACATAATCTTTTTTTTTAATCTAAAAGAATGTTTGAAAATAGTTTTTAAAATACCAAATAAGCCTGGAGTTCCCCCTAAAGTGCAGTTTTACAATATCATGTTTAAATTTATGAACTTAAACAGCTTTAATGTGCAGCCATCAGTTATAAATAATCGGCCGCATTTATCAGTAAAATAAATACATTAACACGATTAACAGTTTTCTACCAGCGTTCCTGTCTTGAATCATTTCTAGTAGCAGCTTTTTCCTGTCAAACACTTTCTATTCCTGATTGTCAGCAACCTGCTGACTGAAAGAGCTGCAGGTGATCGGTTCATTTGGAGAGAAGTTTCACATGATGCGTTAAACCATCACTTTTATGTGAACTGAGTTTGAAGCAGAAAGTCTGAGTTAACAAAGAAAGTTGATAAAACACGTTCATGCAACAGGTTTCAATTATTTGGGCTTTAGGTTTTAATTGAGCCTACTCACACACAAATAAGCCTGGATATGTCAAACTTGTTTCGTAGTACAGCCCTCTGGTGTGTGAACAGTGTGTGTGTGTGTGTGTGTGTGTGTGTAGTGTTTTTTTTTAAGTGTTGCACGGCATATCTCCTTGTATTGTTTGGTACAATGAAAATAAAATTCTGATGATTTTTTTTAAGATTCCAGTGCTTAATTTTGAGTTTTATTTTCAGTCTGTCACCTCAGTAAAGCCAAACCTGAGGCCTTCTTTTGTAGATCTGCTTTGTGTAGCAGTGTGTGTGTGTGTGTGTGTGTGTGTGTGTGTGTGTGTCCAGTCGGCTGGCCTCCGTGTGCTGATGGATCAATAACCAGCTGACTCCTCACGGGAAGCCTCCTCGCTGCATCGAACCTCCAGGCAGAGGCCAGCGTGCTTTCTGTCGGTGTGGGTTTCCATGGGAACAGTCGGCAAAACTCTGTGTTTGTACGTGCGTGTGTGTGTTTTAGGTAGGTACACTGCATGAATGCTGCTGTGTGTGCATTTACGTGGGAGTGGAACAGAGAAAGATGGGGAAGAAGAAAAGGTGAGCGCAGAGGTCGAGGGAGACGACTAAAAAGGAAAAACTAAAAAGAAAACACAAACAAATGCAGAGACAGATGAGCATCATAAAGGAAAACACAAGAACTGTGGTGGAAAAAAATCATTAGAAGAAGAGGCTGCAAACATAAGATCTGTTACTGCACAAAAGATCTAGAGCAGCATCTAAAAAGACCTTGTGTTAGGATCATTTTGTCAATTAAAAAGTCAAATATGTGTATGTATAGTTATCTAAATTGATGACTTACTATTGATAATATTTATCAAGATCTTTTGATGATAATATTTCTCCTGCCTCTTATTTCAATATTTATCCCGATAAATCAGTGAGAGTTTTTCATTTGTACTCATCAACAGAATGTTTCAGACAGCACAGAACTTTCATTATAATCCTGCTTGTTCCTTTGTTTGGCCAGGCTATTAAAAATGTTAAAATTCCAGATATGCATCATAAAGAAAAGACGGAAACTGTAGAGTGAAAATGATTAGATCAAGAGGTTGCAAAAATAAGATCTTCCTTCAGAATCCAAAAAATAAATATTGCACAAAATATACAAATGTTTTATAGCGTTAAAATCTCGTAGCTTCCTCCCAGATTTCTGTTTATTTCCAGCGATGTGAGTGAGAAGAAATTTCAGGCATGAAGTAATTCTGGAAGAGAGACAGCTAATTACACTGAATTGGAACTCTAATAACAAGGGGCTGTCAAAATTAACGTGGATTAATCCATCATCGTGGTTAATCTGATTAAAAAAATTTAACGCAATTAACGCAAAGTCAAAGTAGACTTGCTGTTGCACATGCCATCGCACATGTGCAAATGGGCAGTTGATCCGGTAGTGGCAGAACCAAGCAACTCGAAATGGAAGAGGGTAAATAGTAGGGGCTGACTGATTGATCTGATAGCTCTTTTCAAAATAATTATCATCGGCCGGAGTTTTGTCGATTAAATGCCGATATACTCTTAGTTTCTCAGAAAACAGTAAATGCTGTTAAGTCTCAGAGTCACGTAGAATGATGTCCTTGCGTAGTTTGTCCAATACATGGAGCACTGAGTCCATTCAATCCTCAGTCCTCACCATTGTATTCTCAGTAACGTACAGGAGTAACCACAGCCAGGCAACTTCACAGGAGTGGCCTGAGCCAACAGGTATGTTTATAACGACATTGTGAAATTAACAATGACTCAATATGTCTCCTGTTTCAGTTAAGTGAAAAAGTTAAAGTTCAAATGAATAACATTACTGTCTGTCTTCAGCAACCATCATGATGTTATGTCACTATCAGTTTTACTTTGTCAGAAAATACTAGAACACTGTGTGTTGTTGAGTAACATTAGTGTCAGACTATTTGTGACCATTATACCAGTTATACCATTATACCAGTGTGTGTATATATATTAATATGGCATGCCGTTTTGGAAATTTTATATATGTACATATATATATACATATATATATATATATATATATATATATATATATATATATATATATATATATATATATATATATATATATATATATATATATATATAAAATCTAGAATTCTGAATATATGGAATGAAACTGAATATATATAATGAAAGTCTGAATATATGGAATGAAAGTCTGAATATATGGAATGAAAGTTTGAATATATTGAATGAAAGTTGGAAAATATGGAATGAAAGTCGGAATATATGGAATGAAAGTTTGAATATATTGAACGAAAGTCAGAATATATGGAATGAAAATCGGAATATATGGAATGAAAGTCGGAATATATTGAATGAAAGTCTGAACATATGGAATGAAAGTCAGAATATATTGAATGAAAGTCGGAATATATGGAATGAAAGTCGGAATATTTATAATGTTCAGACTTTCATTCAATCAGGAAATACTGCTGCTCCTTTTCTCAGGTTTTATAAGGAATTGTTTCATAGTTTGTTAGCTTAGCGGCGGCTAACTGGTTAGCAAACAGTTCAACGCCAACCTCTGATCACTGATGCTGTGTCCTACCACATTCGCTGGTGTAGCGTTCATAATATTAATGTGGGACAACTGTAGCTGTGTATTCATAGTGGGCTAACAGCAGTGTTGGAGAAATAAAACCTACCAAGATCAGGATCGCTGGTGTGCATGGCAGACTCCTCGTGCATCGCACTGCTTGAATGTCTTTGTATTTTAGGCTGATTTCAAAACAAAACTCAACAAAACTCTCGTACAGGTGGGTGTCCTCTATTGTCGTTTCGCCATACCGACATGTCCCTTCCAGGGCTCAGTAGGAAAAAAAGTCGGAATATATTGAATGAAACTGAATATATGGAATGAAAATCTAAATATATATAATGGAAATCTGAATATATGGAATGAAAGTCGGAATATATTGAATGAAAGTCTGAACATTATAAATATTCCGACTTTCATTCCATATATTCCGACTTTCATTCCATATATTCCGACTTTCATTCAATATATTCCGACTTTCATTCCATATATTCCGACTTTCATTATATATATTCAGTTTCATTCCATATATTCCGACTTTCATTCAATATATTCAAACTTTCATTCCATATATTCCGACTTTCATTCAATGTATTCAGTTTCATTCCATATATTCAGAATTCTAGATTGTATATATATATATATATATATATATATATATATATATATATAATCTACCACTAATTTGCAGCAACAAGAAGTACCAGACAAGATGTATTTCATAAGGTTATATAATTTCCCAGAGATTTAATGCTTTATTGCATGTTTTTGTACTTGAAAATTCCTCTCTGTTGTAAAATTAAACAAATACTAAAGGACAAAATATTGTATAACAGTAAAATGTTCAGCCTGTAATTCATATCTTTGTTGTAAGTGTTAAGGGACCAAAAAAATAAGTTATTTTCATTGTATGTATTTTAAAATAATCGGCTAATTAATCAGTTATCAGAATTTTTTCCTGCCAAATAATAATAATAATAATAATAATAATACATTTTATTTGGCAGCACCTTTCATAACACCCAAGGTCACTTTACAGAGGATAAAAACACAATAAAATAAATAAAACAAAACAGCAGACAAAAGTAACACAACAGTTAAAAGAAACAATGAAATTACAATGAGTATGCGGATTTAAACAGATGAGTTTTGAGTCTTGACTTAAACTGGGGTAGGTATATGATGAAGAGGAGGGGCCCCAGGACGGAGCCCTGGGGCACATCAGAAGTGACGGGGGAGGGCTGTGAGGTGAAGGACTTGAGTTGAATGAACTGAGTGCGTCGGTGAGGTAGGAGTGAAACCAGTGAAGGGGGGTGTGAGTAATGCCGATGGAGGAAAGTCTCAGATCAAGGAGGATGAGTATGGAGAGTAAACCGGAGTCAGATGCCATAAGGAGGTCATCTGTGATCTTAATCAGGGCTGTTTCAGTGCTGTGGCGGGGATAGAAACCGGACTGGAATTGTTCATAGAGGGAGTTTCATGTGAGATGAGTGTGGAGCTGAGAGGCAACAATTTTTTCTAGGATTTTGGAGATGAAGGGAAGGTGGGAAATGGGACGGAGGTCATTAAAATTATTGGGATCTGAACCAGGCTTCTTAAGGATGGGACTGACAGCTGCAGATTTGAAGGGAGTGGGAACAAAACCAGACTTAAAATATTGGAATCAAATCAAAAAAATCCATATCGGTCGAGCCCTACTAAACAGCACATTTATTAAGTGGCAAATTACAAATAAACCAAATACAAAAAACCCCCAAGACGGAACAGTTGACCGACATACAGTAATATGCACCCTCTGGAGGAAGGAGTTTTCTTTTCACCGAAGCACTTCCAGGTTCAAGTACCACATTAACGTGAAGCATGTGTTTGTCAAGGATTCTAACATGAACCGGTAAAGGTGTTTAATAAACACCTTTAGTGCATACATATTTTCTTTCTTGAGTCTGTTTCCGCATGCAAAATGAAACGCGATTAAAACTGACTAAAAATGAAGGTTATTTAATCATAATTTATCAAAATTGATCCACAGCAACCCTGTGATTAATCTGATTCAAAATTTCAATCGTTTGACAGCACTACTAATAACACAAGAATATAAACAGTCTCCCTCCAGAAATTTGTTGAGGTGTAAACAGCGATTGCCCAAAATAAAATATTGTGCCTTCATTACTCAGTGAGTCTCATTTGCATTGAAAAACGTAGCATCAGTATGGGCCAATCTGCTTATAGAATGCCTAAAATGAGAAAAGAACTTGGGAAACCACCTTTAACCTCAGAAATTATGCAGCAAATACAAAAAAAGACCATATAATCCCAATCAACACCAACACAATACATGAATGTGCAAATACTAGTAGTACTACGAGTATTCTGATTGA
Organism: Amphiprion ocellaris; assembly: GCF_022539595.1. Classification (NCBI taxonomy): domain Eukaryota; kingdom Metazoa; phylum Chordata; class Actinopteri; family Pomacentridae; genus Amphiprion; species Amphiprion ocellaris. Next base: position 8,928,839 of record NC_072773.1, on the reverse strand, counting down.
ATTTTGAAACGCTGCAGAAAACATCACAAATCTTGAGACCTTCAAGAATCTCCAATACGCCCTTGGAACGTTTTGAATACCAAATAGTCTTAGTTCTGTTTTTTCCACCAATGGGGAGCATCCTGCCACTTTTTGAAGGCATCAACCAATAATCTTCCCCCCTCTTATTGATCAGCAGGATGTTCCTCACAGTGCAGGGCTTCTCTGTGATTTATGTTATAGTCATGCTTACTTCTTTTTTTTTTTTTTGTCAAGCTTAAGAGAACAGCTCAACAACATCTTTTTTGAGGTTGTATCTCAGTCAGATGATTCAGAGTTTACATGAGGACAAAAAGAGATAATTCAGGTTTTACTTTGGCCTACTGATAAAAGCAAACTAGTAAATGTAGTGAGAGAATCTTTATGTGTGTTTGTATGTAAAATTTTCTTTAAAACTTAGCTCTTGCATACACAACCTGTCTGAGGAGATAAAGCTTGCCGAATCTTCTTTTAAAGCCCATTTTTATAGGCTTGCTTTTATGTGATGTCTATGTCTATTTTTATCATCTATTTTATTTATTTTATTTGTTCATTTTTAAGATCTTTCACACTTATTTGCATTTTCATGTTCAACTCTTAAAACATTTTTAGGCTTGTTTTTATGTAATGTTTTCTATTTTTATCATCTAGTTTAGTTTTTTTTATTTTATTTGTTATTTTTTATTATCTTTCACCTTTTTTTTACATATTTATTTTATTTATTTCACCTCTGAAAACCCATTTCACAGTCTTGCTTTTATGTGATGTCTATTTTTATCGTCTGCTTTATTTTTACATTTTATTTATTCATTTCATTCTCTTTTATCATTTTTGTATTTACTTGTTTATTTTATATTTTACCTCATAACCTCTTTTATATAGGTTTATTTTTATTTGATGTCATCTATTTTCATCATTCAATTTATTTTTCAAATTTTATTTTTATTCTCTTAACCCTTATTTATTTACTTACTTATTTACATATTTATTTTATTTATTTCACCCCTTAAATCCCCTTTCATAGGCTTGGTTTTATGTGATGTCTGTGTTTATTGTCTAATTTATTTTAAATTTTATTTATTTTATTTGTTCATTTTTATGCTTTTACCCTTTATTTACTCGTTTATTATGTATATTTCACCTGTTAAATACCCATTTTATCCAGGCTTGCTTTTATGTGATGTCTATTTTTATCACACAATTTATTTTTTATTCAATTTGTTCATGTATTCACTTTTACCATTTATTTATTCATATTTTATTTCCCCTCTTAAAGCCATGTTCATAGGCTTGCTTTCATGTGACTTTAGCCATATTTATTTTTTATCATCTTTTTAATTTATTTTAAATTGAATAAATTTTTTCTCATTTACCTTTATTTACTTTTTAAAAAGAAATACCATTAACTATTACTTCTAGCCTTGTTCATATGTATTTGTTGTTTTATCCACAATTTTCTCTTATTCCAGTTGTTCTTTTTCCTTACTTGGAAATGTCATTTTTGGTCCTTTAATCATTTTTATATAGCACTGATTTATTTTGAAACTCTTTTACCATGTTTAACTTTATTTCTCCATTTTTGCCTCTCTGGTCTTTGTCTTTTTGTTGATGTCTTCCAGAGTATCCTTTTTTGTTTATTTTTTGTCCTGTCTGTACAGCACTTTCTAAACTGTGTTTAAAAGGTGCTATATAAATAAAATTATTTCATTATTATTATTACTACTACTACAGAGATAGGCATGGCTATGTGAGCACCTATGAATGATTATGGCTATGGAAACACTTAAACTTATTGCATCTAAATTGATATGTGGCAACACGCACAGGCAGATAGCATTTTAAGAACACAAGAACAAAGAGAGCATTTACAGATAAGGTGGTTTTGTGTCCTCATTGCTTTTCCCCCCTCATATGACACTCCCCTCTAATTGCCTGCTGCCCTCGGCCTTTTGCCTCTCTGTCGATCCGTCCCACAGAGGGAACATGGAGGGGGTTGTAGATGTGGTGGGTGAGGCCACAGGCTGTCTGTAACCCTGTGAACCCCCCACAAAATACAAAATCAAAACACCCAGGGAGATTCTGAGTAGCCAGCAGGTGGCCACTGGCCTGATGCTCATCTGTCCAGTTTGGGAGTGGGAGTGATGCAGTGGCGATGCATATTTAACTCGGGGTGATGGGGTGTCTGCCATTCAGACAGCCAGGCGATGACAGAAATGGAAACCCCCTCCTCCTTCAACATTCACACACACACTCACAAAGATGGCATATGGCGGCAGCTGCCCGGCGTGTGCCGTGATTGTGTGAATTAGCAGCCAAGCGGCGCACACATGAATAATGAGCCTCGCCTCTCTGCGGGGACGTGCCTCAAATGGTGAAAAAAAATGAAAGAATTATGGGAAGGAAAGAGGGTGAAAAACCTCCTGTAGAGCCGCTTCTCCTCCTGTGATCGAAAACTGTTGATTTAAGAGCTGGCTACTCGTTTCATCACCACGCTCCCTGTTCTCGGCTCCTCTTCGCTCACTCTCCGTCTTGTTCACATTCACTTTAGGTCATTTCATTTGAACAGGGATTCATGTATTTACCCAGCCAGAGGAAATTAGGCCGCAAAACCCACTGTCATTTCCAAATGGAAGGTCTGTCCACCTTCTTTAATGCTCGGTTACCCTGTCAAACATTACCAGTAATGTCCCCGTGACATCAACAGATTTCTTATTAAGTTTTCAGATCTGTATTTGAAAAATTACTGTAGATAACTATTGCTTGCACACTAAAATTCATTCTTGTAGTAGGTATAGTAGATTTTAAACTGGATCTGGTGCTGCATACCAGTGAATGTAAAAGGTGCAATAAGAAAAATTCAGAGTGCGCCTATAAAAAGCAACACCGTATCTGATTTTAAAGTTGTCTCCTTGTGCAGCGGTAGACTGCTCCCAGTGCTCCTGCCATGAAGTGGAACACTCTCTGGAAGTCCCATTGTGTAAAGGTGTCTAGAATCATCTATGAAGTCCTCTGGATCTCCTCCACTGTGTCAAGACAATAACCTCTCAATAAAATTTAATTTCAGGGATGACGAGAAAGAGGAAGGGAGCCAGTTCTGACGTATAGAGCATGCGAGAAGTGACAGATGTGTTGGTGTGGCCAAAAAAAAACTCCCCCAATTGCGTTACAGCCACAAATCAGGTCATTTGAAACAAATATTGTCCCTCGGGATAAGTAGAACTTGATGTTGACACTGTGTACAGTCTCAAATGTCAACGAAAACAACAAAGATGTTGCTGATCTCTTCCACTGCAAGAACAGCTGTTTGGTCTCTGGGTTGTAGCCTTAAACCTACTCTGGCTCACCGGATGTAGGTTGCAGATATAAGCCTCCCATTGGCCGATAACCTCACTCGGGAATTTACGCCTCCTTCTGCTATCTGTGCGTTGCAGTTTTCTTCACTCTGGGAAACAATGACAACAAACTGCAGGCTACAACCTAATGCACTGAAACTGAATGTTTTGCAGAGGATTCAGATCGTGCAGTCAGGCAGTTCTTTTGCAGTGTATTTTCCATTTTAAATCACATTGCTTGTCTACCTTTTCACCACACCAATTCCAACCATCACTTCTTTGAGGAAACACCGAAGCCAGTGCTCCACCCACAACTTGGTTTAAAGAAATACAAACAAGAACATTAGATTCTAAAGAATGGGCTGGCAAAGCGACCCCTCTCTCGTCACTAATGAGGATTTTCTGCAAATGCACACCTGCACAAAAGAGCATATAATTCAGGTGCAGATGTTAATCCTTGAACCTTCTATATGTACATGACCTGCTGCACTACATTCATGTCCAACAGACTTTTTGATTTTTGATTGCACCTTGCATATTCATCAACAAGTTCAAGTCAACTTGTTTCTCTGCCTCGTCGTCCTAAATTGTTAACGCAAATCTATTGTTATGGTTTCGTTAGAGGCTCAAGCGTAGAAAATGAGATGAGAGACAGAAGTTGCAAAATAAAGATATTTGTTCACTAAGATACACAAGAATAGAACTACAAACTAAAACAGAAAAGTGCAACCGGAACTAAATCTCTGAAGCTGAATCACACAGACTCAGACTGACTAAGGAAACCCCCTAGTGGGCTGGCAGAATGAGGACACAAGCAAAATACAACTAACCCACAGAAGGCAATAACTAAGCAGGAAAGCTACTAGAAAATACGACAATAAACAGAGGAATAGATACTTCCAGAAAACTAAGCAAACACTCAACTTAACTACTGGAGACTAAACAATTTACGTAGAAGAGAAATTTATACTCACGAAATACTCAAAGCACTAATACTAACCTGAGACCTATTACAAGAAAACATGGGAACTAGATTCTAAATACACAAAAGAAAATCTGAACCTACGAAAGCTGAGATGCTCGGATGGGAAGTAGCTGAGCTACTGGAAGGGACAGGGACTGAGGATAGCGAACTTCTCATCAGGGTGCAGGGGAAAGGAGTAGACGTGGTGAGTAGATGGCGGAGAGTGTTCCAGGCTTGGAGCCTACGGCGACAGGCTCGTGGAGTGAAATGCCAGAGGTAGAAGGCAGTTTGATCCAGGTGAGTGGAATCCAGGTTGAGAAGCCAACACAGGTGGAGGGAGTGTGGGTCAGATTGTCGAGTGAACCAGGTAGACAGGAGCAGGAACAGGTGGAATCCAGACTAGAAAGAGCAGAGACACAATTACCAAAAATTCCAGAAACACTCAGAGGCTGGAGAGAATTGTGCAGAGACTGACTACTGATCGTTGACGGTCTGACAAAGCATGGTGAGTAGTGTCTGATTTTATTGCAGCAGGGATGAATCTTGATTGGACTAGCTCCACCTGCTCTTGCCTCGGCTGATGCTGATTTCGGATTACGATCACCTGCCGCCGCAGCCTCTGTGCCAAACACACCTAAAAGAAAACAGAAAGGGCGGGGGAAGGGGAGAGCACTATCTGGACCTTGCAGCAGCTGGCCTAACATCTGTTACGCATTACAGAATATTTGTCAGATTCACACAAAAAGAAGTGTAAACATGACAACTTCTGATATCTATATTCTGATGCTGTGTGCTGGACTGTTTCTTGACTTCCTTGGTACAGTGACTTGCCAGAATCTCCACAAATTGCTGTTAGCTAAACTGCTGATGGCTTAACTAGCAATTGGGTGCAGTTACCAGCCTTTGTTCTAATCTAAGCTAACTAGCTACTAGTTGTAACGTGAAGAGCCCATATTCTGTGCATTTACAGGCTCATGATTTTATTTTTTGGGATCTACTAAAATATTTTTTATGTGCTTTCATGTTTTGTTTTTTTTTTAAATCCCAAAATGCTGCTTCATACTACAGTTTCTCACAATGGCTAAGACAGTTCAATTGAAACCTTCCACTATTTTCTCACAATTGCAAACATCAAACCCAATTTTCAAACTATATCTGCAAATTCTTTGAATCTTATTGCAAAATCAATCAAAACGGTCCTATTAATGTTCAAAATGTAATTTTTTTTGTCAGATCATACATACAAACAAAATAAAACACTACCAAACATCTACTGCATGCTGCATCTAAACACTGGCATGCAGCGCCTGCAGGTCATCTACTATTGTATGTCTGTGTTACAGGGGAAGTTGGAGAACCCAGGTGCAGAGACAGGGAGACTGGCAGACAGGTGAATTAAGGAAGGAATTTTATTCAACCAGAAAACTAAAACAATACATAAATGGAAAACTGAACTGGGAAGAAACTAAACTAAACCGAGCTACTACTAACAGACACTATGAATTCAAAAACGGAAGATCACAAAACTAAACTGAAATAACAAAAATAAGCTAAGGAGGTTTACTTACAAAATGGGGGGAACTGACAAAAGAAGGGGCAGGGAAGCAGGCTCAGGAAATCTGGGGCTAACGGAGATGAAACGGGAACTACTGGCTGGAAACAAAAGCAGGGCTAGCAAGAACCCAAAAGAAGAACTGAGTCCAAGTGAGGGAAATCCAGTGGAAGGGAAAACAGAGTCCAAAAGCAGAGTCCATGAAGGCATGTGGGTAAATGGTCCGGCAGGGAGTAAATGACAGTACAGAGCTTAAATAGCTGGAGGTGAGGTGTAGAACAGGTGAGTTGGGCAAGCTGATTGTCACAGCTGACTTTCATCCCAGCAATCAGCAGTTCAGGCAGTGAGACCAAAGGAGCGAGTGAGAGACAGAGAGAGAGAGAGACACAGGGGCAAGAGCGACAGGGAGAGAGAGATGACAAATACAGAGGAAGACAGACAGGTCAAAATAGACGCAGAAAAACAAGGAGGAAGAAAGAAAGAGGGAGAAAGAGGGAGAAGGAACAGGGACAGGAGCAGAGTCATAACAGTCTGTGGATTCAGGACTTGCCTAGAGGGTAAATGTGGAGCTGCAAAAGGACAAAGTTGAATGTAAATGTCAAGTCAACAAGTGATTCATTCAGTGCCAGTGTCGAACACCATCTACATCACAGGTAGTCTCCTCTGTAGCCAGGCAATGGGAGGAAGCCCTCTGGCATGCTGGAGCCAATCATGGACAGACTCCATGCAAATACCTCCCCAGGTCCAGTTCCATAGCCTGTAGGTCTTTACTGTGGATAATTGAGTAAAGTCAGAAAACTTTATGTCAGGACCTTTGATCATTACTAAGAGTGTACCTCAAGGCTCCATCTTGAGCCCAGCTTTTTTTTTCCATCTACATAAATGATGTTGCCAAAGCTATTGGTGCCTCCCGGATACACCTCTTCGCTAATGACACCATTAATAATAAATAATAATAATAATAATACCTTTAATTTATAATGCACTTTACATATAAAATCTCAAAGTGCTACAATGCATTTAAAAGAAACACTTCAGAAATGGTAAATATGTTAGAGCTTAAATAAGAATGTCTTCAGCCCTTTCTTAAAAGAGTCCAGGGACTGTGGGGCCCTCAGGGGTGGTGGTAGTGTGTTCTACAGTTCAGGAGCAGCTGTCTGGAATGCTCTGTCGACCATTGTTCTCAGGTTGGATCTTGGAGTGCACAGAAGGTTGGTATTAGTGGATCGAAGTTGTCTGGAGATGGTGCGAAGGGTTAGGAGTTCTGAAAGGTAGTCCGGGGCATGTCCATGTATACACTGGTAGGCAAGCAAACAGATTTTGTACTGGATGCGTTTTGCGATTGGAAGCCAGTGGAGGTTACGGAGGACAGGTGTGATGTGAGCGTGTTTGGGCGTCCTCGTCAGGATCCTAGCGGCGGTGTTTTGCACGTGTTGAAGCTTTAGGAGGCTTTTTGCTGGGATCCCGACGAGGAGGGCATTGCAGTAGTCCAGCCTGGAGGAGACAAAGGCATGAACCAGCTTCTCAGCATCGGAGGGGGAGAGAGTGGGACGAAGTTTTGAGATGTTTTTTAGATGAAAAAATGAGATTTTACAGAGATTTTGTATGTGTTGTTCAAATGACAAATGTGGGTCAAAGATGACTCCCAAATTTCTTACAGAGGAAGAGAGAGGAATGGAGAGATCAGAGAGTGAGATAGCAGAGATGGGAGAGGATTTGAGCTGGTGAGGGGTCCCTATGAGAATGGCTTCAGTCTTAGAAGCCTTCAGTTGAAGGAAGTTTTCTGCTAACCATGCCCTTGTCTCCTCCAGGCAAGCTATCAGGGCTGATGGTGCTGAAGTGGAAGTGGGGTCAGTGTGCAGGTAGAGCTGAGTATCATCGGCATAGCAGTGAAAGGACATTCCATGCTTGCCGATGATGTGCCCCAGGGGGAGCATGTAGATGTTGAAGAGGGTGGGGCCAAGGACAGACCCCTGGGGGACCCCACAGGTGACAAAGTGGGGTCTTGACTTGGCATCCTCCAGGACCACATACTCAGTTCTACCTGCCAGGAATGATTTGAACCAGTCTAGCACAGTACTGGACAGACCAATATTGTATTGTAGTCGGTGGAGAAGGATGTTTTGATCAACTGTATCAAAGGCAGCTGTTAAGTCCAGGAGGATGAGAAGTGATGGAGAGCCCTGGTCAGAGGCCACCAAAAGGTCATTGGTGACCCTGACCAGGGCTGTCTCTGTACTGTGAGCTAAACGGAAACCAGACTGGAATTTCTTGTATAGTGAGTATGTGGATAAATGATCGTGGAGCTGGCCAGCTACAACCTTCTCCAGAACCTTCGAAAGGAATGGAAGGTTTGAGATAGGTCTGTAGCTGGCCAGGTTTTGAGGATTAAGGTTGTGTTTTTTGAGATGTGGTTTGATCAGCGCTGTTTTGAGAGTGGATGGAACATGACCAGAGCGGAGTGAACAGTTTATAATTGTGGTAATGAGGGGGCTGAGAGCTGAAGTGTTGCATTTTATCAGAAAAGAAGGGAGTGGGTCTAGAGCACAGGTTGATGGTTTGATTTGACGAAGCATTGATTCAATCTCCTGCACCTCCACCTCCACAAAATCTGCAAAGCTGTGGTCAGGAGTAACAGTTGCTAAGGGCATGCGGATAGTTCGGGAAAGAGGTCCACGAATGTTGTCCACTTTGAGTGAGAAGAAGTCACAGAAATTATTGCACTGATCCTGTGTTGCACAGATAATTGAGGATGTTCTGGGTTTTAGGAGATGATTTATGGTTGTAAAGAGTTGTTTTGAGTTTCCTGAATTTTTATTGATTATATTGGAGTAGTAAACGGATTTGGCTTCAGATAACAAACTGGAGCAGTGCTTCTGATGGTCCCAATATGCAATTTTATGCACAGTAAGGCCAGATTTCACATAGCGTCTCTCAAGAATCCGTCCAGCTGTTTTTACTTTCCTCAGTTCCGGAGTAAACCATGGAGCTGAGTGAAGGTAAGTGACGGTTCTTGATCTTACTGGAGCATGACTGTCTAAAAGACTGTGCAAGTTGGTGTTATAATACTGCACAGCTTCTTCAGCAGTAGCGAAGTCTGTAGACAGTTCTTTGAGATCAGCAGACAGGGCAGCTTGATCGATTTTATCTAAATTCCTAAAGCAGATTTGCCTCTTGCTTTTATCAAGTAATGAGGATGCTGGTAGTTCCATTGACACCGCACAGTGATCTGACACACCCATGTCAAACACCTGGAGGCTCTTCACTGGAAGAGAGTCTGTTATCACCAAATCCAAAGTGTGGCCTCTGTCATGTGTAGGCACATCAACGTGTTGTTTCAGGTCAAAGCAGTCAAGCACTTGCAGAAATTCTTCCACAGTGTGATTGGATGAGGAGTCCACATGAATGTTAAAATCTCCCAGAATTAAAATATTTGTTGTTGTAGAACAGAATGACATTAATAGGTCATGAATTTCTGAGAGAAAAAGTGAATTTGGCTTAGGTGGCCGGTAAATAAGGATTACTGTTACCCGAGTGGGATGCTCACATTTGAATGCTAGGCACTCAAAGGTAGATGTATTTGGTACTGGCACTGGGGTCATTCGGATGTCTGACCGATATATCACAGCCAGGCCTCCATATCCCTGACGGCCAGTGGTACGGGCTCTCTCCAGGTAGGCATAACCAGTAGGGCCGGCCTCATTTAACTCTGAGTATTGTTCTTACTCCACTGGCCCATCACTTCACTCTGCTGCATCTACCCTTCAATTCAGCCTTACTTCAATCGAGGAGTCTTTTCAGGACCTTCACTTGCACCTCAATTCCAAGAACACAAAATGTATGTTATTCAACCAGACAAACAGTGTCTTCAGCCCCCTAAAGATCACCTGTGCAGATGGCTTAGATCTGGAGTTCGTCAATTCCTACAAGTACCTTGGCCTCTGGCTGGACTTTTCACTCTCTTTCATTCCTCACATCAATATTCTAAAATCAAATCCAGACTGGGGTTCCTTTACCATAATAAGGCCTCCTTTACATACTCTGCCAAAAACACTCTTGTGAAGACGACCATCCTTCACATGTTCGACTACTGCGATGTCATCTATAAAATGACCCCTAAGTGTGCCCTTAACAGGCTCGATGTCCTCAATCACTCAGCCATCCATCTTGCTACTGGTGCACCTTTCTCCACTCACCATTGTGACTTTTACAAACTGGTGGGCTGGCCCTCCCTTTACACCAGGCGACTCCAGCACTGGCTTTTGCTCATCTACAAGACCCTATCAGGGAAGACACCTCAATACCTCCAACGCTCTACACCCCTCCCATAACAACTACCACCTGAGGTCCAGTGATTTCATAGCACTCTATCCTCAAGGTTTGCACTGTCTTTGGCTGCAATTCCTTTCGCTTTGCTGCAGCAATCAATTGGAATTCCCTCCAAAAATCTCTGAAACTGTCATCATTTACAACAGCTTACATCTTTAAGCAGAAGCTGCAGCAGATCCTAGCTGACCACTGCATATGCTAAATGTTTTCATTGAATTGCTAGCATTAAATCAGGGTGTTTAAATCTCTGTTTAAAGAATTGTGTGTCCTTTTTTGTATATGTATTGTTTATTTGTTATCTTTCTTCCTGCTGGGGTATCTTGCCAGGTCATCCTTGTAAATGAGAAATTGTTCTCAACTGATCTTACCTGGTTTTTACCAGGTAAGATCAGTTGAGAACAATAAAAATTAAAAATTAAAAAAAAAATCTCCTGAATTATTTGTGGTCTAGGGTTCTCCGTCATAGACCTTTAACCAACAGGCAGAGAGAAAAAAAAACTCTTCTGGAGTGTGATGGAACTCAGACATTAATGAATCACTGGTTGAAGTCGAATCAGTCCAGTGTCAAGGCAAACTACAACAACAAAGGACCATGCAGTACAGGAAGATGTTCGGTATTAATTGGCCCCCCAGGTGACAAACCCAGCTATTACTTATGGCTTCACAAAGTGTGATATTGTCACCAGAGACTTTGATAACAGCTTGTTGACCAATTATGCTCCTGCTTCTCCTTCTCTTCTGTCCAATAAAACCACAAAAATAGATATTGTTTTGTAAGTGATATAGAACGACAGACCTTTAATTATTTATGTGCAGTACAATACGGTGCAGGTAGCAGTAGTATGTATACTGAACAAATATATATCAACAAAGGAATATTTTATTAAATTCTATTAGTTCTTTTTAACCCATGAAAAAGTATTGGTTGTTCCATCTACAGAAGAATGAACATCATGAAACAACCAAATTCAGATTTTTTCGTCTGGGGCCAATACAACTATGTAAAGCTAAACATCATAATTTGTTGTGTACTGAGATCAAACTGGATCAAACTCTGAGTACACCTGGACAACAAACTAGACTGGACCAGCCCAGTGGAGGAGCTATACAAGTAGTCTTCATTTTATAAGAAGTGTGAGGTCTTGCAACATCTGCAGGCCCCTTTTGTGCACCTTCTATCAGAGGCTGCTCACACAAGACAACAACATGATTAATAAACTGATAAGAAAAGCCAGCTCCACTATCAGGTCTGAAATAGACACAATTCAGCAAGTGACAGAGGTGAGGATGTTCTAATAGCTGAAAATAGCTCTGAGGAATCTTACAAACCCTCTTCACACCCTGGAGGTGATTCAACAGAAAACCTGATTCCACTGAGGGGCAGGGCTGAAGGGCAACAGGAGGGACTATCTATGAGCTGTTATCAGGCTGTTTAATGGACAAAAATTAGATCTAACCCTGCTGTACTCCATGTAAAAGAAACTGCAATCTAATACATGAGTGAAATTAACATTTCTATACATATGTTTTATATATTTCCATACGTATGGTGATTAATCTTATATTTAAAAAATACAATGTGCAAAATTGATGTAAAGACATATCTAAAAATCTCTATAATATAATGTTTTTTGCTTTTATGTATCTATATACTGTATATTCCATGTTAAATTGAGACTTTTATTTTTTTGGCCTTTTTCAGCTTTTTATTGGATAGGCGTAGTGAGAGACAGACAGGAAACGGGAGAAGAGTCAGGGGAAGACATGCAGCAAAGGGCCGCAAGCGGGAATCGAACCCGGGCCGCTGCGTCGGGGACCAGCCCCTGTACATGGGTTACCGCTTAACCCGTTGAGCTATACGGGCGCCCCCAAACTGAGACTTTTAGATATACAAATTTTCTAGATATACCATGAATCTTCTTCACATTTTGCACACTGCGTATTTTCACATTGCACATTGCAAATATCTGACTACCACATCCTAAAGTTTTAGTGACTTTTAGTACATTTGCAGTAGATTTTGTAGTTTAATGTTAGATGTATGAACCTGACTGTGATTGCAGCTGCTGTAACAATATATATTCCTGCAAAGGATCAATAAAGTATCTGTCTATTCATCCATCTTGACTACTTACACCCCTTTTGTGTTTTACTTACACCTTTGTCCTACTTCCGTCATTGTCACCCCACTAACCAGAACATTGTCTATCACAGCTACTCAAATTTCTTCTGGCACAACTTTCGTCAGCCTTGCTCCTCCTCCTCGCTTTATCTTCTGCCTATTGCACACTTTTCCTCCTCTGCCTTGTTTCCTTCCATTTTAGGTCTTGTGGAAGTTCAGCAATATTGAGAGAGGATGAGGAGGCAGACACAGACAGACACATTGGAAACTCAAATGACTTAGGTTGTGAGTAATGTTTACTGATATCAGGAGAAGTGACACCAACAGAGCAGCAGTTCATGCAAGCAATGCCAGCATGAGTTCTGAGGATTCTCTCTGATCTTTGGCTTTATATTGTAGTTGGGAGAAGGTCAGATTTAGATTGCAGACCAATATGGAGATAACTAGTCTGCTTAGTCACGTCAGAATAGGCAATATCTAATCACCTGCAGCGTCTGCCTGTCTAAAGGCCATAATGACCTTAGAAAGGGGAAAGAGTAATGTTTCCTACAGAAAATGCATCAACCCTTAAGTCACTCATGCTGCATGTACACAACAAACTGACTTACACTGGTTTCATTCACATCTTAAGCAACAAGTACAAACAATCTTGACTCACTGTGTGCAAGCAGTGACATCTGTGCTGTAATTGTGTTTAACTTCAACTGCCTGTGGTGCACATTTTGCATTACAGAGCAAAATGTGTTGCAGTGACTGACAATGTGTTGTGCAAAAAGAGTACAAGAGAGCTGCAAACTGTGTCTAACTGCAGATCTGAACTGAAAATCCTACTGGCTTGTAAACCTATGGGCTATGTAGGTATGAGGGGAGCATACACCTTTAAATTTATAACAACCACAAAACACAAAAGTGGCTTTCCTCCGACATTTAATGCAGGTTGTATTCATGGTTATAATGTGCAGCATCTAAATCTGTTTGCATGTCGTTTAGATTATAATGCATCAGCTAATGTCACATCACTTAATTATCAATTAATCGAAGCAGTTTATTATATTTTCAGATGTTGACAATCATCTGTTTCTGTATCGTCTGTATCATCTGCTGTCATTTCAGCTGCTTTCTTTTTCTTCCATCACCTTCTTTCTGTGGCCTCTCAGGTCTTTTTTTTTTGCTTTCTTTGTTCCAGTTCTCTCTCCATCTCTATCTCTTTATTATCTCTGGTGTCCAACTGGCCGACATTGTAGTAGCTCCAACCAAAAATGATGTCATTAATTATTTGGTTAGAGATTATGTGATTAAGCCTCTGTGTGTTTGTATCTGGTGGTCACGTTATTAGATTCAAATGAGAGTGCAGGGCCTGCTGCATGCACGGGCAATTTGTCCGTCAAATTGCTTGCCTACTACTATTCTGTACCAATGGTAAACAAGCAAATAATGCCTCCTCCAATTCCTCTCTGGCTGCAAAAAGATACAGGGGAAATGAGACAAAAAATGTGTTGACATCTGAAGATCAAACAAAAACATGAAAAAATGTCGAATCACACCACAAAAACACACTCTCATTATGTTGTGCTTGCATGCTTGTATTCAGGTCACAAAGTTTCGCTTGTCATGAAGGTGAAATATTAAGGAATACCAGCAATAGAGCAAATAAGAGGAGATGAATGAAGATCAAGAGGTAAAAATGAAGGTGCAAAGGTGTGAAGTCCTGCAGAGATGCACCAAACAAACAAATATGCTTCACCATCAGTCAGGAAAGATTGTGATTCATGACGCTCTGCGTGAAAGAGAGAGGCCGAGGAGAGGGAAGTGCAGGGTTTATAGGCCAGCTGTGTGTAGTCTTTTAGTCAGTTGGTGACCTAAATCACTGAATAAAAAGAGAGAATAAGAGGACAGTGTGCGAGAGAGGAGGGGAAGAGGGGTGTTTATGGACACGGCAATGTGGAGAGGAGATAACTTAAGACGGTAAAAACCACCGAGAGGACCAGGAGGGAAGGATGAGAGGCAAAGGTTGAGGAGAAAAAAGAAGTGGAATAAATTCAAAGGCATGTTGCAGAGAAGGGGAAGAGTTGGAGGGAGTGAAAACAAAGAATGAGAAAAGAGAGTGAGAGCGGTGACATTTATGGAGCAGAAATTATGCAGTGCAGATATAAATATCTGGGCTTGTTATTCCTTCTTTTCCTGCTTTACATTTCCAGAGCAGAAAGCTTCCGAACATCTGCCACACAAACACACAACTGCAGCAGCTTCGAAACAAGGGAAGAACAAATGTTTAAAGCATGCCAAACTATAAATTCGACACGATAACCAGCCCATTAGGACGGTAAAGTGCCCTTGACACAAAACGCTACATTAAAAATGTATCATCATGTAACAAATTAAAGGAGAAATACATCTTTTTTAAATAATTAAAAAGTAGGAACAGCGTCAATGCTCGTTATAGGCAGAGATTTGTATCAGCGTCCATAGATCGGAAAGAGACAGAATGTGTTGTTTTCATCATCGTCCAAATAATTAAATTTGTGATTCAGAGCAGGGAGGCACACTAACTGGGATCAGAAAAAAAGGCAGAATCCATTAGCATCACTTTCAGGCTGCACGTCTCCTTGTTGCCCCAGCAGCTCAAACACAACAGAGTTGCAGCAACGTCGTGTCCTGACAACTCAGGCACAGCTGGAGATCTTTGCTCTGATGTAGAGAAAACAAAAGAAAACATCAATTTTTGTGCTCACCCACTTGAAAGGTCCTCGGTGAGTCAAGGTTGTGGTCAGCAGTGAAGGAAGGTTTCATGATTGATATAAATCATGCAGAGACGAATCCGTTCTGATGGCTGTTGCAGCATCATGTTAAAGTTTTCTTGGGGTATTGGAGTGAAGACAGCTGCACAGGAGGCTCCATCACCAGACGCCAATCACCAAATCGTGCTAACAAAGACCCAGTTGAAGCCCAAACTCTCCCCTAGAATATGAACTCATCTACAGTCAGTCCAGCTGAGGCTCCTCTGAACATTTTGCCAGCTTAAGATTGATCTGCTCCTGATTATTTTTTGTTCTATGACTTTCCTCCTGCTCCATCATCCTAAGGGCCACATTTTAGCTCAAGGAAAACTCATTGAAAATGTCAAATGTTTTTGTACTGACCCACTTGAAAGGTCCTCTGAGAATTGAAGTTGTGGTCAGCGGTGCGGTGAGGTTTCATGATTGACATGAATCATGCAGATGAATCAATTTTAAAGGGTGTTACAGCATCATGTTAGAGTTTTCTTGGGGTATTGGTTGATTTTGTTTACTCCTGACTTAAAGGAATCTCCATCACCTGAAGGAAATTCCCAAATCCTGCTATAAATGACCAGTTGAAGCCCAACTTCACCCCTAAAGCATAGACTGATCTACCAGTCGGTCCAGCTGAGGCTCCTCTGGACACTTTGCTAGTTTAAGCTTGATCTGCTCTTGATTATTGTTTGTTCTGTAACCAGCCACACATGGACACATTCACAGATCTTCCTACACCTACCTTCCCTTTCTACATTCATTCCACGCTATCTTGACCTACATTCTCCTGATCTGCTGCTGACCCTGATCCTCTATCCCACCTTCAAGCCTTCTTCCTGATTGTGATTGTTGCTACCAATCTCCATAAACCAAAGTCAGTTTGTTTGCACCCTGTGAAAGCTAATCTAATGTTTACCTAATTTATGCCATTTTTTGCACAATCCCTATAGTCCAGTACAATCTGTCCCTGTCTTTAGTTCTGATTCATTTTTAGTTTGTAGATTTCTTCCAAGTTTTGCCTCTGGCTCTGTTAGCTTAGCTACCGTCCAGGTGATACAGTAAGGCTTTGGCCGACTGTTTCAGTGGTTCACCACATAGATATATCCATCCATCCATTATCTATACAGCTCAACATTTTCCTGAAAGTTGCAAATTCTGGTTCCCCTGACTTAAGTTGTTACTACTTTTCTCAAAGTTGTTTCTTGAGGAAAATCTATGAGCTTTGTTAGCCAAGTCTGTTAAGTTATTTTCTTTAAAAAATTTGACATTTCGCATGTGAGAGGCGTAACTGTGTATTGCTTTCTATGCAAATTCAGAGATCATAGGCAACAGTCATTATCCCCACCCTGCTGAGCAGTCAGTCACAGTCTAAATGTTCAGATGAAACAGAGAGAGAATCTGGATAATCTTTTCTTTTATTCTTAGTTTCTGTTTTTGGGTTGGAACAGCATATAACACTTAAGATTTCACATTATAAAATCTACATGGTTTGTTATTCAGACACGCAGGAGGCATCCAGAGTGATTTGAAAACTCATGTAATTAAGTGGAAATATGTTAATTCAAAGACATTATCTCGTAACATTCTGACAGACAAAACAAAAACCAACTATTTAAAATTAAATCAATCCGCTGTGACTCCTGCTCTGAAGGCAGACGGGTCAAATGATGCAAATTTGCGTAATCGAACTGATTTCAATGATTGTTTTGCAAAAGGAGCCAGTGGAGGTCACGGTCAGCTTGTGTAATGCGCTCACTGGAATTAGTCCAAAACAGCCTTTGAACACAGATGGCTTTTTAACAGTTGAAGCTAAATCAAATATGATTAATGTTTTCATTTAAATGGCTGCATTCATGTGATTGCACAAGCACTGAAAAGGTTGGACTGTATAAATTCTAATTATTTAATGCGTAATTAAATTGCTTTTAACTGGATAATATACACCTGGTCTAATATTCATTTGTAGTGGACATGAATTACATAAAGTCACCTGTGAAAGGATTTGTTTTGTTTAACAGATGAGTAACATTTACCTTCTTACCTGACCAGCAATCTAATAAACATTTATTCTTATTAGTTTTAGATAAAACAAACTTTTGCACAGATATATTTGAACAATTTGTATCTTAGTGCCACTACAATTGTGAATAACAGTTATGTTTATTCAAAGCATAGATTATATACTTAGAATGTAAAATTCCTTAAAAGCCTTTTAAACAGATACAGATCTTTATTCTTTGCTGGGTTTTGAACAATAATGGACAATAAATAACACATGCAAAGCAAATGACTAGACAGTTGAGTCAGTTATATTTGTGCAGGTCTCATACGGCAGGGCACAAACTCTTTAACGAAACAAGGAAAAGCTTCCCAAAATACAGAATGAAAGAAACTTCAAAGGGCAATTTAAACAGAGCACAGCTCCCCCTCTCCAGGTTTAATTAATCCATTGCTAATGTTATGAGTCCAGCCGAGTAGAGTCATTTCTTGCCCTCATTTTGGATATTTTTGTGGCAAATATTAATATCCAGTGTCGACCTTTGGTGCTAGTGCGGGAAATACTTTATATAGTGAACCTTGTCCATTTGGAAATGTAATATTCAATCAATTTTCTCAGTTCTGGACCAATTTGCTGTGTCTATCTGTATTTCTGGACCATGGCTCAACCTGAAAATATGTTCCCAGAGAAACTGAAAAAATCTGAATGTGTAACCTCACAATGATGGAAAATGATAAAGCAATGTACGCGACCAACTAAAAACCAGTTGAAGCACTGATGTAGCATTAATCAGGAAGTATAGAATGAGCTATAGTACCACTAATCAGAGTTATGGTGGACATCCCTCTAAACCAGAGACAGTACACTACTCACACAATGTTGCGGTTAAAAATAGACTAGAAAGTGCTTCCAACTTGGCACAGGAGGTTATCAATGAAATCAGAGTTTCTGTGACTGCTCAGACAGTATGAAGAACGTGGCTTAACGTCAACCTCTATCTACAAGATGGAAGAAAAACATCTTTGCTTGCTGTCTGGAACAAAATTGCAAGACGAAATTTGTTCAAATATATGAAAAGACGCTCAATAGGAGCACAATGTTTGGTCAGATGATACCAAAATAAATTCATTCAGCTCCGATGGGAATGTGGATTCGACTAGCACAGTGAATGCATAGTCATCACAGGCATAGAAATATGATGATATGGGGATGCATGAGTGTCACCTGACTTGAATCCAACAGAGCACCTTTGGGATATTTCAAAGAAAAAGGTAGAGCAACAAAACCCCTCCAGGAAAGAGCAGCTTAAAAAAAAAAATCTCTGAAGAATCACACAATGTTCCTCCAGAAATTTGGTGTTTTCCACTGTAAGACAGATCGAGTCTATCATTAAAAATAAAGGTGGATATTCAAAGTGTAATGTCTTCCTTGACAATAAGTTAAACCGCACCAACAAAGAACCAGGAGACGTTTGTAGAGAAGATTTTCTTTATCGGTGGGTGAAAACTGAAAACACATACACATACATAGTGTTAACAGAAAACCGAGTACACAAAAACAAGGGCTTATAAAATAATAAAAGTTCACAAAACTACCGAAATAATAGCAAAATACAGGGCTAAATAAAGATACTAAACAGTAGACAAACTTACGGCATTGCCTTGTTAATGTTTCGCTGTGGATGGCAACAGATTGAAGTGCTACACCTTGATTTCTCCTCAAGCATGTCCTCTGCTCTTCCCCTAGGGAGCGGGACCGGAAGTAGCTTCGCAAAACAGAAAGTGACATCTATTATGATGATATTTTAATAAATCTGTGGATGTTCTCAGTCATCCAGGTCATGATAAGTCTCAAGCAAGCATAAGTTATGGCAACTGGACTAACCTCGTGTGAGTCGAAAACGTTTCACCTCTCATCCAAGAGGCTTCTTCAGTTCTGAAAGCCTGGTGGGGAGTACCAGATATTTATCCACCAGGAGGGTGGTGGCAAAAACAAGTGGACAAAGACCCGAAACCAACAGACTCGTTAGGTGTTAATGTGAGTCGTTAGCCTTTGATGGGCGGTCGTTACCCCTCCCAGCCCTCTAGGAGGGTGGTTGGGGGTCACCTGACTGCAAGTGGGACAGATGGCTGCACCTCCTTGGGAGGGCTCTAAGAACGGCGTTGTAAGTGGGAGACAAGTGGTGTCTGAGGCCCCCTCCTCTGTTCAAAGATGGCCGTTCTAGTTTGACATGAATGGCTTCTTTTACCCCTCTCTCAAACCATCTGTCCTCTCTGGCTAGAATGCGCACCTTGTGATATTTTAACTTTTATAACAAATGACTATGAATTGCAGCTGTAAATAGTTTCTAAATTATTTTCTAACTTAATAGAACGTTTTTAATGCATTTTAAACACATGAAATAATATTTATTAATTTATTGGGATAACAAATGCCTTAGAGGCAACACACTCCCCGCCTGGCCTCTATAGGCCACTATGAGCTAACGAAACCTTAGAGAATCAGTCCTTAGGTAGCAAATGAATGACTTCAGTAACTGGTCGCATGAAAGTCTTTGTATTGCCTTGACCACTGGCCTTTACTTCGACTTTCCTAACACGACCGTCCTTTCCGGGGAATGTTGCAGTGATTCGAGCCATGGGCCAGCTGTTGCGTGTGACCTGCTGATCTTTAAGCAGGACAAGGTCACCGACTTGCACGTTTCTTCTTGATACAGTCCATTTTTGTCTCTTTTGTAGAGAGGGCAGGTACTCTCGCCTCCAGCACGTCCAAAACTGGTTAGCGAGAGCCTGAACTTGTCTCCATTGCTTTGTGTATAAGTCTTTGTCGAGAAAGTTTTCTGGAGGTGGTTGAAGGCATGATTTCTGTGTGAGGAGCATTGATGGAGAGAGGATGAAAGGATTCTCTGGATCAGAGGACACTGGGAGAAGAGGCCTTGCATTTATGATTGCTGTAACTTCAGCCATGAGTGTGTACAACACTTCATGAGTTAGTTGTACCTTATTTTGGAGAAGCATTGAGTCTAGAACTCTCCGAGCCACGCCAATCATGCGCTCCCAGGAGCCTCCCATGTGGGAGGCATGAGGCGGGTTGAATTCCCAGCTGCAACCTTGCTCTTTAAGATACTGTTGCATAGTCTTGTCCATTCCTAACTCCTTAGATGCCCCTACAAAGTTAGTGCTTCTATCAGATAAGAGTCTTTTGGCAGGGCCTCTTAGAGCAAAAAAGCGCCTAAGGGCATTAATGCAGCTGGATGTGTCCAGAGATTCGATCACCTCGATATGCACGGCTCTCGAACTCATGCAGGTGAACATGATGGCCCAGCGCTTACTTTGAGCTTGTCCACCTCTGGTACATCTGGTGGTTACTGTCCAAGGCCCGAATACGTAAAGGCCAACGTAGGTAAAAGGAGGACACATTTTTAGGCGTTCGGGTGGTAAATCTGCCATGCGTTGTTCTCCCTGTTTTCCACGTAGCTTGCGGCAAATTACGCATTTGTGGATGACTGAATTGACAAGTCTTTTGCCACCTAAAAGCCAAAGCCCTGCAGCCCTGATGGCTCCTTCTGTCAGATGACGACCCTGGTGTTCAACCTGCTCGTGGTAGTGACGGGTGAGAAGGAGAGAGATGTGCGAGTCCTTGGGAATAATTATTGGGCTCTTTTCAAAGTTCTCAAACTCAGAGTATTTGAGTCGGCCTCCTACAACAACAAGACCATTGTCCAGAATCGGGCTGAGACTTTGCAGGGGGCTTTGCTTGGAGATGGCTTTGCCAGTTTGAAGAGCAGTCAACTCTTTTTCGAAGGTTCCTCGCTGTGTTTCTTTGAGAATGATGTTCTTTGCTTGAGTCGTTTCGTCCTGTGTTTGAGGTAAGTGACATTTATGCCACCCTTTGCATTCACTGTTTGGATTAGTGCCATTGAATGATTTTGCGATGTGGATAAGGAATGCTACTGCTCTGACAAGAGATTTGAAGGTGGAGAAGCGTTCGAAACGTTTGCTGGAAAGTACTTGAAGATGAGTGGCGAAAGTTTTAACTTGTGGTCTTATTTCACAGTCTTTTTCTGGTTCGATTAAGTCAAATTTTCCGCTTACTTGTTTTGTCCCAGTTGGTGGACGATGAATGAATGAAGGTCCGTTAAACCATGTTGTTTTTGCCAGTTGAGATGGTGTCAGCGATCGTGCTGCATGATCTGCAGGGTTTTCCTCTGTACGCACATAATGCCACTGTTCTGGCTTGGAGGACTGACGAATACGCTGCACTCTGTTGTGAACATATGTGTAGAATCTTTTTGACTCGTTACAGATGTAGCCAAGGACTACCTTACTGTCCGTGTAAAAGTGCACTGCGTCCAGCTGTAGGTCTAGCTCGTCTTGAATTAGATCAGCCATCTCAACTGCCAAGACGGCGGCGCACAGTTCAAGCCTTGGTATTGTTGGTTCTGATTGGGGAGCAAGCCTTGCCTTGCCCATTATGAATCCTACTTCAACTTTGTTGTCTGGTTGAACAGCTTTCAGATAGGCGACAGCACCTATTGCTTTGGTTGAAGCATCTGAGAACAGATACAGTTCTTTGCACTTTGCTTGACTGAGAGAAGTAGATGTGTAGGTTCTCGGTACCTTAAGTTCTTTTAGGTCTTTCAGGGAAGTTCTCCAAGATTCCCATTTGCCTTGCTTGTCCTCAGGAAGTGGTGTGTCCCATTCTGAACATTCTGAGGTGAGTTCTCGCAGTAGAGCTCTTCCTTGTATTGTGACGGGTGCTAATAGACCCAGAGGATCAAAGACGCTATTGACAGCTGACAGAACCCCTCGACGAGTAAACGGTTTCTCTGTGGTGGCTACTGAGAAGGTGAATGTGTCTGTCATTGTTTCCCAAATGAGACCTAGGCTTCGTTGTGACTGTGTTTCTTCGCCACCAAGATCTAAATCTTTAATGACTGGAGCACAATCTTCAGGACAAAAAGCCTGTGTGACTGCTGGAGAGTTAGAGGCGAACTTGTGTAGGCGAAGATTAGACTCGGCGAGTGAGGCTTGTGTTCTTAGAAGCAAGTCGATAGCTTCGGCTGGAGAAGGCAAAGAGATTAAACCATCGTCAACGTAAAAATGCCTCTCCACAAACTGAACAGTGTCAGCACCATGTTCCTTCGCTCCTGCTTGGATGGCTTTCCGCAGTCCATAAACAGCTACAGCAGGAGATGGTGAGTTTCCAAATACATGGACCTTCATTCGATATTCAATGACTTCCTTGTTTACATCATTGTCCTTGTGCCACAGAAAATGTAGATAGTTTCAATGGTCTTCGTGCACCATGAAACAATGAAACATTTGCTGTATATCAGCCATTATGGCAACAGTCTCTTTCCGAAATCTGAGGAGGACCCCAATAAGACTATTGTTTAGATCGGGGCCAGAAAGGAGAACATTGTTGAGAGAGACACCGGAGTACTGGGCACTGGAATCAAAAACAACCCTGATCTTATTCGGCTTTTGTGGGTGATAAACCCCGAACGTTGGAAGATACCAGCACTCCTCACCTTGTTTCAGCTGGGGAGCCACTTCAGCGTGCCCACTGGAGAAAATGCCTTCCATGAACTCGACAAATTGCTCTTGCATTTGCAGTTTTCTTTGTAAATTGCGTGTGAGAGATGAAAATCGACTTACTGCAAGCTCTCTGTTGTTTGGCATTTGTTGGCGGAGTTCCTTGAAGGGAAGTGGGGCGACCCAGCTATTGTCCTCATCTCTGTACATGCCTTTGTCCATTATCTCTAAAAAGAGAGTGTCCTCGATAGAGGGAGCAGGTTTGTTGTTGTTCTCTGTGCGATTGAATACTGTTTGTCCCAGAGTTTGTTCAGGTGCGTTATCCTGCCTTTTTGTGTGAGGGATTTCTTTGAGTTGCAGAAAGTTGTCACAGAGTCCAAAAACTGTAGGATGGCCATTTTCAAGAATTACTGTCTTAAACGTGCTGACTGTGGGTTTATGAACATTTCCCAGGCACACCTCTCCGACTACGACCCACCCTAAATCAAGGCGCTGGGCAAAGGGGGCGTGATGAGGGCCATTGACTTGTTCCCTGACTTTGTGTGCACGTAAAACATCTTGACCAAGTAGCAAGAGTATTTCAGCTTTAGGGTCTAGCTCTGGAATGAACTTTGCTATGGGCCGGAGGTGGGGCTGATGTAGCAAAGCTCTTGGAGTTGGAATTTCACTCCTATTGTTAGGAATGTCCTGACATTCAATCAGCGGGGGTAATGGGATTACTACTGACCCATCTAGTGACTCGACCTGAAAACCTTCAGCCATTTTACCCCATGTTTCGACAAGGCCAGAGCATGTTCTTAAGTTGTAGCACAAAGGCTCATTTTTAATATCAAAGAGTTCAAAGAACTCAGGCCTAGCTAAAGAACGATTGCTTTGGTCGTCCATGATTACATATGCATTAACAGCACTGTCCTTTTGACCTTTTGGGTACACCCTAGGGAGACATATTTTGGAACATGAACGACCCCACTGACCTTGACCACACACCTCAGTACAAGTTGTTGTTACCTCAACATTGTCGGGTTGATTTTCTCCCTCCCCGCCATCCCGGAGGAGCCTTGTTGGTTTGCAATGGAGGACCAGGATGCTTAACTGCGTCATGGCTTGTGCTGTCACATTCAGTGCATTTTACTGTAGATTTACAGTCCTGCGAGGTGCGTGTCTGAAGAGCAGCATTTGAAGCATATTCCTTTCTCTTTGAGGAAGGCCTTTCTTTCATCCAGCAGTTTGTTCCTGAAAGTCCTGCATTTCTTGAGTGGATGTGGTTTATTGTGCAGTGGACAGTTCTTGTTAATGTCTTGTTTGGGAGTTGAAATATTCGTTTTGTGTACCGCAATAGGTTTGGATGAGTTGAAGCTTTTTAAGTTTGCCCTTTCTGGTTTAACTTGTGTTTGACTGTTTTGTTGGTTAAAACTTGGATCATTACGTTTCTTGGCCTCTTTGGTTATAAACTGGCAGAAGTACTTGAAAGGTGGGAAACAGCCGTTATTCTCCTCTTTATAATAGGAGCCCTGAGACATCCACTTTTCTTGAAGTGCGTATGGGAGTTTGTCTGCGATTGGTCCAATTCCCCGAGAAGTGTCCAGATATGACAAACCAGGAAGATATCCATCCTCCTTGGCACCTTGAATCTCTTGCAGCAGATCCCCTAGTTCATGCAGTTTGACATTGTCTTTTGATGTTAGTTTCGGAAAACTGTCCAATCTTTGGAAAAGCGACTTTTCAATCATTTCAGGGGCTGCATAACACTCACGTAGTCTCTCCCATGCTTTCTGCAGAGCTAATGCGGGGTTGCTGACATGTACTGAGCGTATGCGCTTCACTTGGTTACTCGAGTCTTTTCCTAGCCATTTTGTCATGAGATCTAACTCCTGAGTGGGTGTGAGGTTGACCTCTGCTATAGCACCACTGAATGAGGAGTACCACGCTCTGAAGTTCTCTGGTCTATCATCGTATTGATAGAGGCCTGAAGTGATAAGATCTCGACGTGCCATGTATTGTGCAAATGGTTCAGCTGGATGTGACATGCTAGCTGGGGTACTGTAGTGAGGCATAAATGACTGTGCAAACGGACTGAGAGCGCTCTTATTTTGTTCTACTTTTGGGCCTGGAGTAGTTTGTGCAGTCTGACTAGGCAAAGTTGTCTGCTTGAAAGTGAATTTTGGCCTAGCATTGATAGGTGGTGGCCTTGAGTCCTCCTCATATGGTGGGTCCCATGTGATAAATGTGTTATCTGCGTCACCATTTTGGGCAAAGGTAGGTGGGGAACCTTGAGGTTGAATTTGGGATTGCACATAGTCCTTTGTTCTTTCACGTTTTACTCTGTGTAATGTAGAACTCCTGCTCTCATATCCATCTTGTATTGCCTCTGCTTCCTCTAATATTTCAGCTTCTGCTTCTGCAGCACGAGCTTCTCTTTGAAATGTTAGCACTTGTAGCGCAGCGTCAATTTTCAACTTTTCAAGTTCACTTATTGCTTTTTCCACTCTTAGCTCCGCTTCTTTGCTTGCACAGGTTGCTCTCACCTTCGCTGCCTCTGCCTTAGCTCGGGCACGTGCAGCGCTCCTTGCAGATGAGGAGAGAGTTGTAGCAGTTGCGTTGCTTGCTGCCATTTTGACCACGATGAAACATCGGATGGTGCCTTTTCACTGTAATGTCTTCCTTGACAATAAGTTAAACCGCACCAACAAAGAACCAGGAGACGTTTGTAGAGAAGATTTTCTTTATCGGTGGGTGAAAACTGAAAACACATACACATACATAGTGTTAACAGAAAACCGAGTACACAAAAACAAGGGCTTATAAAATAATAAAAGTTCACAAAACTACCGAAATAATAGCAAAATACAGGGCTAAATAAAGATACTAAACAGTAGACAAACTTACGGCATTGCCTTGTTAATGTTTCGCTGTGGATGGCAACAGATTGAAGTGCTACACCTTGATTTCTCCTCAAGCATGTCCTCTGCTCTTCCTCTAGGGAGCGGGACCGGAAGTAGCTTTGCAAAACAGAAAGTGACATCTATTATGATGATATTTTAACTTTTATAACAAATGACTATGAATTGCAGCTGTAAATAGTTTCTAAATTATTTTCTAACTTAATAGAACGTTTTTAATGCATTTTAAACACATGAAATAATATTTATTAATTTATTGGGATAACAAATGCCTTAGAGGCAACACACAAAGTATTGAAGACTAAAGGTTAGAATCTCAGTAAAGAAATGTGTACTACTGTGAATCCTTTATTTTTAATATTGTAAATTTACATTGTTAGTTTTAAACTATACAGAACACCAATTATCAATTTTAGAAGTGTTGTAATTACTGTAAGGTGACACAATTTGGAAATATGTGATGTTTTAGTAAAATATTATATTGTATGTGGCATTTACAGGTGGTGACTGAAATTCCCAGAACTAAGTTTTTTTTTTTTAAATTTTCTTTCACCACAATATTTTCCCAGTCTTCTCCATAGCTCCACCAAACTGTAGCTATAGTGACAATTATTCCTTGTCAGTCGGTGTTCTGCCAAGTTGTTTGGTCAATCCATCGTGAAAAGATCAATAATATCACAAGAAACGAGAGTGAAAGCGTGTTTGGAAGGCACTCAACATTTTCCGTGAAACCGGTTCCAATCCACTGAGAGTACGTGGCAGGAATCACATCCCACCGAGCCAGAACGACATTCAGGAAACCCAGATTGGTTGTAAATTAGTTACATATGGTTACAGGGACAAGACCTCAGTGTTGGATGGAGCGAGAGCACTAGACGAGGAAGCCTTTACTCTAATTATACTTCTGACAGTGATGCAGTTTGATATTCTGCACAGCTCTGAAAGTATAAAGAATCCCCTCGAAGAAAAAAGGCCTTTATGTTAGAGCACATCTACATAACAATGCATATGCTGCTGCTTTTATCCGCCTGTTTGGCACCAGGCGAACGCTGAACTGCCGCCAGAGCTCCGATGGAAATCACACCAAACTGGATCAATATTGAATCCAAGAGGGAGAGCTGTGTCTTATTACACCACAGTATTGGAAAAGTCGGGGCTCCTGATTACCTGCAATGGGATTACAGTAATGCACAGGAGAAAAAGTGGTAGCTGCACTTCAACAATTTAATTTCACCTGCATGGTTGGACAAAAGGCAGTAGGTTGTATTCGGAGTGTATCGGATCGGTATTTAATCTCAGCTGGGTGACTGCGTTTAACTGGACAGAATTAGGAAGTTACTCATTTTGCATAACAGGATTACTGGAAATCTGGTTCCAAAAAATACTGTTATACATAGACAACGGAAAGTCTACAGATACACTATATTGCCAAAAGTATTTGCTCACCTGACTTGACTCGCATATGAACGTAAGTGACATCCCATTCCTAATCCATAGGGTTCAATATGACGTCAGTCCACCCTTTGCAGCTATAACAAATTCAACTCTTCTGGGAAGGCTGTCCACAAGCTTTAGGAGTGTGTTTATGGGAATTTTTGACCATTCTTCCAGAAGCGCATTTGTGAGGTCACACACTGATGTTGGACGAGAAGGCCTGGCTCTCAGTCTCCGCTCTAATTCACCCCAAAGGTGTTCTATCGGGTTGAGATCAGGATTCTGTGCAGGCCAGTCAAGTTCATCCACACCAGACTCTGTCATCCATGTCTTTATGGACCTTGCTTTGTGCACTGGTGCACAGTCATGTTGGAAGAGGAAGGGGCCAACTCCAAACTGTTCCCACAAAGTTGGGAGCATGGAATTGTCCAAAATGTCTTGGTATGCTGAAGCATTCAGAGTTCCTTTCACTGGAACTAAGGGACCAAGCCCAGCTCCTGAAAAACAAACCCCACACCATAATCCCCCCTCCACCAAACTTTACACTTGGCACAATGCAGTCCGACAAGTATCGTTCTCCTGGCAACCACCAAACCCAGACTCATCCATCAGATTGCCAGATGGAGAAGCGCGATTCATCACTCCAGAGAACGCGTTCCCACTGCTTTCCATCCCGCGCTTTGCATTGCACTTGGTGATGTATGGCTTGGATGCAGCTGCTCGGCCATGGAAACCCATTCCATGAAGCTCTCTGCTGAAGCACTGTTCTTGAGCTAATCTGAAGGCCACATGAAGTTTGAAGGTCTGTAGCGATTGACTCTGCAGAAAGTTGGCCACCTCTTTGCACTATGCACCTCAGCATCCGCTGACCCCGCTCTGTCAGTTTACGTGGCCTACCACTTGGTGGCTGAGTTGCTGTTATTCCCACACTTCCACTTTCTTATAATACAGCTGACAGCTGACTGTGGAATATTTAGGAGCGAGGAAATGTCACGACTGGATTTGTTGCACAGGTGGCATCCTATCACAGTTCCATGCTGGAATTCACTGAGCTCCTGAGAGTGACCCATTCTTTCACAAATGTTTGTAAAAGCAGTCTGCATGCCTAGGTGCTTGATTTTATACACCTGTGGCCATGGAAGTGATTGGAACACCTGATTCTGAATATTTGGATGGGTGAGCGAATACTTTTGGCAATATAGTGTATGTTAGCCCTCGAGACTGGAATGTGGTTTATACAGCAGAAAATATTTTTTTTTTGTTTATCTAGATGGATGAGAAATATAGATATCTATGTTGATGTAGTGTAGCAACCAAAACTATCAATGACTCCCATTATTTTGTAGCTCCAAAATCCTGAATAAAAATCAGAAACAGTGTCTTTAACCTGCTACCAAATCTGTATAATGAATGGTACATACATAAAAATACATCAGATTGTTCAAAATAAGATTGTGTTTCACACAGTGAAAGAATTTTTTCGATATAACTTATAGTTTTTGAGCTGTGAGTGTTTGTTCGAAAGTCTAATCCTTTGCCTGCCTGCTCTGCTCACTGCATCAAGTGACTTACAGCTGATTGGCTGATTGATAGACTTTCAAAGTAAAAGCTCAAAGATGTTACAAGGTACTGACCTGGGTTTGTGAATTGGGCTGTCTTTACAAAATAAAATGTAGCAAATTACACCTTATGTATAATTGTAGCAGAATATATTAACTGTTGCAAATGTTATTTTGACGTGTTTTGAACTCAAAATTCTGAGTTGATCTAAAACTCCATTCAGGTTGAGGTAACTTAATGAAATTAGCTGGTTAATCTAATTTAACTTCTCCTTGAGTTGAGGATTTCAAGTCCAATCCCCTACCTACTGAACAGTAGAGCAAGTACATTTTTTAAAATTTGTCAACTTAAAATACAGTATACACCACTTAAATTATTATTTTTTGATTGTTTTATTCTTTTTTTTAAGAAAATGTTTAAAATATGTTTGTTCTTGATCTGCCCCAGCTTTCTGTGAAGTCAAGGAAACACTCCACTGAAAGATCTCCTGTCCGTGTTTGGCTGGGGGGCAACAAAAGCTGCTGAAAGAATATTAGCACAAAATCAAATGAACAGCAAGATGACAGATAGAGAGCAGCTTTGAATCAGAGTTGGTCAGTAGCTTTGATTATTCACCGGTGTGAAGACGCATATGGACGTCCACTGTTATTCTACCTCTTTTAATTTTTTTTTTCTTTTTTGATTTTTGCAGTCCGCTTGGTAGACTCAGATTTATAGATGTTTCTACCAACCTACTTGTCTTGACTTACCTGCACCCCATGTCACACCCGCAGCTCCCAGATGGTGGCAGTGTTCTCCCTCTCCCTCGCTGTGTTTAATTGGCAGGTGCAGCTGGAGCAGGAGGCGGCAGGTGCATGACATCTGTAATCAGCTGATTGGAGCGAGCAGGTGGGAGTGGTTCAACTGTTATACTTAAACATTATTAAACTAAATGTCCTTTCTTTTATTTATTTTTTTTAAATTTTAACAGTTCATTGGAAAGACTATTTTATAAATGCTCAGTCAGTTGTATCTACGTATTCTGTGAGGATCCATCAGAGTCCATGTAACCAACCAGGGTCCATAACCGTAAGAATACATAAACACAACTGACTGTAATCAAGGCTTTAGCTTCTGTGGCAGGTGAAGGTTTGTGGGTGTTTGGTGGTTTTATCTGAACCATGGGTGACACCAGAGCTCCTTCAGTGTCGGCCGTTGCTCGGGGTTCTCAGTGATGCACTTTTATCGGAAATCCTTGCAATCTGGAGATAAAACAAAAGAGAAAGTTGAACTCGTACATCTGATCAGTGAGCAGGTGAACTTCTGCTGATAGGTTTGTTTATCTTACCTTCGGACAAGCTCCTGCTGATCATCAGCTCATTGTTGAAGAACCTTGTGGTCTCGACTCAGGTGAGTCTGTGCAGCAAAGAGCAACACTCCGATCTGCCACACTGTGGTGGGACCAGCCGTGTAGGTGTTGGTACTATACCACTCTGGTGGGATGTGTTGAGGTATTCCTACAAAACATAGAAGAAGAAAATGTGTTGGGGTTTTTTTTTTGTTTCCAACTAGATTAGAATGAAAGTTAAAGTTCAGTGTATTAAAAAGTTACAGATGTCTTACTGTAGAAGAAGTGGTAGCGGGATCTCTTCACAAACCAGCTCACACCAAAGTGACATGGGACATCAGAGCCAGTCTCCAGTAGGGCTGCCACAAACGACGCGTCGACGAATCGTCTGAGCACGATACGTCATCAAAAGCGGAAGTGAGCACGCAATGCAACAGAAATCACCGTCCGAGTGGAGCGCGGAACACGCATGGACATCCGCGCAGTATCGTGCATATATAGTATATGCACGATGCGGCGCGGATGTCCGCGCTGTATCGTAAACGCGGATGTCCACGCTGTATTGTGCGTATATAATATATGCATATACTATATATGCACGATACAGCGCGGATGTCCATGCGTGTTCCGCGCTCCACTCGGACGGTGATTTCTGTTGCATTGCGCGCTCACTTCCGCTTTTGATGACGTATCGTGCTCAGGCGATTAGTCGACGCGTCGTTTGTGGCAGCCCTAGTCTCCAGTAAGATGTATTCAATCTTGATGTCTCGGTGGAAGATGTCCATGTTCTCTAGGTGGATTGCAGCATTGATCAGCTATTTAAGGATGATCTGAGAGAGGGAACAAAGATGGCAATGAGATTTTCTACTACAGACTGATTAATGCTACAAACAACCCACAATACACCTGCAGAAGACCCTGTTACTGATACATTCCAATCAAAAACAATGACTGTCCAGAGCTCAAACGCAAGACCTCCAACTCCCGACCACCAAAATTCAATAAATTCAACAAATCAAAAATAAACAAAAGAAATAGTATCCATAAAAATCAATACCACTATTTCAACTGAGCGAAGAACCAGGACAATTAAATGTGGTCTGTTAAATATTAGAGCTCTCTCATCTAAATCTCTGTTAGTAAATGACTTGATAACTGATCACCAGATTGATTTGTTCTGTTTAACTGAAACCTGGTTGCAGCAGGAAGAATATGTTAGTCTAAATGAATCAACTCCTCCCAGTCACACTGTCATAATCCTCGAATCACAGGCCGAGGAGGAGGAGTGGCAGCAATCTACCACTCTAGGTTAAAAATGAACCAGAGACCTAAACCAAGTTACAGCTCATTTGAAAATCTTACTCTCAGTCTCTCTCATCCAGATTTGAAAGCTCAGAAACCAGTTTTATTTGTTGTTGTATATCGTCCTCCTGCTCCTTACTCTAGTTTTTAACTCAATTCTCAGACTTTTTATCTGATTTAGTTCTCAGCTCAGATAAAGTGATTATTGTGGATGATTTTAACATTCATGTTGACATGGACAGTGACAGCCTTATGACAGCTTTTAATTCAATATTAGACTCAAATGGGTTTTCTCAACATGTAAATAAACCAAGTCATAGTTATATTCACACCCTAGACCTTGTTCTGACGTATGGCATAGAAATCAAACAGTTAACAGTATTTCCCTGGAACCCTCTTCTTTCTGACCATTTTATGATAACATTTCAATTTACAACAATGGATTGTATAGGAGTTAAGAATAAATATCATTACAGTAGATGTCTGTCTGACAATTCGGTGACTAAATTTAAGGAAGTGACTAAATTTAAGGAAGTAATACCCTTTCTATTTAATTCAGCCCATTTACTGATAAAGTGGAAGGCAAATATTATAATTTTACCCCCACAGAAGTGGATTATTTTGTTAATAATGCTTCAGCCTCACTGCATACAACACTTGATAGTGTTGCACCTGTAAAAAGGAAAGTTATATCTCAGAGAGGACCTGCTCCTTGGTATAATTCCCAGCTGCGGACTTTAAAGCAGGCGTCCCGAAAGCTGGAAAGGAAGTGGTATTCCACTAGTTTAGAGGAAGTTTATGTATCCTGGAAAAGTAGTCTAGTAATTTATAAAAAAAAAAAAAGCTCTTCGTGATGCCAGGACAACATATTATTCATCTTTAATAGAGGAAAACAAGAACAACCCCAGGTTTCTCTTCAGCACTGTAGCTAGGCTGAGAAAGAGTCAGAGCTCTGTTGAACCTTGTATTCCTTTAGCTTTGAGCAGTAACGACTTCATGAGCTTCTTTACAAACAAAATTATTACGATTACAGAAAAAAATAATCTGGCCCTTCCTGCAAATGTCACAGATGTATCATCGAGTACAGATGCGTTAAAATTGGCTGTAAGACCAGATGGATATTTAGAATTTTTCACTCCTATACAGCTCTCTGAATTAATTTCAACAGTTTCCATATCCAAACCATCAACATGTCTTTTAGATCGTGTCCCAATTAGACTGTTCAAGGAAGCTTTACCTTTAATTAATTCTTCAATGTTAGATCTGATTAATCTCTCTCTAGTAACAGGCTATGTACCACAGGCTTTTAAGGTTGCTGTAATCAAACCTTTACTTAAAAAGCCCACTCTAGATCCAGATGTTTTAGCTAACTATAGACCGATATCCAACCTCCCATTTCTCTCTAAAATTCTGGAAAGAACAATTGCAAATCAGTTATATGAACATTTACAAAGGAATGGACTGGTTTAAATCCTACTTATCAGACAGGTTCCAGTTTGTGCATGTCAACAACGAGTCGTCTGAGCATACTAAGGTTAATCATGGAGTTCCTCAGGGTTCCGTCTTAGGACCAGTACTGTTCACATTATACATGCTTCCGTTAGGTAATATTATTAGGAAGCACTGTACTGATTTCCACTGTTACACTGACGACACTCAATTGTATTTATCTATGAAGCCAGATGAAACTAATCAGCTAGCAAGACTGCAAGATTGTCTTAAGGACATAAAGACCTGGATGACCTGTAATTTCCTACTACTAAATTCAGACAAGACTGAAGTCATTGTATTTGGCCCCAAACTTCTTAGAAATTTGCTTTCAAAGTATATAGTTACTCTGGATGGCATTACATTGGCCTCCAGTACTACTGTGAGGAACCTCGGAGTTATCTTTGACCAGGACATGTCCTAACTCACACATCAAACAAATCTGACTTCCTTTTTCCACCTGAGAAATATTGTAAAAATCAGGAACATCCTGTCTCAGAGTGATGCAGAAAAACTAGTCCATGCATTTGTTACTTCTAGGCTTGACTGTTGCAATTCCTTACTATCAGGATGTCTCAATAGCTCTCTGAAACATCTACCGCTGATCCAAAACGCTGCAGCCAGAGTACTGACGGGAGTTAACAAGAGAGATCATATTTCTGCTATACTGGTTTCTCTTCATTGGCTTCCTGTTAAATCTAGAATAGAATTCAAAATCCGTCTTCTGACATATAAAGCTCTTAACAACCAATCTCCATCATATCTTAAAGACCTGATAGTACCATATTATCCTAGCAGAACTCTTTGCTCTCAGACTGCAGGCTTACTTGTAGTTACCAGAATTTCTGAAAGTAGAATGGGAGGCAGAGCCTTCAGTTATCAGGCGCCTCTCCTGTGGAACCAGCTCCCAGTTTGGGTTCGGGAGGCGGACACCCTCTCTATTTTTAAGAACAGACTTAAAATCTTCCTTTTTGACAAATGTTATCGGTAAGGCTGACTGGGGGACCTGGGGGGATATTTAATATACAGTATATACCGATATTGCATTGCACTCACTCTGTTTCTCCCTGTGTCCTTTCTCCGAGTGTCCCTGGTCCCAGAGCTGGATGCTTCAGCTCTGAGGTTATTGTCCCACCAACTGGCCTACTCTCCACCTGTGGGATGCTGCTGACCTTCCTCCAGCCCACTGCTTCCAGCTGCCCATTTCCACCAGTCGACTCTGCATCACCCTCACTATACTTGATATACTCATTTACTTACTGTTTGAATTTTACTACCAGCTATATATGTAGTATATTTATGCCAGAGCCGTACATCATAACAGTAAACTATAATCAATTTCACCGCTACCTTGTACTTTGTATGTATCATCTATCTTATCATACATGTATCCAACTGTGTGTTATGTGTTCCTTGTTCCCAACCCCCCCTTCTCCTATCCCTCCCCCTTTACCTCTATCCCTCTATCTCTATCCCTCTACCTCTACCTCTCTACCTCTTCTGTCCCTCTCAACCCACCCGGCCAGCAGGCAATGGGTCCCCCCACATAAAGAGCTGGGTTCTGCTCAAGGTTTTTTTTCCCTGTTAAAAGGGTGTTTTCCTTGCAACTGTTACCTTGGGGCTTGCTCTGGGGGTCAGGCATATGGGTTCTGTAAAGCGTCTTGTGACAATCTGACTGTAATTGGTGCTATATGAATAAAATTGAATAAAATTGAATTGAATTTGCAAAACAGATTTTGATTAAATATACGGTCTTAAGCCACATGTCCACTAGATGCGATTTTCCCGCATGTAAACGCGCCGCAACTGAAAATCGCATGGATGGTGGGCGGTCACTAGCGGGCCACAACGTTGTCACATGACAGCGCTTGAGCAACAGTGGGCCACTACGTGGTCACATGACAGCGCTTTCAACTTGACAGTCTAGCAGACGAGTTGGATAAACAAAGCGGCTCGGTCGCAAACTTTCTCTTTTATTTGGAAAAGACTTCAGCAAAAAGTATTTCTGAAAGCATTTGAAGTGAGGAATAACCTGTGCAGTAGCTGAATCTGTCCTTTTAGGTAAGCGATGGCTAGTTTAGATGTTTGAGGACAGTTTCACGACGTGTGGGATCTGTGCATGCTGCATCGAATTTGCATAAATTAGAAGTCAAGTCTACTTTATGCAAATGAGCACTGGGTAAACACATTGGATCGCAGCTGGAAACGCACTGCAACTGGACCAGCATGCAACATGCGGAAATTCATGTTGAAAAAAACATAGTTTATCCACTGAGAAGTCCTGAAGTCAGAGACATACACACAAAAGTTTAAAAAAAAAAAAAAACTTGGGATAGCTTCGTGTTTGCTAGCTTTATGCTAGCTGTAGTTCTAATATATCAGGGAATTGTATTGCTGCTTTACACATCAAATATATTTTATGAAATCTTGATGAAATATATTTTAGGTTCATGTAGTGGTGTTTCTAGATTTTTTTTGTACCTATTTTCATCAGAAAGCTAGTGAGATAGCAGTTAGTGGGCTAGCATTAACACAAAAGTAAGCTTTCTTTAAATAGTATTTTTACAACAAAAGTCACTGGATTTAAAAGTCACACTAAAAGATAAATACACAACTATTTACATTACATTCACACAAAAGGAAAAAAACTTGTGCTAGCTTTGTGCATGCTAGCTTTATGCTAACTGTAGCTCTAATATGTCAGATCATTTTCCTGTCCTGTCTGCAGACAGGAAGAGACTAAACAAACTGGGAAAGAAAGCCAGCTCTGTCCTGGGCTGCCCTCTTGATCCTGTGGAGGTGGTGGGAGACAGAAGGATGATGACAAAGCTGTTATCTATCATGGAGGACACCTTCCACCCCCTGCAGGAAACAGTAACATCACTGGACAGCTCCTTCAGTAACAGACTGCTTCACCTGCGGTGTCTAAGGAAGCGATACCGCAGGTCCTTCCTTCCTGCTGCAGTCAGACTTTATAATCAAGCCTGCTCCCAGTAGTTCAGTTCACCCACTTACAAACTGTGCAATAAAAATGTAAATCATGATGCTGTGCAATTCCATAGAAATTTTGCTGTAAATATTGTATTTTTTTCTTCTAGGAGAAAATAGTTGTAAATTAAATTATTATTAAAATAACTGTAAATTTCCCCGTTGAAAGGGTTTATCTATCTATCTATCTATCTGTCTGTGTCTGTCTGTCTGTCTGTCTGTCTGTCTGTCTGTCTGTCTGTCTGTCTGTCTGTCTGTCTGTCTGTCTGTCTGTCTGTCTGTCTATCTATTACTGCTGCTTTACACATCAAATATCTTTTGCAGAACGTTCTCAGAAATTCTCAAAATATTCTTGCTGGGGCAGCTATGATTTTTTAATTAGACTTTTCTTGTCTAAAACCAGAAGGCAAAATTTTCAGCAGAAATGCAAAATGTAAAATAAATGAGACTGAGTGACAGATCTGAAATCAGAGAAGCAGAGTGTGGTCTTTTTTAACTCAGTTGTCATATAGCAGCATAAAAGCAACAAATTATATGTATCGGAGACAATTTACAAGTTTTATTTCAATCACTCAGTCGACAGCATAATTAAGACCTATACTGGTGTTGATTCTATGGTAGAACACCAACTCTATAGGGATACAGAGGGAATTAACTTCACTTTTTTTAAAAACACAATTAAGGAATGACAAGGCCCTGAGACATACATTAGAGCAGAATAGAGGGAACATCTAATCTCGTATTCTTTATAGGTGTCTGCGGATGGCAAGGCATCGCACTGCTTTTACATTTCCACATTTACATTTTAGCCCCATTACAGCACTGAACCACTTATTATAAGTGCATCATAAGAGCAGTAGTTTGGTGGGAATCCAGAGATGATCATGGTATTGTAAAACCCTTTCAGACACGATTGGGGCTCTGATGCAGAAATGAGCTTTCCTGAAAATACTGGCAGAAAGTGGATTTACATATTTGGCATTTACCATGTTTTATCATATTTAGCGTGAGAGCAAAAAGGTGCGAACGACTTATGGCCATCTCTGTAAGCGAAGGTTGTCTGGCCAGACATTTCTTTGTCATCAATCAGCTCATTTTTAGTTCTTTCAGTGCAGTCTTGATAACAAATATGGCACATTATGAGTCAGTTTGATCCATTATGTCCTCCACAACACATTGATCTGCCCTTCTGCTGTCACCATCAGTGGACAATTGTTAGTTTCTACTGCAGTTTTTCAGGTGTACATTTCTTATAACTCTTACCTGCCCTTTTGCAGCCATTTATCCACCTGACCACCATGAATCAACAGAGGAGGCAGGTAAAGGTTTGACACTGTGAAAATGTGTTTGGCTTTGTGTTTTCCTATAAATGCAGAGGTTGTAAAGAAAAATACTGAAAACATAAAGTCGTTTACTTCTGTCATTCCTCTAGGTCTGCCCTTTTTTCAAGCGAGTGAGAATTTTATCCTGTTTTTACATCAAAAGCAGATAACTAATAGTCATCACACTAAGAATTTGCACATTTCCTTGCTGGAGCTGCTTCTGCAACACCCATGTTGATACTGTTACTTAGCCACTAAGGAAACAATTGTTGTCCACCTCAAACTGCATAATCCCGCCCCTTCGCTGCTTCCAGGTGAGTCAGTCAGAATAAACATCTGCCTCTCAGTCCAACAGGTTTATTTGTTTTCTAGAGCTGCTTTTGCTAACCCTACAATGTCTTAAATCACACTAAATGTTCTGCTGTTGGCTGCAAGAGTGAACACAAGAGTCTTCATGCACTCCCCGCATCTGAGGAACTAAACACTTAGTGAATTGTTTTTATTTTTAATGGCAATGTAACTGCAGGGATAGGAAAATACTGAGTATTAGCAAGCTGTGTACAAGCCAGAGCTGTGTCGAAGCTGTAAAATTAAGAGAAAATCAGAAATTGTGGCAAATTCAGAACTGTTTTTAAAACAATACAAAAGGGTTGGTTTGTTTTTATGCCACCAACCTAAGATCTCCCAGTATTTTGATGGTATTCCCTGGTGATAGACATGTGAAAGATAAATGGCCACAATGCAAATAAATTTGGCAACAGGAATGTCTTCGCATGAAAACACTGTTTATTGTCTTACCGTGCACCAAGTCACTAATACCATTTTGTAGCTGTTTATAACATTAGTTAATGTGCTTTCTGATCAATTCTGGTTAAAACATGCACAGTTGAACTCATGTGTTTTGATTGGCTGGAATATGCATGACATTATCAGAAACTCAACCACCCTCTACCTGAAGGGGGCGTCAACAGCAGCAACTCAATAACATTTAAAGCTACAGGCACCGAAACAACTTGTTTGCAACAGTTTTAAAACCAGGATGAACCACTGATGCAGTATTTTGAGCTGAAACTTGAAAAACAGACATGCTAGAACTGTAACTTTCTAAATGGTCGTTAAATGTGGGACCTTTAACAAATCACAAGTTTACCCATTCAGTGTATAACAGAAAAAAGAGAAAATGCACAACATAGCCACTGTTTTCTACCTTGGAAGGAACAAAAGGAAGAGAGAAATCAAACACCTGTGAGCTGAAACAAAAACTAGCAAAGGCAGCACAGAGGAGAACAGTGAGGAGTGAGACCTGAACAAAGAGAAGATCTCTTGAAGGCTAATCCAGTTTCTGGTCACCTTTACTTTAAAATGAAGGTAAACGGAGTGTCTTTGGATCCAAGAACCGGCTGGATTCGTGGAAATTTTCTGAGCATTGAGGAACTGTTGACTATAGTTTATCCCAGCAGCAGGATTGGATAAAACCTGTTATACTATCTCTTTGGCTTCCAACAGTGGAGGATACCTGAATCTTTACTGACCCAGTAATAAGTCTATTTTTATTAGTTTTCCAAATCTGCAAGCTTTTCCTCTTCGTTTGCTTCAAGACTTTAACTCTCCTTAACTCTTCACAAACAAATTTACACCTCTCAGTAATTAACACAACTGATTTATCTCAATTTTTATTTCTGGAATATAAAGTCACTAAAGGCTTTTTCTTAGTAAATTGGGAACCATTTAATTTTATATTTCCAGTCAAAACCCAACTAAAACCAAGTCTAAACTCAGTCCGGAACCAAGTCCAGAACCAAGTCTAAACTCAGTCTGGAACCAAGTCCAGAACCAAGTCTAAACTCAGTCCAGAACCAAGTCCAGAACTAAGTGTGAACCCATTCCGAAACGAAGCCTTAACCCAGTCAAAACCCAATCCAAAACCAAGTCTAAAGTTAGTCCAGAACTAAGACTTAACCCAGTCAAAACCCAACCAAAACCAAGTCTAAACTTACATCCAACCAAAACCAAGTCTAAATCAAGTCCAAAATCCAACCAAAACAAAGTCTAAACTCAATCCAGAACCAAGCCTTATCCCAGTCAAAACCCAACCAAAACCAAATCTAACGCAGTCCAGAGCTAAGTCTTAACCCAATCAAAACCCAGTCAAAACCAAGTCTCAACTCAGTCCAGAAGCAAGTCTTAACCCAGTCAAAACTCAATTTTTCATTTCAGAACACTGATGTTGAATTAGGTTCCTGTTAAATTAATGGGCATCTATATATGAGATACTTTTATGTTTCTGTATCATTTGGGGTTTTTATAACCAGGTTTATATGCATGAACTCAATGAATGGGTGTGTTTTCCTTTTATTTGGTCCATTTTTGTAACAGATATTCAGACTATCCATCCATTTTGTTTGTGAAAATATCTTCTTTTGAAGTGACAGGTGAAGGATTGTGTTTATTCTCTTGTCTTGTGCCCAGATCCCCTTTAAAAGCAGCTAAACCCTTATGCACTTCTCACTTTTTGAATGATCTTCTCTCTTTTCCTGGGCTGACAGCACATGTGGAAAATATAGCAGAGCAAGTGCTGGTTGCAACTTTTTATCAGATATACTCGCTGTCTGAGCACATAACATGATTGACAAGGGTCTGCTGGCATGTTGATTTTTAGCTCATGTTTGTGGATATTTCCAGATTTTTATTTTCTCTCACAATAACAGAAAGTGTGTGCAAGTCAGATGGTTGCTGTATTCTCTGGCTTGTGTTTTAGAAAGGTGATTGCTGCAGCTAGTTCTTTGGAACGAAAAATCAAATAAGGTACAGTGGCAGTGTGGCAAAATATAGCACAGATACAAGGAACTGCAAAATGATCTTTAATGATGAAATTGTTTTTATTGAAACAATCTTGATACAGATTATGTGTTGCTCATATACATGTAGCCTGCAAAACCAAGTCCCAACTCATTTCAAAATCAAGTCTAAACTTAGTCGAAAATCAAGTCCAAAACCAGTCAAAACTAAGTCCAACACCAAGTCCTAACCCAGTCAAAACCATGTCTAAGCTTAGTCCAAAATCAAGTCCAAATCCAGTCAAAACCCAACCAAAACCAAGTCTAAACATGGTAAAGAACCAAGTCTTAACCCAGTCAAAAATCAACCAAAAGCAAGTCTAAGCATAGTCCAAAACTCAAACAAAAGCAAATCTAAACTCGGTCCAGAACCAGGTCTAAATTTAGTCCAAAGTCAAGTCCAAATCCAGTCAAAACCAAGTCTAAACCTGGTCCAGAACCAGGTCTTAACCCATTCAAAACCCATATAAAAGCAAATCTAATTTCAGTCAAGAACCAAGTCTAAATTTTGTCCAAAACCAAGTCCATATCCAATCAAAACCTACCCCCAAATCAAGTCTAAACTTAGTCCAAAATTATTCAAAACAAAACCCAAAACCAAATCTAAACGTAGTCTAGAACCATATCCAAATCCACTCATAACCCAACCACAACCCAGTCTAAACCTAGTGCATAACCAAGTCTTAACCCAGTCAAAAGTCAACCAAAGCGAAGTTTGAATTTGGTCCAAAACTAGTCAAAACCAAGCCTAAACTTGGTCCAAGTCTAACTTTAGTCCAGAATCAAGTCCAAACTGTCAGTCAACCAATAATTAAACTGCATAACTATGAATGAACAGAATCTTAGGATTGCAGGGTTGATGTGCAAGAAGAGAAATCCAGTGTGCCCTGGCTAGCGACAGGATTTATTCAAGTCTAGTTGAAGTGGACCTTGAAAGTCAGATTGTCAGACATCAGATTTTGCAGAGCTTCGTCTCCACCCTGCTGCCAGAGGTTTAGTGTCCTGCTGTTCCTGAGTGATGTAGCTGAGAGTCGAGGAAGTTCGTATTGATCAGAGAAGCTTCACATTTCTGAACGATCTCACTCTGGACATCGATGTTTCAGCAACATCGGTCACTTTGTACATGACAGACAATGATATATACGGTATATCTGATCCTATTTTAGTTCATATTTTTATTCACTGTGGGCTCATTTTTCACTGCAATATAAAGTCCTACACCTCTATGGAAACAGAACAATGATGACTAGAAGTAGAGAGACCTCAGAAATGTCTTTTGTGCAGAATGTACAGTTAGAATGCCACAATTCCTTTAAAAAAGACCAAAAGACAGGGGGAAAACAATTGAATTTCTTAGACTTTTTCTAATACAAAACTAAAAAAAGCCTTAAATCAACATGTACAACATTTTTTCTAGGTGTCCACAAGTGTTACTGGGGGAAATAGTGGTTCTACTTACTTTACATTGTTTTTACTTCATACATATTTATTTTTTCCCATATTTGCCTCTTATCTGCTCTGTAAATACACAGCCTGCAGTTCAACCAAGAAGTCCCTGAAATGTTCTCAACAGGCCTTTGGTCACCATCAAATTGTTAACAGCTTCACAGTTGTGCTGTGGAGCACTTTTTTTTTTTTTTTTTTTTTAACAGAATCTGGTTTGTGCAAACGGTTTATTATTGGCAATTTTA
This sequence comes from Amphiprion ocellaris, assembly GCF_022539595.1. NCBI lineage: Eukaryota > Metazoa > Chordata > Actinopteri > Pomacentridae > Amphiprion > Amphiprion ocellaris. The sequence goes on along the minus strand of NC_072773.1, from coordinate 8,887,366 downwards.
AAATGAGACACTTGGGGGATAAAATATCACAATTTTAAACTTAGATTTGGTTGATTTTTCCAGCAGAATTGCACATCATACATGATACATGAGACGTGATAAGTCAAAGACTGACATAAAATTGAAAGCCCAATAGTTCTTTCTCTTTTCCCAGTTTCTGTCTCTGATAAATGATGTAAGTTTGGCAATTTTTGTTTAAAGATATCCTGCTTTTCAAATCTGCAGCCCGATTTTGGGTCTCAGAGTTATGATGAAATCAGAACCAGATGGAATAAAATTATATTTTCCATTTACTGTTGCTTTGTCACTCACCTTTCTCTTTTTATGAACAAAATCTGTTTAATCTCATGTTGAGGAATGAAAAAAACGATTTTCATGTCAAATTTAGGGAGATAAATAAATAAACTCTTCACTTTGGCAGAGGATTACAACAAAACTTTCCACACATGAATCATGACTGATAACAAATGACAATAAAAGAAACATCCTTGTCTCATACTCCAGGCAATTGGTTTCCTCGCCTGACTGGACGTTGCTAATTAAGCAGGACAGCAGGACTTTAGCCGCTATCTGTTTTGATGAGAGCAAATCTTAAAGTGGAAGCTGCACCAATTGACGTCTGTGGGAATTCTGCTGCATCCCACAGTTTCCAGTCTCAGAAGCCACCTCACACACATAAAACCCAACTGTAGAGTCCTTTCAGCTTGATGGGGGTTCATTACACTCTCTCACACTCCGCTTGACTCCCCGCTGCTGCTCCCCAATCGCTGAATATGCACTTTGATAGAGTGTGTGGTGATGAGCCAAAAAAAAGAAGTTGGAGGAAACAAGTGCATTAGCATATGAGCGCCAGCCTGCATATTTAAAGCCGCTGTCATGTGTGAGTGTTTGTGTCAGAGCTGGTAGGAGGCTCAGATGTGCATTTTTAGTGAGACTAGAAGGAACCAATTGAAGATGACTTGGGACACTGACCAGAATAAGAGAAAACACAATTTCACAGCTTAATAACATAAAGGCTTAAAGGTATTTCAAAGTCCATATAGTCAGTTTTATCAAAGCAAAAGCCGTGAAATGGAGACAAAAAAGACAAATCCTCCAGTTAATCAGAGCTGCTACAGACAAAAACCATTCACCGGAAGTATTATTGGAGAAATAATTGCACTAACTATTCACTCTGCACCAGGAACAATGTGATTACATTAATTTAATAATCTATAAATTCAATTTACCTTATTGGCATCCTAAAATCTCCCTTAAACGCCCTTGTTTTCTTCAACTCAAGTTGTTGATTTCTAATATTCCCCTGCAGCCCTTCATTCAAAGGAAATTTCCTGTTTTCATGAGCAAAATGTGAAGCAAACAGCTCTCTTGTTTTAACATTCACTCTGAAAAAGTAATGCCTGCGAACTGTTCTAGTCCCTTAATTAAACATACACTTGCATGATAAAAAATCTAATTTGGTGCTTTAAATAAAAGAATTATTTTCTTGGGTTGAGTTAACTGCATCAGTTTAATAGTGTTTGTGATTTAAAGTCTAATTTGTTGGGGGGGTTTTGTCAGGATTTGCATATCATTTCTTCAAATACACAACTCCAGTTGCTTCATAACATTAAAAAAAAGGTATTACCAACAATTTTGTTCTTAAATTAATTAATTTGTAAATTTAAAAAAAATGAAGAAGTCAAAAGTGCAAAGGAAAATTTAATTGGTTTAACTTAATTTTTAAAAATATTTGTTAACTTTGAGGTGGTGTTCATAATTATAATTAAGTACAAAACAATTAAAAAATTGAAATTAAATGAAGTGGAAATGCACCCCTGTGCATTTAATTTATCTATTTACAATTGAAGTGTCTGATAAGTAGGATTTAAACCAGTCCAGTGCTGTCCCTTTAATGCCAATAGAATGTTGTCGTCGCTGTAATAGAAGTTTGTGTTCGATTGGATCGAATGCTGCACTAAGATCCAACAAAATAAATATAGAGACCAGTCCATTATCTGACGCTGTGAGAAGATCATTAGTAACTTTCACCAGAGCTGTTTCTGTGCTATGATGCACTCTGAAGCCTGACTGAAACTCTTCAAACAAGCTATTCTTTTGTAAATGTTAACGTAATTGATTTGCAGCTGTTCTTTCCAGAATTTTAGAGAGAAATGGGGGGTTGGATATTCGTCTATAGTTAGCTAAAACATCTGGATCTAGAGTGGGCTTTTTAAGTAAAGGTTTGATTACAGCAACCTTAAAAGCCTGTGGTACATAGCCTGTTGCTAGAGAGAGATTAATCAGATCTAACATTGAGGAATTAAAGGTAAAGCCTCCTTGAACAGTCTAGTTTGGATAGGATCTAAAAGACATGTTGATGGTTTGGATGTGGAAACTATAGGAGTGAAAAATTCTAAATATCCATCTGGTCTTACAGCCAATTCTAAAGCGTCTGTACTCGATGATACATCTGTGACATTTGTAGGAAGGGCCAGATTAATTTTTTCTGTAATCGTAATAATTTTATTTGTAAAGAAGCTCATGAAGTCGTTACTGCTCAAAGCTAAAGGAATACAAGGTTCAACAGAGCTCTGACTCTTTGTCAGCCTGGCTACAGTGCTGAAGAGAAACCTGGGGTTGTTCTTGTTTTCCTCTATTAAAGATGAATAATATGTTGTCCTGGCATCACGAAGAGCTTTTTTATAAATTACTAGACTATTTTTCCAGGATACATAAACTTCCTCTAAATTAGTGGAATACCACTTTCTTTCCAGCTTTCGGGACGCCTGCTTTAAAGTCCGCAGCTGGGAATTATACCAAGGAGCAGGTCCTCTCTGAGATATAACCTTCCTTTTTACAGGTGCAACACTATCAAGTGTTGTACGCAGTGAGGCTGAAGGATTATTAACAAAATAATCCACTTCTGTGGGGGTAAAATTATAATATTTGCCTTCCATTTTATCAGTAAATGGTGCTGAATTAAATAGAAAGGGTATTACTTCCTTAAATTTAGTCACCGAATTGTCAGACAGACATCTCCTGTAATGATATTTATTCTTAACTCCTATACAATCTATTGTTGTAAATTGAAATGTTATCCTAAAATGGTCAGAAAGAAGAGGGTTCCGGGGAAATACTGTTAACTGTTTGATTTCTATGCCATACGTCAGAACAAGGTCTAGGGTGTGATTATAACTATGACTTGGTTTATTTACATGTTGAGAAAACCCAATTGAGTCTAATATTGAATTAAAAGCTGTCGTAAGGCTGTCACTGTCCATGTCAACATGAATGTTAAAGTCACCCACAATAATCACTTTATCTGAGCTGAGAACTAAATCAGATAAAAAGTCTGAGAATTGAGATAAAAACTCAGAGTAAGGAGCAGGAGGACGATATACAACAACAAGCAGAACTTGTTTCTGAGCTTTCAAATCTGAATGAGAGAGACTGAGTAAGATTTTCAAATGAACTGTAACTTGGTTTAGGTCTCTGGTTAATTCTTAAGCTCGAGTGGTAGACTCCTCCTCCTCGGCCTGTGATTCGAGGAACGTGACAGTTAGTATGACTGGGAGGAGTTGATTCATTTAGACTAACATATTCTTCCTGTTGCAACCAGGTTTCAGTTAACTTCATAGTGAAGATACAAGAATTCCAGTTAGGAAAATCGGGATATCATGCTTGGAAGATGGGGATGCTATTCCAAACACCATGGGGTTGGAACGGATCAGCTTACACTGTGGAAAAGGACACGACTTGTGGGGCACAAAGGGGATATATTCTGTATATAACACATTGCTTTTTCAAGAGAAGTTCACAGATACTATTTTTTTCTCATTTTTTCTTTTATAAACAAACCAGCAGCAGAAAATCTGGCTTGTGCACATTGTTTGCTTTCTCCATTTTTTTTAAGGATATAATACTTATCAGAACTGTCCGTGTGAACGAATTAAAGGAGGAATGATGCCATGATTGGAATTTGGAAAGAGAAAATGAAACACACACTAATCAATCTGGTAATCGGTTATCAAATCATTTACTAACAGAGATTTAGAAAAGAGAGTTTTAATATTTAACAGACCACATTTAATTGTCCTGTTTCTTCGCTCAGTTGAAATAGTGGTATTAATTTTTATTAGATGTTTATGGTTACTATGTCTTTTGTTTATTTTTGAATTTATTTAATTTATTGAAAATTGGTGGTTGGGGGACAGACACAGTCTCAATAAAGCTAACTGAATTACTGGAGGGTGACTGCTGTGAGGAAACTGCAGAGAGGTGTGGAAGACTACAATGCTGCATCCTGGTCTGAACTCTGGGTTGTCATGCTTTAGGAGTTCTAATAAAATCAGCCATATTTCTAGAAATGAGAGCTGCACCAGCCAAAGTGGGATGGATGCTGTCTCTCCTAATTGACCAGTTTTTTCCCAAAAAGAGCTCCAATTGTCTATCAAGCCAACGTCATTTGCAGGACACCACTTAGACGTCAGATCTGGCAGGGGTCCAGAGAACACTACGGAGTCCGACATTGTTTTGGCAAAGTTACACACCGATGCCACACTAACTTTGGTGACCTCCAATTGGTGTAATCGGGTGTCATTACCGCCGACATGATTTAACATCTTTTTTAAACATTTTCAGCAGATCTAAAAGGTAGCATTGTACAAAATGTAACACACACAAGACTGGAAGTTGCTTCAGATCTCCTAATGATGCAGATATTTCTGACTCTCTGACCTTTTCACTTTCATGCTGTTCCCGAACAAAAAACAGCGGTGGAATACTTAATGCAGAGATAAGTGAAGCTCACTGAGAGAGTAAGAAAACCAGTCAGTCATAATAAAAATGTCAAAGGTTCAATCGTATCGTCTGAATGTTGTGTTGCTGCCAAAAGCGTCCTGCAGCAGGAACACTGAATTCCCATGTAGTCCGGAATATCAATTCAATATCTTATCGGAACATCTGCTACAGGGCTAAAGATAAAGAAATCTAACAATAAATGTGCGCAGGAAATCCACGTTTTTTTTCCCTTTGTTGCAAAAGAACGCTTTATTGAACCCAATTCTCAGCTGCTGGATTAGGGACTGAGATGGATAATGGGCCGTGAGCTGTCCTCTGACCTCACGGTGTGTATGCATGTGCATCTGTGTGTGCATGTGTGTGTCTATGTGCATACTTTGTTAGTAATGCTTATGTGTGTTTTCCTGCTCACACACTGACACAGTGAAAAAGACCCAGATACAGAGAGGAGATATTTAGGCATTAAGCGGAGATGGAGAGGAATAGGGGGAGAGAAAGAGGGGGAGGGGGCAAGAGAGGGAGGTTAAACAGGGAGAGAGAGAGAGAGTGGAGGAGGGGGAGGAAGGGGGGAGGCAGGGAGATTGGGTCATAGACAGGCCGGGTCTGGTCTGACAGCTGTTGCATCGAGAGTTTATCAGATTAAATCTGACCATCTCTGCTGTGCAAGAGAAGGACCCAGTTAACTGATAACCCCTCCCCCCCCCCGACACACACACACACACACACACACACACACACACACACACACACAAGCATTTTAATATGAGTGATTCTCTAAGCTTCTCTGTGTTGTTTCACTGTAAATAGTTAAAAGTTCAGAAATATTATACAGAATAGATCTTTTTGTCAAATTGAGATGGTATTTGTTTGTTTTTGTACTTTAAAGTTTATTTTTGTAGCTCTCTCTTCCATGTGGAGTATAATAAGCCATATAGATAACAAACATTTCATATCATGTATGTTTTGTACATTAGGAATTCATTTTACAAATAATTTTACACTATTTTTGGTAATAAATTCATTTAAGCAACAGAAAATCTGAGGAATCACTTGGGAGCTGTTTTTAGTGAGCCGAGCCATAAGAAGCAGCTCTATTAATTATTATCTCTGTTTTGTGTCTTTATACCATGGATTACCTGGTGGCATTAATCTGATCTGTAGTTCACCTGTGAAGTAGAAACTGAACCTCTACGTTTTTGTTTTTATGTGTCATAGAGCTGCTGGTTCGAGTTAAATTTTAACAGGAAATCTGCAGAAACAAACCGACTATTGAATCACTGGATATTTAAATAACTGTACATATTCTAAATATTTCTATCAGGAGAAAACAAATGAGAGAAAACCTTTAAGTGTGCTCGATTGAAAGGAATAACAGGAATAACCTAATAATAATGTGTGCAGCTCTGACATTTATTTAAGTGCCTCTGCTCATTCATTCAAACAGCTTCAAACTCATCAGTAAACCACCGACTGACAAATATGTTTGGATAAAACATTCACACATACATGAAAACTAGTGCATAATCACAGCTACACATAAACAGATTTTTTTTTTTTAACAGCAGTGCTGCCGCTGTTTTTATTATATTTCTGGGTCCAGACTGGCGGAGGTTGAGGGGAAGAGAGTTGACCTGGATCAGGACTCAGGCTGAGCTCTGGTCCCACCAGGTCTCCTGAAGAAACGAACTACCCTCTTCCACCAGGACTTCTTCTTTTTTTCTTTTTTGACGTCCACCTCCTGGACACATTCTTCTTGGCACTTTTCTGCAAGTGCTATCTCTAGTTTCGATGTCAGGAGACACTTTTCTATCTCCCACCGGCACTGTCTTTCTTCAAAGTCCAGCTGAATTTTTTTGCAGTTGATCTTTTGTCTTTGAGTTTTCCTCCACCTGTTTGGCCAAACAGGTTTCGGCCTCCTCTTTTTGTCTTGTCACATCTGCTAAAGATGCTTCCATTTTTTCAATTTTGACTGAAGCATCTCTTTTTTTTTGTTTTTCTTTTTTGAGATCCACAGACAGATCACCGATCTTTCTCAAGGACTCTGCCTCTCAAATCTCTAGCAAATGTTTCAAATGTACGATTTGCTGTTCGGCAGACAGAGTCTCTTCGGCTACAGGTCCAGGTTCGGGTCCGTCTGTGGACTCTGGCTTGGGTCCGTCTTCGGAATCCAGCTCGGGTCCATCTCTGAGCTCCAGCTCTGGTCCGTCTTTGGACTCTGGCTCGGGTCCATCTCTGGGCTCCATCTCGGGTCTGTCTTCAGACTCTGGCCCAGGTCCATCTCTGGGCTCCATCTTGGGTCCGTCTTCGGACTCTGGCTCTGGTCCGTCTGTGGGCTCCAGCTCGGGTCTGTCTCTGGGCTCCGGCTTGGGTCCATCTTCGGACTCCAGCTCGGGTCCGTCTGTGGGCTCCAGCTCAGGTCTGTCTGTGGGCTCCAGCTCGGGTCCGTCTTCGGAATCCAACTCGGGTCTGTCTCTGGGCTCCATCTCAGGTCCGTCTCTGGGCTCCATCTTGAGTCTGTCTTTGGACTCCAGCTTGGGTCCGTCTCTGGGTTCTATCTCGGGTCCGTCTGTGGACTCTGGCTTGGGTCCGTCTTTGGACTCTGGTTTGGGTCCATCTCTGAGCTCCAGCTGTGGTCCATCTTCGGACTCTGGCTTGGGTCCGTCTGCGGTCTCTGGCTTGGGTCTGTCTCTGGACTCCATCTCAGGTCCGTCTCACCTGCAAAGCAAATTTCCCTCGGGACAATAAAGATAATTGAATTGTCTGTGGACTCTGGCTCGGGTCCGTCTCTGGGCTCCAGCTCTGGTCCGTCTCTGGGCTCCATCGCGGGTCCGTCTCTGGGCTCCATCTCGGGTCCATCTTTGGGCTCCGGCTTGGGTCCATCTTTGGGCTCCGGCTTGGGTCCGTCTTTAAACTCTGGCTCTGGTCCATCTCTGGGCTCCAGCTCTGGCCCGTCTTCTGTGTTTTCAAGGCCCTCATCCTGTCAGGATCGATCGGCCACTCGGGGACAACTTGTGGCAGCGTCAACCCAAATCTGATTTTGAGACCAGAGTTCTTGTTTCTCTTCCGTCTTTTCGGTGCGTTACACTGGACCTCATCTTGAGGAGTTTGTTTTCTCTACAGAGCAGGAAAATTTGAAGCATTGAGGAAGGCTGCCAGGTCGGCCTCCTTTGACTCTGGTAGTTTAGTGGAGGGGTTAGGAGGCGGACGCTGGTATTTAGGCCAACACTGTGGTTCGTCATCATGTTCGTCCACCTCGACCTCCAGCTGCTCGAGGGCCAACAGGACAAGTCTTCTCCGTCTTTTCATTCATGATGGCATTTCAATGAGGTTTTCTCAATCTCTCTGGTTTGCTGTATGGTCGCTGGTACGAGTCCAGTCAGCAGACAAGGAGCTAGTATTCTAAACTTTTTACTGAGAATGTGACATCATCAGTGAAATCACACATTTTGCTCCAATCAGATTGTCACATGACTGTCAGGTGACATGTGAATAGGCTTTGTGACATCACGCATTTACCTTCGATGTTCTACTCAGAATGTCACATGACTTATCAGAATGTCACACGACATCAGAATGTCACATGACACTGAATGTTGGGGATGGTGCCTAGTAACAGGGTTTTCAACAACAGGCAGCAAAGTTCCAGGCTGTGAACCACTTAGAAACCCTTGTTCATCTGCTTTAACCTCAGCACTGCCTTTCCTCACATTTCCAACAATACACCGGCACACACACACACACACACACACACACACACACACACACACACACACACACACACACACACACACACACACACACACACACACACACACACACACACACACACAGCTACTCCATTAAGAACTCAAGAAATTCCACAAATGAACCTTGACAAGGCACACCTGTGAAGTGAAAACCGTTTCAGGTGATTATTTCATGAAGTTCATTGAGAGAATGCCAAGAGTGTGCAAAGCAGTAATCAAAGCAAAGGGTTGCTATTTTGAAGATGTTCTGAAGATATTTTGAAAATATAAAACATGTTTTGATTTATTTCACACTTTTTCGTTTACTACGTACAGTCATGGAAAAAGTTATTAGATCACCCTTGCTTTCTTCAATTTATTGTTTCTTTTAATGCCTGGTACAACTAAAGGTACATTTGTTTGTATAATGATAACAAAAATAGCTCATAAGAGTTTAATTTAAGAGCTGATGTCTAGCCATTTTCCATGGTTTTCTTGAGAATAACCAAAATCATTTAAGTTCTTACATCAATAGCTATGACATTCTACTGCCAAAAACAGTGCTTTTAGGCATTCCATGTTTTCTTTTCTGTCTGTTTTAGTCACACGATACACACAGGAGTCAGTACTTGATTGCATAACCATTGTTTTTGATGACTGCAGCTGTGTGTCTTGGCATGCTGTCACAGCAGCCCATTCCTGTTGCCCAAATTCAAACAAATTTGCTTTGGTTTTAGGCTTGTGGTTCTCCTTGCGTTTGATGATTTTCCACAGGTCTTCAATTGGATTTAGATCTGGTGATTGAGCAGGCCAAGGCATGGTTCCAGTGTTCTGGTTCTCCATCCAGGCTTTAACTGACCTTGCCGTGTGGCAAGGGGCATTGTCATGTTGGAAAATCATGTTTTCAAAGTAGCTCTGTACATGACCTGGTTCATTCACCCGTCACACAATTGCATTTGCCCTGTTCCACCCATACTGAAACAACCCCAGATCTTCACTGATCCACTCCCATGTTTTACTGTAGGGGCAAGACAGTCCAGCCTTCCTCCTAACCAGTAAGTTGGCTGGAATGGGCATCACCTGAAAACTGGATTCATCACTGAAGACAACCTTAGTCCAGTCATCAACAGTCCAATCCTTGTGATACCCAGCAAAGACTAACCAGACTTTCCTCTGCCTTTCATTGATGAAGTGCTTGTTCCATGTCCTGTGTGACTTCAGACCAGTTTCAAGAAGTCGGTTTCCAACTGTCTTTGCCAAACAAGTCCCTGACAATGATTCCTGACACAGGAACGGATGAATGCACGGTCATCTCGTGGGGTAGAAAGACGTTTCCTGCCATTAGCAATTTGGTAGCACTATGTTCGGCTTGTTTTGGTATAATGAACAACTGTCTTGGAGATCTTCAGTTTTTTTTGGCAATTTCCAGCGGTGCCAAGATGGCTGCCTTTGTGGCTTCACATAATTCTTTTGTTTTAGGCATTATGTGAGAGCTGATAACTTCTGAGTTGTGCTACGGCTTGAATGTAAGCAGGAAACCAATGTAGGCCTTTGCAAGTGCAGTGCTGCTTATGACACGAAATGACCTCTTATTTACCTTGGGAATACAATTAAGCTTAAGCATGTCAAATAGGAGATAAAGTATTATGTAATCAGCTGCATTTTTTGTCGTATTCACTGTATTCTTCAGGTAATATACTTTTAGTGCTACCAGGCCTTAAAATGAACAAGAAATTGAAGAAAACAAGGGTGGTCTAATAATTTTTTTTCTATGACTGTAATTCCATGTGTTCCTTCATACTTTTGATGCCTTCAGTGAGAATCTACAATGTAAATAGTCATGAAAACAAAGAAAAAAACTATGGCTGTCAAAATTAACGTGTTAACATGAATTATTCCAACTTCATGATTAATCTGATTAAAAATTTGAATGCTATTAATGCATCTGTAGCGCAGAATGACTCAAAATCCCTGAAACGTCTCTGACGACGCATTTCGGGCAGTTTGTCCAAGTAGACTTACAGTCGCGCATGCTGCTGCACATGTGCAAATAGGCAGTTGATCCGACCGGTAGTGGCCGAACCGCAGACTGTATAATAACGACATGTGCTGGTTCTGTACCATGTGCTCAAAAAAAACTCATGTACGCAACTAGCGGCATGAGCTGCTGTTGGCGCTCTGAAATTCATCTCATTTGGCAGGAGCAATATCCACCGCTGAGGTACCAGCATTAGACTGACAGGTTTGTGAGTTAAAAATCTGCATGTGCACATTCATTGCAGAACACGACTTGTTGTTCACCAGATCTCAGCCACTCGTTAATCTGTGTAAAAAGTTGGCTGAAGAAAAAAATGCTTTGTCAAAACTGTCCGTGTCAAATCAACATGCTGGTTACACAAATACACATGGCATAGCACCAGCATTTAAGAAAAGTCTTTCTGAACAGCTCAAAAAATGTATGTTTTCACTGAATATTGATGAAGACACTAGCCAGAGCATGGACAAAATTCTTAATGTGTTTGTTGGTTTTTTTGATGATGATACGGCAAGAGTAACTACTCAACATCTGGCAAACAGAAAAGTGAACAAATGCCAATGCCTCAA